>NC_141085.1:14587816-15162816 GCF_041138505.1 Cibotium barometz
TCATGAGACATAGCTGTGCAAGATCATTAGGTAGCCCTGGAATCAAAGCTCCGGAGTGAAATGCATCATCATGCACATGAGGAGACTCTAATGAGGATGGTTGGTTCCACAATGGCGAAGGATGATCCCACCTGCCGTCCCTGATGGTATAATCTCCAAAGGGGTGGCGTTCTTCAGATGGATCATGCACATATGGAGAATCTGAAGGGGAAAGATGGCTCCATGATGGATGATCCCACATGCTGCCACCCATGGTTATTCTATCTGTGAATGCATCATCTGCCGGAGAACTTTCTGCAACAGACTCAGAAAAGGAGGCACTAGAAGGAGACATTGACCCACATTCAAAAGAAGTATATGTCATGAAGCCAGGAAAAAAAAGGGAATCCTCAGATGTTGAAGACAGTCTGGTGGGCTGATCCATGGAGTTTGATGGAAATCTCTCCAACAATGGGGAGCAGGGAGAGACTTGGGAAGAGACCACAGATCGTGGCGATAACTGGTTATCTGAATCTGACAAGGGCAAATCAGTGTATTCAGGGCAGATGAGTACCTGTAGTTCTGGCTCGGAGAGGGAGTCGCCCTGGACTTTTTCCCAATTCTCAGAAAATGAAGTGTCTGTAGTGAGGGCTTCGATGTGAGGGCTGCCAAGACCAAGCAAGGGGGTCTTCTTGGTTCCTTTCTCAGAATTTAAGCTTGTGATGGGGGTCCAAATGGGTCCTTGTTCAGAGTTGAAGCTTGCAATGCTGCCCTCCAATTTGGCAAATTCGAACCCATCCCCTTCATCATCATCCTCATCGGAGCTTAAATCTGTTAACCCTAATGAAGGGACCTCCAAATTGGCACACCGCAGCCTCCTCTCTTGCTCTGTGCACAGCTTGCGGGGGCTTTCCAGCAAGTGGGCAAGTGGACGAAAGCCCTCTTCTCTTCTGTTAACCCTAATTGGGGAAGAATTCTCCCAATTAAGGTTTCCCCGAAGCTCCTCTGATGCTTCTTCTTCTCCTTTCTCTTCAAAGATGGGTTGTCCGCCATCGGTTAGGGCTTCAAAACCTTGCTTTCTGTGAATAGAATGAGACGCTTCGTTGGATTCGCTCTCGATCACATTCCAAGCGTAATCCTTCTGCAGAGTCAAACCCACCACAGAGATGGCCTGTCTCTGCCCATGCGTGAGGCTGCTGCTGCTGCTGCTGCTGCTGCTTCTGCTTCTGCTTCTGCTTCTGCGTGAAGGCCTTCTATTCAAGCTGCTGCTAGTGCACCCCATGGCTTCTCCACCAGGATGTTTCCCTGCATCCTAGGGTTTCCACAGAAAAATCTTATTGTGCGAGAAAGGGGAAACCCAAAAAAGAGCGCCCAAATGGCACAATTTCAAATCTACCTTCAAATTGGCCCCTCTTTGAAGAAACCTGCTACTGTGAAAGAAAAAGCAACCAAAAAAAAAGCAGAGAGAAGGTCAAAAAAGCAGGAAAATGTGGCTTGGCTATGGCTACATGATGGAGATGGGGAGAGGAAATTGTTAACCCTTCCTCACATAATGCGAGATCCCAGGAGCTTCGGATCGTATAAACACACTGCTTCGTCCGGCAGCAATGCATTCCTCTTCAGACTTGGGGACGGCTAGTGGCCGCCCAATCTCACTTCACTCTTAGGATCTATATTACAATATTAAAGTGAGGGCAAAACATCCAAATTATTCCCTTGTTCAACATTGTCTAAGAGGAGTTGGGGGAGAGCGCAGCTGTAAGGGCTCTTGCCCTACACCGCGAGGGCTTGTGTTCAATACCCGCCCCTTCCTCCCGCATGCCATGAGGCATGGGGTCTGTCCAGTTCGGTACTAATAAAAATTAAAAATTAAAAAAGTTATCCTCCCAACAACAACAAAAAAAAAAACATTGTCTAAGAGGGTTTTCTCACGTCCTCATTTCAACCAACACTAAAAACCAAGAGCATTTTCTCGCCTTCTCTAAGTCTGCGAATTATGTCGAAAGCTCCCTAAAATGAAGAGTTTCATCAACTACATTCTCACATCCTTTCCCTATCTATTCCCTTTTTGGCCACACTACAAAGGCTTGACTCGGTTGCACATGTATCAAGGCTTGACTCGGTTGCACATGTATCAAGGATGCACCTAATTTGTGGCCATGTGAAGGGAGAAAGGCTAGGTGAAGTGAGCCATCTCAATAATTGGTTCATCCCTCTAATTAGTTAAGGCACATACTACTAGTTATCTGCTCTTTTTGCACAATGAGAGCACACAAGTCACAGAACCAAGTCTACCTTCGAAGGATTGTTCTTAGGGTTGAACACCTTCAAGTAATAATTGAGCATTTCCTGCACTTGAGAACCCTTCGCTTATGCATATTGTGCATTGAATGCTATCCACCTTTTCTTGCAAGAATTGATCTCTAGGTTGAACACCTTACAATAATTTTCCCATAATTTTGCATTTTCAATTGATTGCCGACATCTAGGGTACACCTAAAGATTGGTTTTTGCATATTATTTTAATCCGCGATGTCTTGATCAATCACATTACCTCTTGGGATGTCAAATGATTTATTGTTATTGACAATGCCCTCCTAGCATTAGCTTGCATATTTTGCTATGAGTAGTCTCAATCAGCTTGAGCACATGCACTTGTTTGCTCAACACATTTACCATAGGTTGTCTCAAATGATTGCCATGCACTACACATTTACCATAGGTTGTCTCAAATGATTGCCATGCACTTGCTTGCTCAACACATTTACCATAGGCTGTCTCACATGATTGCCTACATTCAGAATGCTAGAAACACCTTGCCATCTATGGCGATTATAAGCTGAAGTTTATTAGCTCACATACATGTTAGAAAGCATTCAATGATGGCATCATTGACTCATACACACTCTATAGCTTTGTTAGATGGATTAATAAGCATAGAGGATGAGCAAGTTGGATTAATAAGTATACATGATGAGCATGTTGTAGACGTAGATTTTGTTGCATCTTTTCAAAAACCATATCTTTTTATTACATCATTTATTGATTGGGTAAGATATACCATCTTGGTATTCAAATGCTTTTTCTTTCAAAAGCTATTGATACCACGATCTATGATAGGTGTAATGACACAACATAGGAAGGACAATTTTATTAAAGAAAATAATCCCTATGGACCACCAATGATATAATTGTGTAAAGTTTAGAATGTGTGAGGCATGAAATGACTAATGTATGGGCTTTTTGTGGTCCTCAATAATAAGAGATTTGTTTCTTTCTTTATCTATCATCATGAGAGTGACAATCCTTGTTTTGCACTCTTTCCGAATACTTGTCTTCTATGGTACTTTACAGCACTCTATCCAACCATCCTCGATTGTGTTGCTCCAAGAAGCAATTCTTCACATTAAGAAGAGGTCTTTGATTATTTTCAAGTTTTCTTGGAGGTACAAGTAACATGCAAATAATCTCAAAAGAAGCAGTGATATTCTACACCCAAGGCTCTTGCTCGTACAGTATACAACTACATGTGGAAAAATCACAATAATAGCATGCTATCAATATTATTTAATCAAATGTATGCCTTGCATCATAATAATTGCTCCATGTGGCATCAAACTTGGAAATTTGGAACCATGGTTCTTTTACATGTCAAGGGTCCTTGAAAGCTATAAGTATGCCTAAGCTCATTGTGGCTAGAAAAGCTTTTCAACATAAAATGCACACCTAGAAATCCTTTGTCATATAATTCACCATAAGACAAAAGGCCAAGAAAACCAATCTATTTTATACAATGTTTAGGATAAATGTCTTTTGTTCCAATCAAAATCTACTTAAATAAACCCTCCTTTTGTACAACATTCATAACTCATGGCATTATTGTTTATGCACCACATGGTTTTCTTTGTATAATGTGTTTCACTCGCTTTTGTATTTAATCAAAGTCCACTTGACAACACAAGTGACGTGTACCATTAAGGAATTTGGAAATATGACCATGATGTGATTGGCATACACATGCCAAAACAAGAAAAGGGGGTTTTAAAAGGGAGAAGGGAGAGTAAGAGGAGTTGTTGTGTGTACGCACGCATGTGTTAATGTTACCATGCCACAATGTTAGACTAGATTTACATATACAAAACACAAAACTAGAGCTAACATCCAACATCTATCAATATAAAAATACTAAGCATAACATAAAGAAATCTATCAAACTAATAATTTTGTTCCAAAACTACAGTGAGATTTTCAATACTAGCAATACAGTAATTAAATTTTCTAGAAAATAAAATTTGACAATAATGCAAAGTAGAGATGTAAGGTTCCTCCTCAGCCCTAAAAGATGTATAAGCTCTCCTCTCAGTCCCCTGTAATCATCCCATATTTCAGAACGCAAGAAAATAGTATTTTCCTTTGTTTTTGGCCTAGAGAGAGGTAATTCAATTTTAAGCTATTTTTGGTTAAAAAGTTTCTCCTTATATTTAAGATGATTTTCCCTGAAACAGAAGTTCAAAAAGAATTTTCCAATGTGCATTAGAAATTAATTGAAGGGTCCACATTTTCAGAAATTTTTGATTAAGGTCCAAATAAGGTTCTAAAGGGCCAATAGGATTAATCCAAGTGTTTCAATAAGAAAAATTTAAAGAATAAAAGAAAATCCCCCAAAATTGAGTAAATGCTCACATAAGATGAAGAGTTGACCAAGTATTGGGCTTATTAGTTAAAAAATTGAGGTTTATTAGTAAAAAATGAATTCTTGACACCTCAGTAAGGAGGGAGGGGGCTCATGAAGGAGGCGCCTATTTCACATCATTACTCCACATTTTTAATTCAAAAAATTGAGATATTTCATCTCTCCTCTCTCCTCTTTCAAACTGGATCAAAAAGTGAGTCAAACTGGTCCAAAACTTGTCCAAAATGGATCAAACTGAAGCTGGAAGCCTTTAGATCCCTGTTGGACTTGTTTGGTGGCCTCCCTCACTTTTAAATAGACCCTCATTCCTTTGTATTTTCATCTTTTTTGTATTTACATGCTAATATAATCTTCAAATTAGTTATCCCTCTATTTTGCCTCTACTTTGGGAAGCTTTGGAGCTTCACAAATCTCCATCCTCCCTTGGAGATTACCCTCCCTATCTTGGTAGCCAAGCTTTCCTTGTGGGCTTCACTTATTTTTAAAAGAATCAAGCCAAAAACCAAAGGTGAGCCTTAATCCATGGTGTTTTTTCTATCTTTCTCAATTGTTATCTTCTTCCCAACCTCTCTAATTCTTGGTTGGGAAGCTTCTTAATTAATTGTTTTTTCTTGAAATCAAGCTTTTTAGTGATTCATAATGTTTAATTGGATTAATGCTAATCTTTTATGCTTGAATTTAATATTTTTTATTAGTAAATCTCTCTTTTTGAAAGATTAATCATCTTTTTGGGTGGATCCTTGTTAGAAGGATGGATCTTAGTGCTAATCTCATTATCTTAATCAAAACTCTAGGCTTGACAAGCTAGAGAAGAAGATTAAGTATTTTTATGATTTTAATCTAGATAAAAATTATGATTAATTCTTTTAAACTTGTTTCTGATATAGAAAAATCATATTAATTCATTTTAAGATTGAAAAAGAGTCATGCTAACATTTTTGTAAGTATTTTCATATAGGAATGATAAGTGGATATTTTTAAGATTAATAAAGAGGTTTAATTATAATGATGCTTATAATTATGTTTATAATTATGTTATTTATGCATAATAATTTTTTAGTTTAAAAGAAGAATTCCCACCACATTTCCTAATTATGAGTATATATTTAGAAGTAGAATTTTTGAGAATTCTCAGAAAATGCAGCAAAACTATGGTTAAAAAAAGAATTAAATGAATTTAATTTTATGCATAATTTTGTTAATAAAAAAAGCGGAATTCCCATCGTATTCTAGGCATAAACATTTTTATGCTAAAAGAATGATTTTTATTACATTTATGCAAAATACTTTTATGGTATTTATACATAATTATTTAAATAGAGAAAAGATAAATTTTTGTTATAATTATCTTTATATATGTAAATGCATAAAAATTTAGATGCAAAAAGAGGAATTCTCATCATATTCTAAGCATAAACATTTTTATGCTAAAAGAATGATTTTTGTTACATTTATGAAAAATACTTTTATAGTATTTATGCATAATTGTTTAAATAGAGAAAAAATGAGTTTTTATATTTATCTTTACATATGTACATGCATAAAAATTTAGATACAAAAAGAGAAATTTTCACGATATATTATGTACAAACATTTTAAATATTAAAAGAGGAATTTTGGTCACAATTCAAAATAGGTATATTCATATACATGGATATTTTTTTAGAGGAATTTTCATCGTACTTTAATTAGGAAAATGCCTAAAGTAATTTCGGTGTTAAAAGAGAAGGTTTCACCATAATTCTACATAGAAATTTAAGGTATGTTGATGTCGAGTTTCAATTGGAGAAAAGAATAATTTAGAATAATTTTATGAGAATAATTCAATAAAATGATGGATGCATATTCACAAAGGGATCATTGAAAAAAGAATTATCTTTATAAAAATCCATTATTTACAAATAGAATTATTTAAAGGTCTATTATGTCCAAGAAAGAATGAGTTCTCATAATTTTGGATTTTCCCTTAAGAATGGAAATCACAATTAATTTATCAGGAAAAATGAAGAATTATCTTTAGAAATTATCTTTAGGATTAAATTTGAGTAATTTAGGGTTAGACTACAACCGCATGAGAAAGGTGGGCCAGTAAGATGCTTACCCATCTCTCGAATCATAAATTAAGCTAAACCTTGTGACCATTCCCTTTTCTTCAGTATGAAGAATGGATTACCGGTGATTTAGAGAAGTTTTCCTTAGACCCGGAATGGATTACCGGTGATTTAGACTACAACCGCGTGAGAAAGGTGGGCCAGTAAGATGCTTACCCATCTCTCGAATCATAAATTAAGCTAAACCTTGTGACCATTCCCATTTCTTCAGTATGAAGAATGGATTACCGGTGATTTAGAGAAGTTTTCCTTAGACCGTTTTCCTTAGACCCGGAATCATCGAGAAATAAGTCAAAAATTCATTGTAATTGATGGGTGGGTTACCAAGATACTAGAATTGTGATTTTCATTAAGAAATTCTGGATTCTTAGAAAAAGGGTCTTGTGGAGGTGACAAGGGTCTTGCTGTAGCCGAGGTGGTAGATGAAGAGCACAGAGGGCTGCCGTCCGGAGTGGTGGGTGGTGGTGGTGGAGCAAGGTCTGATGAGCTGTCACAATAGCTGATGTAGTGGAGAAAGAAAGAGGATAGATTTATGCCGCCATTGAACATCAAGGGCAAAATTGCCAGTTCTCAGTCCTTCAGATTCCAGCAGAATACAAGGGTAAGCACTTTAAGCTTTTGATTGATTCAGCCAGTACACATTCTTTTATTTCCCCTGGATGCTTGCATAAGTTAGTCCTAGATCAGAAAACATGGAAACCTATGCAAAGTAGAATTGGCCAGTGGGTGGAAAGATTCTTTTCACACACCATGAGACAAATCGCATTCAGTTTAATCTAGATGGGAATGCGACAGACTGCTAGTTCAGAGTCTTACCCTTGGGAATCTATGATGGAATCCTTGGAATGGATTGGCTCCACAAAAATCAGGCTGACACTCACTGTCTTTCCTTGAACTGCATGGGAATCAAGTCCAAGGAAATGGAATTTTTGGATCCTCAGTTCTGCAATTAGTCAAAGCTTCTAAATTGCTGAAGGGACTCAGAAAGAGGCAAACCGTCTATGTCGTTAAAATGAATCTAGTAGATAGAAAGTGCAAGGCTATGGAACCAAAATGGCTAAGTGGGTACGTTGATATATTCCCAAAAGAGCTGACTGAGATGCCTCCGACTCGTGAAGTAGATCATGAGATAGAGCTCATCCAGTAGCCCAACGTGCATACAAAATGCCAGTTTTCCTGAAGCCGTAGAACTTAAGGAGCAGTTAAGAGACAACTGGTAGAGCAAGGATTTGTAAGACCCAGTGTTTCACCTTGGGATGTGCTCATTCTCTTTTAGAAAAAGAAAGATGGAACGTTAAGACTCTGTATTGATTATAGAGGATTAAATCAGTTAACAATCAAAAATAAATATCCTATTCCTAGGATCGTAAACTCTTGGATCGGTTAGGTGGAACCCAAATGTTCACAAAGATAGATCTCAAATCTGGGTACTACCAGATCAGAATCAAGGAACAAGATATCCCAAAGACAGCCTTCAATACTCGCTATGGGCATTATGAATTCACAGTCATGCCGTTCGGATTAACTAATGCCCCAGCAACGTTTAATCACCTCATGCAAGACATTCTCAGAGAATACTTGGATGAATTTGTTCTTATCTTTTTCGATGATATCTTGGTATACTCCAAGAATGCAGCAGATCATGAAGATCATGTGTGCAAAGTCCTGGAGATCCTAAGGAATCACCAACTCTTTGCAAAGAAGAGAAAGTGCACTTTCTCTGTTGACCATGTCGAATACTTGGGATTTATAGTATCTAAAGATGGGATTTCTCCCGACCCCGCTAAAATCCAAGCAATCGTGGATTGGTCAGAGCCCAAAACAGTGAAATAAGTCAGAGGATTCTTGGGATTAATCGGATGGTATAGAATCTTTATACCCAGGTATGCTCAAATAGCATCCCCTTTGACTAACCTTCTCAAGAAGAGCACCCTATTTCATTGGACCGCTATGTGTCAAAGTGCTTTTAATAAACTAAAGACAGCTTTAGTAACCAACCCTGTCCTAAAATTGCTAGACTTTTCCTTACCCTTTGAGGTAGTGACAGATGCCAGTGGTTTTGCCTTAGAGGTGCACTTATGCAGGATGGTCATGCAGTAGCCTACGAATCCAAAAAACTCAGAACGCATGAGATAAATTATGATGTCCATCACTTGGAGTTACTCTCAGTAGTTTATGCTCTAAAGTTGTGGAGACATTATCTCTTGAGACATAGATTCACCTTGATGACATATCATCAAAGTCTAAAGTGGATCTTCACCCAAAGGGATCTCAACATGCGTCAAAGAAGGTGGATGCAGACCCTGCAGGAGTTTGACTTTGAGATAAAGTACCGACCAGGGAAAGAAAATGTGGTAGCCGATGCGCTCAGTAGGAAAGCCTCCTTGCTTGCAATAATATTGGTGTCAAATCCATTGTCACTGAAGCAAGAGAGAAGATCATGCAGGACAGATCCTTTGCCCCTATTGCTACCCTATTGATGTAGGAAAGCAAGACTCCTCAGAAAATGAGTCAAGTTCTTGCATACAAATTGGATGAAGGATGCATGTATTACAATAATCGTCTATGCATTCCTAATGATGAGGAAACAAAGGGAAAAATTCATAGGGAAGCCCATGATAGCCCGATAGCTGGACATCCAGTGTTCATAAAGACCTCCATGTGTGTAAACAACAGCTTCTTTTGGCTAGGACTCAAAAGGGATGTACTCAATCATATACGCCAGTGCTTAACATGTCAAAGAGTTAAGGCAAAAAGGGTTAAGATGCCAGGAAAACTGCATCCCTTAGACATTCCACAAATGAAGTGGGAATGTATCAATATGGATTTTGTTACTCGATTACTGTCAGTGCAATCAGGTTACAACTCCATTTTTGTGGTAGTTGACAGATTAACGAAGGTTTCCCATCTAATTCCAGTAAAAGAAACCTACTCTGTAGTGGATATTGCCAGTCTTCCTCAAGGAGATTTTTAGGCTGCATGGCTTACCCAGAAGAATAGTGAGTGACAGAGACTCTAAGTTCACATCAAGGTTCTGGACTGCATTCTTCGAAGTAGTGGGAACTTCCTTAGATCTCGATACAGCTTATCATCCCGAGACAGATGGCCAGACTGAAAGAGTAAACCAAGTAATTGAAGATATTCTTTGGTAATGCTGTGGCAGCAGAGAACCCAGAAAGTGGTTATGCAACTTACATCTAGTTGAGTTTGCTTACAATGCCTCTTATCACCAAAGTATCAAGATGAGCCCATTTAAAACTATACGGACAAGATTACCTCACACCATTAACTTGGTCTGACAATGTGATCAGGGTCGAGATGTCCAGATATATGCTTGATGACATGGTGCAGCAAATGCAGGCAATACGCAAAGATATTAAGGCTGCCCCCAGGACAAACAAAAGTAGTATGCTAACAAGAAAAGAACAAAGAGAGTGTTCGAAGAAGCAGATATGGTCTTCATTTGTGTACGACCTAAGAGAAGTTCTTTATCTCTAGGAAAGGACAAAAAGCTGTCTTCCAGATACTGTGGGCCGTATGCCATTACTAAGAAAGTAGAAGATCTAGCTTATGAACTTCTTCTGCCTCCCCATCTCAAAGTACTTAATGTATTCCATGTCAGTTTTCTTAGTAAGTATGTACCCAGCCCGAGTCATGTGCTGGATGATGAACAGTTGACTTCTCAGACTCAAGGCTAGATGGAACTCCAACCTGAAGAAATCCTTGATGTTCCGGAGAAGGCTCTTAGGAACAGAGTCCTTGGAGATTTTCTGGTCAAGTGGAAGTTCTACCCTTTAGAGGACGCCACTTGGGAGAAAGAAGAAGAGCTGGTAAAGGATTACCCCCACTTTGCGAGATGAGGACATCTCGCGTTTTTCAAGTGGGAGAGGATGTAAGGTTCCTCCTTAGCCCTAAAAGATGTAAAAGCTCTCCTCTTAGTCCCCTGTAATCATCCCCTATTTCAGAATGCAAGAAAATAGTATATTCCTTTGTTTTTGACCTAGAGAGAGAAAATGTTCTAGAGAAAGGTGATTCAATTTTGAGATATTTTTGGATACAAAGTTTTTTCTTATATTTAAGATAAATTCCCGTGAAATAGAAGTTCAAAAAGAATGTTCCAATGTGCATTAGAAATTAACTGAATATGTGAATTAGAGACCTTAGCCTAAGGGTCCACATTTTTAGAAATTTTTAATTAAGGTCCAAATAAGGTTCTAAAGGGCCAATAGGATTAATCCAAGGGTTTCAATAAGAAAAATGCAAATAATAAAAGAAAATCCCCCAAAAATGAGTAAATTCTCACATAAAATGAAGAGTTGACCAAGTACTGGGTTTATTAGTTTTAAAAAATGAGGTTTATTTAGTAAAAAAATGAACTTTTGACACCTCAAAAGGAGGCGCCTATTTCACATCATTACTCCACATTTTTAATTCAAAAAAACTGAGAGATTTCATCTCTCCTCTTTCAAACTGGATCAAAAAGTGAGCCAAACTGGTCCAAAACTTGTCCAAAATGGATCAAACTGAAGCTGGAAGCCTCTAGATCCCAATTGGACTTGGTTGGTGGCCTCCCTCACTTTTAAATAGACCCTCATTCTTTTGTATTTTCATCTTTTTGTATTTACATGCTAATATAATCTTCAAATTAGTGTAATTTTATTATCCCTCTATTTTGCCTCTACTTTGGGAAGCTTTGGAGCTTCACAAATCTCCATCCTCCCTTGGAGATTACCCTCCTCATTGTGATATCCAAGCTTTCCTTGTGGGCTTCACTTCTTTTTAAAAGAATCAAGCCAAAACCAAAGGTAAGCCTTAATCCATGGTGTTTTTTCTATCTTTCTCAATGGTTATCTTCTTCCCAACCTCTCTAATGCTTGGGAAGATTCTTAATTAATGGTTTTTTCTTGAAATCAAGCTTTTTAGTGATTCATAATGTTTAATTGCATTAATGCTAATCTTTTATGTTTAAATTTAATATTTTTGATTAGTAAATCTCTCTTTTTGAAAGATTAATCATCTTTTTGGGTGGATCCTTGTTAGAAGAATGGATCTTAATGCTAATCTCATTATCTTAATCAAAACTCTAGGATTGTGGCAAGCTAGGGAAGAAGATTAAGTATTTTTATGATTTTAATCTAGATAAAATTGGTGATTAATTCTTTAAAACTTGTTTATGATTAAGAAAAAACATATTAATTCATTTTAAGATTGAAAAAGAGTTATGCTAACATTTTTGTAAGTATTTTCATATAGGAATGATAAATGGATATTTTTAAGATTAATCAAGAGGTTTAATTATAATGATGCTTATAATTATGTTTATAATTATGCTACGTATGCATAATAAATTTTTTAGTTTAAAAGAGGAATTCCCACCACATTTCATAATTATGGGTATATGTTTAGAACTAGAATTTTTGAGAATTCTCAGAAAATGCAACAAAACTATGGTAAAAAAAATTTTAAAATGAATTTAATTTTATGCATAATTTTGTTAATAAAAAAAGAGGAATTCCCATAGGCATAAACATTTTTATGCTAAAAGAATGATTACTGTTACATTTATGGAAAATACTTTTATAGTATTTATGCATAATTGTTTAAATAGAGAAAAGATGAATTTTAGTTAAAATTATCTTTAAATATGTACATGCATAAAAATTTAGATGCAAAAAGAGGAATTCTCATATTCTAAGCATAAACATTTTTATGCTAAAAGAATGATTTTTGTTACATTTATGAAAAATACTTTTATAGTATTTATGCATAATTGTTATAATAGAGAAAAGAGGAGTTTTTATATTTATCTTTACATATGTACATGCATAAAAATTTAGATATAAAAAGAGAAATTTTCATGATATATTATATACAAACATTTTAAATATTAAAAGAGGAATTTTGGTCATAATTCAAAATAGGTATATTCATATACATGGATATTTTTTTTAGAGGAATTTGCATTGTACTTTAATTAGGAAAATGCCTAAAGTAATTTCGGTGTTAAAAGAGAAGGTTTCACCATCATTCTACATAGAAATTTAGGGCATGTTGATGCCGAGTTTCAATTGGAGAAAAGAATAATTTAGAATAATTCTATGAGAATAATTCAATAAAATGATGGATGCATATTCACAAAGGGATCATTGAAAAAAGAATTATCTTTATAAAAATCCATTATTTACGAATAGAATTATTTAAAGGTCTATTATGTCCAAGAAAGAATGAGTGTAAGTGGTGTCTATGAAAAAGGTAATTTCATATTGGGTGTGTAAGTGGTGTGTCTATTATGTATTTTGCTTGAGTGCCGGCTAGGGGACCTGGGAACTCTTTTCCCTGGTACTCGGTCGGGACAAAACACAACCAAATTTTTATAAAAAGGGATCCCACCAATTCAGTGGTTCGGCGATTTGCTAACCCATGGGCCAGTTGGGGTTAGGCTAGATCAGTGGATTTCTACAATAAAATTAGATACGTTCAAGTTATGCTAGTTAGAGTAAGTCCCGGGAAGATTCTTGTTCTATGAGAATGAATCAACGGCTGTGCCTTGCTTAAGGGGAGGAAAAGTGATGATTTCTATTAACCAAGTGCAAGTCCCTTCCTTGATCTGGCCATGTGACCTATGGATTTGATTAGAATAGAAAGGATAATAAAGGCCTTGACCCGTTAGATAAAATTTTCGTTAGAAGATTTTTCCTGGTGGAATCGCCTATGCTTTCTGGGCGGGGGAAGTTTTTTCTGGGTTCGGTTTTGGGAGATCGTCGGATTAGTCTCTTGTCTGGACATTCGTGGGCGAGGCCCCGAGTGGGAAGCTCGGCCCTACATGCAAGGTTGCTACTTTCGCTGCCAGCACTCCCAAGTTCTCGATGCATAGAGGGGGCAGGGATCTCACAAGAGAAAACCAATTCTTATCACAATCGAAGAGCCAACACTCCAAATATGAGGGGGTAAGTCTAGTACCTTGTCATTATTTAACAAAACATAACTCCCGGGCCCCAAGCATTACTGGTAGCACCACCCCAAACCAACTACTCATATAACGCGCCACCATGCCCCTCTCCACTGCCAATCTTTCCATCCCAACTGTTGCCTCTCCATGGACACCCTATTGCTCATGGAAAGATTCCAACTAGATCCATTGCTAAACCTATGGATACCATGCACTCCGCCATCCTCGAGGCACCCCTAACATCTCATCTCCCTTTGTTAGTGCCTCACATGGACCCTAAACCACTTGTGCACACTATAGGTGCACCCGCAAGAAATCACCTCTTCTGTGTTTCCTCTGCCATGGACTCCATAGGGTGGCGGAATGCCCTCAAAAGAAACGTCTACCAATGCAACCACAATGTCATGGCTGTAGAATTGACCATTACTATAAGGATTTTCCTTTGCAATTAGTTTCTCATTCCACAGTCGAAGGCATGCCATCTCTCAACGTGTTGAGCATTCATTATGGGAAGATATCCACTGTCCCATTGAATGTCATCACACGGTTGTATGCCAAGCTTAAGAAGGCCACATCCCAAAAGAAAACACTCTAAGCACGTTGACCATGGAGACGATCGGGTTAGCATCCGCATGGGCTCAACAAAGGCCACATCATCCTCCTCCGAACTGCCGCTCCCCCATGCAGCCCACCAAAAACTCACCAAACGGGAAAAACAGTTGACCACTTATCCCAATGCCATCCTTGAGAAGCAACATCTTCAGGAGGCCCAAGAACTGGTAGAGCAATACCAGGCTCAACTTGAACTGCCACCCATTTTCGTAACCTTTGACCCCGTACCTGAGTGCGTGCCATCCCCCATTGAACATTGAACTTCCACACCATGTAAGTCAAGAGCCCCCACAAACGCTAAAGGTTGAGGACAATCTGTTCACCAACATAATGTTAACAAACAACATTTTTTCCCCTCATGCGACTCCTCATCCTCCAATGCCTATTCCACAAATGGCCCAGTCCAAATCCCACATTCACATCAAACCACTCGATGCGAACACTGACACAGAGTTCGACGACTCATGAGATCCGCACACCAAATTTGCTGAGGTACTTTATCCTCCCCTACCTGCACACCTCTCAAATAAGGACCAAGTTGAAATTCCATATACTATTGTTGATCCACCCTATGATCAAGGCCCCACCCCTCAAGTAGCCCCTACTCATCAACGTGACTTGGCCGGCCTCTCTACCTTCCTTTCCTCCCAAATCCACATGCCCATAGGAACCTTGCTAAAAGGTAGTCCTAATTTATGGAATGACCTTCGGGATTGGATGGAACAAAAACTACAAGCTTCTATGGAGGAGGGTGCTACCTCAGATTCCTCGAACGAATCTGAGCCACGTCATCCAAACTTACTCCATCACCACAACCCACAACCCAAAGGCACACCCACAATTCACTTCAATGCCCTGGGACAATACTTTGAAGGTGATGACACAAACGTAGCATTGCCCATTTCCTATAATGGACATGTGGTCAAAGGCATCCTAGATGAAGGTGTTGGTGTAAGTATCCTCACACAAACATGTTGGCAAAACTGGGGCCAACCATGCCTTGATCCCACCAAATTGGTGATCAAGCTTGTGTGGATGGGAACTATGCAAAACCCCTAGGCCTAGTGCATGACCTCAAGGTCAAAGTCTGGACATGACATTCCACCTCACATTTGTGGTCATGGACTTTCATAATGCCACCTATGATGCCATCTTGTCAACCCTTCATGAGACAAACCCAACTAATCCATGACTGGGTCTACCTCTGCAAAGGGTCTCAAACTGTGAGATCCCACTGCCCCCTCTGCACACCGGATTCCCAGATGGTAGCAGCGAAAGTACCTTCCTCTTGCGCGAGGCAGGGTTTCTCACTCGGGGCCTCGCCCTCGAATGTCTGGGCACGAGACTAAGCTGGTGGTCCTTCCAAAAACCGAAACCGGGAAAATTTCCCATGCCCGGAAAGCGGGGACGATTCCACCATTTTTATTTTCTTACACGGATTTTTCTAACGAGGTCAAGATACTGAACTAACCTTCATCTGAATAAACCAGATAGAAGGGAAACTATTATAGACTTAACTTGAAGGAATCAATGCTTTTTTCCTGATTGAATCAGGCACAGCCGTTGATTTATTCTTTAGAGAGTCTTAAGGATTCTAAATTAACTACTCAAGTTCTAAGCGTATTCCTATTAATCAATTTTATTGTTTTAAAACTCTACTGATTCCAGCCTAACCCCAACCGGCCCATGGGTTAGCCACCGCCCAACCACTGGAATCATAGAACCAGACAAGTACTCACCCACCCATAATTGAATGCCTTTCTTAACTTTTGCTTTAGAATACAGATATGCACACACTCCTCTTTAAAATTTAACTTATAAAACAATCCACTGACAAAAAATTACTGGTTACACATGTCATAACTCAAAATTTCCATTGAGTCTTCGTTTCTCACAAAACAATATCACTCTGGACTCTCCGTTGAAACCAACAGGTCAACAACGAGATCCAGTAATAGATTACAATAAACATTGGTCCATCATACAATATCTTCCTCGACATATGCATGGGTGTCCTCGGCACCGTGAGCCCGTGCATCACCTGGTCATGAGAACCCTCCAGGATCCTCCTTAGGTGTCCTGGCACTTCACTTAGGGACCGCTCGTCGATCCTCGTCCATCGTACCGGAAGCGCACCATTTTAACCATACCGAGGCTGGTCAAGACCTGGGCAGGCTTTGCCGCATGAGCTGTCCTTTGAACACTCCCTGCCAGCTATTGCAACCGAACTTCCCTTAGAAAACACATATACCAAATGCTCCCTCCAGCATTCTGGCGTAGGACAGTCCTTTAAGAAAACAGGGTTTCTATGCAAGTTTTCAGTTTTGATTTTCTTTTGAATAGAATGAGTATATCTTAATTCCGTATCCCAAGACTTCTAGATCACACTCTGGATTTCCAAGCAGAATTCCTCAAATTCTGAATTCTTAATCCTCAGATCAAAATCAAAGGTCTCAACTTAGTTTCAGATTCGGTGGGTGATTTGAGTGTAGATTATGGAACTGGTCACATCATCATTTCTTGAAACTGACGGAGTTATGTCTTGGTCATAGTCTGATTCAGGTTTTGAGTCTGGAAAGGTTCTTCTTGAACTATCTTTATCAAAGGAAAATATTTCAATTACTACTTTACTGAATTTAAAACTAATCACGAATTCCTATGAGGAATCATTTATCTAAAATTTCGATTTCAATAGTTTCACTGAATTTTCTCATTGTCATCTTAGAGAATATGAAACGGTAGGATTCTCTTTCACGGAGTATTTACTTAATCATTTACCAATTTTCAGGGGAATTAGGCATAGGATTAAAGAGAACTCTTATTTTGATATAAAAATAAAATTCTTTTATGCATCCTTTTATGCATAAAAATCGATATTAGTAAAAGTAACACTTTTCCAATTAAAAATTTTCTTTTATGCATAAAAATCAATAATGATGAAAGTAACACTTTTATAATAAAAAAATATTCTTTCATGCATACTTTTATGCATAAAAATCAATAATGATAAAAGTAACACTTTTATAATTAAAAAAATTCTTTTATGCATCCCTTTATGCATAAAATTCAATAATGATAAAAGTAACGCTTTTATAATAAAAAAATATTCTTTCATGTTATACTTTTATGCATAAAAATCAATAATGATAAAAGTAACACTTTTATAATTAAAATTTTTTCTTTTATGCATCCCTTTATGCATAAAAATCAATAATGATGAAAGTAACACTTTTATAAAAAAAATTATTCTTTCATGCATACTTTTATGCATAAAAATCAATAATGATAAAAGTAACACTTATAATTAAAAAAAATTCTTTTATGCATCCCTTTATGCATAAAAATCAATAATGATGAAAGTAACACTTTTATAATTAAAAAATTATTCTTTCATGCATACTTTTATGCATAAAAATGAATAATGATAAAAATAACACTTTTATAATAAAAAAATTCTTTTATGCATCCCTTTATGCATAAAAATCAATAATGATGAAAGTAACACTTTTAAAAAATATATTCTTTTATGCATAAAATCCATTTTGATGAAAGTAACACTTTCATAATAAAAAAAATTATTCTTTTATGCATAAAAATCCATTTTGATGAAAGTAACACTTTCATTAAAAAAAATATTCTTTTATGCATAAGAATCCATTTTGATGAAAGCAACACTTTCATTTAAAAAAATTTATTCTTTTATGTATAAAAATCCATTTTGATGAAAGTAACACTTTCATAATGAAAAAAAATATTCTTTTATGCATAAAAATCCATTTTGATGAAAGTAACACTTTCATTAAAAAAATTATTCTTTTATGCATAAAAATCCATTTTGATGAAAGTAACACTTTCATAATAAAAAAATTATTCTTTTATGCATAAAGTAACACTTTCAAAGTTAAAAATTTTATTCTTTTATGCATAAAAATCCATTTTGATGAAAGTAACACTTTCATAATGAAAAAATTATTCTTTTATGCATAAAAATCCATTTTGATGAAAGTAATACTTTCATAATAAAAAATTTATTCTTTTATGCATAAAAATAATAATCAATATGCATCTTCTATCCATGAAAATGACACTTTTAGAATATAGAAACGATAGGGATTACTCTTTTAGAATAATAAAAGATAATACTTTTTTCCAATTTTTTAAAAAATTTCACCGTAACCTCCTTTGTATGGCTGACCATTTTTTAAATTTTCCTACTTTTTTTTACTTAACAGTTAACCTCAATTGGTTTTAAGCATTCTAAACTAAATAGTTTTCACTTTTAAATGAGAAATAATATGAAAGTTTAATTCCAACTATTAGTTCACTTAACTAGGATAAAGAAGGGCTAATTTTGAGAATGAGAGAGGGGGAAAGCCTTTCCACAAGGCATAGCATCCATTTATCACTTCAAACAACACAAAAATTAGAAAGCATAAAAAGAATAAAAAATATATAAGATTTCTAACTTACATAAATTCTTGGGAGCTTTCCTTTGGCTTGATGGTTTGAGGATTCTCCTCTTGTTTGTAACAAGAGTGGCCACCAATCTTTAGAAGAGGGAAAGGTCAAAAACTAGTGAATTATTAAGAAATTCACAGTTCTTAGCTCTTGGAAGGAGTAGAGTAACAGTGCATAAACACTATTATTTTTCAACAAAGGGGGAGGCTTCTATTTAGAGAAAAAAGTGAGCTCCTAACCAAGAAAACTGATTCTAAAATTTTCCAATTCAGTTTGATCAATTTTTGATCTTTTTTAGGTCAGTTTAGCTTACTTTTTGGAACTAGACTTGAATTAGGAGAGAGGAGAGATGAAATATCTCAATTTTTGAAGATTTAAAACTCCACCCCACATGTGAAGTAGCCACCTCATTCATGAGGGGGGAATCCCCATTGTGAGGTGTCAAAAATCTATTTTTTAGCTTTTCCTTTGGTCCTTAGTCCACTCTTCATCTTATGTGAGTATTAACTCATTTTTGGGGAGATTTTCTTTATTTCTTCTATTTATCTTCTTCATACATTTGGATGAATTTGATTGGCCCTTCAAAACCTTAATTTGAAATTTTTCGAAAATCTAGACTCCTAGGATAAGGCCTCTTGAACAGATTATACTTGATTTCTAATGCACCTTCTTAAAATCTTTTTAAACTTCTATTTTGGGGGAACTTATTTTAATAAAAAGAGATATTTTTTCATCCAAAAATATTCAAAATCTAAATAGTCTTTCTCTAGAACATTTTCTCTCTCTAGGTCAAAATAGGTAGAAACAAGATCTTTTATATTTCTGAAGAGGGATTTGATTACAAGGGGAAGATACTGGACATCCTTGAGAGGCTGGGGAGGAATCTTACATTCTCTCCCACTTGAAAAACGCGATGTCCTCATCTCGTAAACTGGGGGTAATCTCGCAACAGATCGGCTTCTTTCTCCTAGGTGGCATCTTCAAAAGGATAGAACTTCCATTTGACCAATAATTCTCTCAGAATTCTGTTCCTGAGAATCTTTTCTCGAACATCAAGGATTTCTTCAGGTTGGAGTTCCATCTGCCCTTGGGTTGAAGAAGTTAAGATTTCATATCATCAAGCACATGATTCGGGTCTTTTTAAGAAGGCTGACATGAAGTACATTATATACTTTGAGATGAGGAGGTAGAAGAAGCTTGTAGGCTAATTCACCTACTTTCTTTGTAATCAAATATGGTCCACAATATCTTGGGGATAACTTCTTGTACTTCCCAAGAGAGAACACTTCTTTTGGGGCGTACTCGAATGAAGACCATATCTGCTTCTTCGAATTCTCTGTCAGTCCTCTTCTTATCTGCATACTGCTTCTGTCTATCCTGGGCAGCTTTTATATCTTTGCAAATTGCCTGCATCTGCTGCTCCATGTCATCAAGCATCTATCTGGACATCTCGACCCTAATAAATGGGTCAGACCAAGTTAACGGAGTTAAACAATCTTGTCCATACAGAGCTTTGAAAGGGCTTATCCCAATACTTCGGTGATAAGAAGCATTGTAGGCGAACGCGACTAGATGCAGATAGCTTAGCCACTTCTTGGGTTCCCTGCCCCACAGCATGACCGAAGTATATCTTCGATTACTTGGTTTACCCTTTCTATTTGACCACCATTGGTCTCAGGGTGGTAGGCTATGCTGAGATCCAAGAAAGTTCCTACTACTTCAAAAAATGCAGTCTAGAATCTTGACGTGAATTTAGGGTCTCGATCACTTATTATTCTTTTGGGTAGGCCATGCAATCAGAAGATTTCCTTCAGAAACACTCTGGCCACATCCACTGTAGTGTAGGTTTCTTTTAATGGAATCAGATGGGCAACTTTGGTTAGTCTATCAACTACCACGAAGATGGAGTTGTAACCTGATCTGAAGGTAATCTAGTAAAACCCATACTGATGCATTCCCACTTCATCTGGGGGATGTCTAATGGATGTAATTTCTCAGCCATTTTTACTCTCTTGACCTTGACTTTCTGACAGGTCAGACACTGACGTACATGATTAAGCACATCCTTTTTTAAACCAAGCCAAAAGAAGCTTTTCTTCACAAACATGTAGGTTTTGATGAAACCTGGATGTCCTGCAATAAGGCTGTCATGTGCTTCATTCAGAATTTGTCCCTTGGTTCCCTCATCATTGGGAATGCATAGCCTACGATTATAATACATAATTCCATCATCCAGGCTGTACCCTTGAACTCGGTTCAACTCTTGTGAAGTTTTGCTTTCCTGCATAAGTAGGGTAGCAATAGGGCCAAAGAATCTATCCTGCATGATCTTCTCTCTTGCTTCAATAATCAAAGGATTTGACACTATAGTAATTGCAAGCAAGGAGGCTTTTCTGCTAGGCATCTGCTACCACATTTTCTTTGCCTGGACGGTACTTGATTTCAAAATCAAATTCCTGCAGGGTTTGCATCCACCTTCTTTGGTGCATGTTGAGATCCTTCTGAGTGAAGATCTACTTTAAGCTCTGATGATCTGTCTCATCAAAGTGAATCTTTGACCCAGTAGGTAATGTCTCCACAACTTCAGGGCATATACTACTGAAAATAGTTCCAAGTCGTGGACAGCATAATTCCTTTCATGCGTTCTAAGTTTTCGGGATTCATAGGCCATTGCATGACCTTCCTGCGCATAAGTGCACCTCCTAGGATAAAACCACTAGCATCAGTTACTACCTCAAAGGGTAGAGAGAAATTAGGCAACTTTAGAATGGGATTGGTTACCAAGGCGGTCTTCAGTTTATCAAAACCACTCCAGCACCTGGTAGACCATTGAAACGGAATATTCTTCTTGAGAAGATTAGTCAGGGGGGAAACTATGAGAGCATACCTTGGTATAAAAATTCTATACCAACCAGTCAATCCCAAGAATCCTCTGACTTCTTTCACTATCTTTGGTTCAGGCCAATCTATGACTACTTGGACTTTTGCAAAATCTAGAGAAATTCCATCTTTTGATACCAGAAAGCCCAAGTATTCGACATGATCGGCAGAGAAAGTGCATTTGCTCTTTTTGGCAAAGAGTTGGTGCTTCCTTAGAATCTCAAGAACTTTTCTGACATTAGCTTTATGGTCAGCTACATTCTTTGAGTAAATCAGAATATCATCAAAGAAAACAAGAACAAAATCATCCAAGTATTCTCTAAGAATGTCCTGCATTAAGCGATTAAATGTAGCTAGGGCATTTGTCAATCCCAAGAATCCTCTGACTTCTTTCACTGTCTTTGGTTCATGCCAATCTATGACTGCTTGGACTTTTGCAAAATCTGGATAAATTCCATCTTTTGATACCAGAAAGCCCAAGTATTCGACATGGTCGGCAGAGAAAGTGCATTTGCTCTTTTTGGCAAAGAGTTGGTGCTTCTTTAGAATCTCAAGAACAAAATCATCCAAGTATTCTCTGAGAATGTCTTGCATTAAGCGATTGAATGTAGCTGGGGCATTTGTCAATCCAAACGGTATGACAGTGAATTCATAATGCCCATACAGAGTATTGATGGCTGTCTTCGGGATATCTTGCTCATTAATCCTGATCTAATAATACCCTGATTTGAGATCTATCTTTGTGAAGATCTGGGCTCCACTTAGCCTGTCCAGAAGCTCATCAATTCTGGGGATAGGATACTTATTCTTAACTGTTAGCTGATTTAGACCTCTGTAGTCCACACAGAGTCTTAGCGTTCCATCTTTCTTTTTCTGAAAGAGAACTAGCGCACCCCAAGGTGAAACACTGGGTCTTACAAACCCTTGTTCCAACAGCTGTCTAAGCTGTTCCTTGAGTTTGATGGCTTTAGGGACTGGCATTTTGTACGTGCGCAGGGCTACTGTGGCTGAGCTCCTGGGGTCAATTCTATCACATGATCTACTTTCGAAATTAGAGGCATCTCTGTTAATTCTGCTAGGAATAAATCATCATATTCACTTAACCATTCAGGTTCTTTAGCTTTTAACTTTAAGTCTACCGGATTCATTTTGACAAGATAAATGCGCTGCTTCTTTCCAAGTCCTTTTAGTAACTTAGAAGTATTTACTAACTGCAGACTTGGGGATCCTGAAATTTCGGTTCCTTGAACTTTGTTTCCGTGAAGGTCACGGAAGGAAATGGTTCCATTATGACAGTGAATGTCAGCTTGATTTATGTGGAGCCAATCCATTCAAAGGATCTCGTCAAAAACTCCCAAAAATTGAACTGAATACGATCTGTTTCAAGTTGAGTGAAAAGAATCTTCCCACCACTTGCCAATTCAACTTGCATAGGTTTCCTTGATTTCTGATCTAAGACTAGCTTACGCAAGCATCCAAGGGAAATGAAAGAATGAGTACTGCCTGACTCAATCAAAAGCTTAAAAGGCTTACCCTGATACTCAACTAGAGTATTGATGACAGAGAATTGATGATTTGGCCCTTGGTTTTCAATTGCAGCATAAATATGTCCTCTTTCCTCTTCCACTACTTCTGCAATTGTGACTGCTCTGGCTGCTGCAGTCTGAGAGGCAGAACTCTTTCTCTTTGGTTGCCCCAGTTCTGGGAAGGAGTTCTGAGGCAGAGGCAGACGACTGAGTTGGAGTTCTCCTAGGATTTCCCTGATTCTGGCGCGGGGGACCCTGATTGGGTTGATAAGAAAGAGCCTGTCTCAGAACTCTGGGACCCTGGCTTCCTTGGCGGCCCACAGAAGGAGAGGGGCAATCCTTGAGCTGGTGCCCAAGTCCTTGACATCTGAAGCATCTGTTCTCGCTTCGAAGGTCTTCCCTTTGCATTCTAGAGAGAGCCGGAGTTCCGGAGAATGTACTTCGGGGGGGAAAGGTCTTCCTTCATTTCTAAAGCTTCCCGTCTCCACATTCTGGTTAGGACCTTGGTGTCTCTTTGGAGGCGGAAAGTTGGAAGAATTTCTCGGTGTCTGAAATCTCTTGAAGGATGAGGGAGCTGGCTTTGGTGGGACTTTTACGATGAAGGCTTCGGCAAAGTCCTTCACCATTCTGACAGCTTCAGCCATGGACACTGGCTTGGCATTTTTGACCAATGTGTCTAAGGGTTCGTTCATCCCCCGAATGAACCTGGCCATGAGTTGATCTTCATCTAGAGGTGGTGAATATTTGAGTAGAAGAGCAAAGGCCTGGTGATATTCCTCGATGGTTTTGCTCCCCTACTTTAGCTCTAAGAATTTGTTCATTTTGATTTCCAAAAATCCAGGGGGACAAAATCTCTTTCTCAAATAGGTTTTAAGGTCGGTCCAGGACTGAGTATTTCTATCCAGACGGTTGGTGTCACAGTGGTTCCTCCATGCTACCCTGGCTATTTCCACTATTTTCAGCCTGGCAAGAGCCATTTTTCTCCGCTCATTGTAGCCTGTGATGTCAAAATATTCTTCCATGGCTTCCACCCATTTCTCCACAACCTCGCCCAGGTTCTCTCCTTCTCCTTTGAAGGGTCTTGGCTGAGTCCTATGAAGAGCCTTGCGAACATCAGGGTCAAGCTCGTCATCTTCAGAGAGAGGGTCTAGCTGACGGCCACGGTTTCCTCGTCTCATGATTCTGCCAAAAATTTATATATTATTAAATTTTTATTTTGATATCATCCACGAGATCCTAAGACTTAAGAGGTTCAAAAAATAATTTCTTAAACAAGACAATGATCTTATTGGAGATCTATGACATATGTCCGATAACAATTTTTTCTTTATCAGATCGTCCATAAACAATCACTTATACAACAAGGAATTTTTCTCCAAAAAACATTTTTTTATTTATATAAAAGTTGCAATATGTACATAGAGCAGAATTTAAAATCTCCTCGTCGGGAGACGCATAAGACGACGACACCATGTACCATTTTCAACTTTAACAAAATCATTGCCAATGAGAGGTTCTACCTTAACATTGCATGCCGATCACAAGAGGCGTGGACATACTGCCCTGCAAACCACTTATGTTGTTGTCTCTTCGCCCGCTGGGTCGGGAAAATATAAATCCTCGAATGGTGTGCGAGTCTTGCTCGGCTTGTTTGAGTTGAAGCGGAAGAGATGAGATGCTCGAAGGCGAACGCAGTCATATCTTGAGACTGGGTGAGGTCGGGAATATCAGATAAGTATGGAACTTCCATCTATAATTTCCAATTCAATTTATAAGTTTTTATTTTTTTTTGAAGTTTATTCAACATAATATTAACAAGTGAAAACATTATTTCCCAGCTTTACTTTAAAATTTTAAGTAGTTTCTGCTAGTGTTACGTAAATTTTATAACAGTGCTCTGATACCAACTATGAGATCCCACTACCCCCTCTGCGCACCGGATTCCTGGATGGTAGCAGAGCAGAAGTACCTTCCTCTTGCGCGAGGCAGGGTTTCTCACTCGAGGCCTCGCCCTCGAATGTTCGGGCACGAGACTAAGCTGGTGGTCCTTCCAAAAACCAAAACCAGGAAAATTTCCCATGCCCGGAAAACAGGGACGATTCCACCTTTTTATTTTCTTAAACAAATTTTTCTAACGAGGTCAATATACTGAACTAACCTTCATCTGAATAAACCAGATAGAAGGGAAACTATTACAAACTTAACTTGAAGGAGTTAACGCTTTTTTCCTGATTGAATCAGGCATAGCCATTGATTTATTCTTTAGAGAAGTCTTCAGGATTCTAAATTAACAGCTCGAGTTCTAAGCGTATTCCTATTAATCAATTTTATTGTTTTAAAACTCTACTGATTCCAGCCTAACCCCATCCGGCCCATGGGTTACGGCCCATGGGTTAGCCACCGCCCAACCACTGGAATCGTAGAACCAGACAAGTAATAACCCACCCATAATTGAATGCCTTTCTTAACTTTTGCTTTAGAATACAGATATGCACACACTCCTCTTTAAACTTTAACTTATAAAACAATCCATACACATGTCATAACTCAAAATTTCCATTGAGTCTTCGTTTCTCACAAAACAGTATCACTCTGGACTCTCTGTTGAAACCAGCGGGTCAACAACGAGATCCAGTAATAGATTACAATAAACATTGGTCCATCATACAATATCTTCCTCGACATACGCATGGGTGTCCTCGGCACCGTGAGCCCGTGCATCACCTGGTCATCAGAACCCTCCAGGATCCTCCTTAGACATCCTGGCACTTCACTCAGGGACCGCTTCGTCGGTCCTGGTCCATCGTACCGAAAGCGCAGCATTTTAACCATACCGAGGTTGGTCAGGACCTGGGCAGGCTTTGTCGCATGAGCTATTCTTTGAACACTCCCTGCCAGCTGTTGCAACCGAACTTCCCTTAGAAAACAAATATACCAAATGCTCCCTCCAGCATTCTAGCGTAAGATAGTCCTTTAAGAAAACAGGGTTTCTATGCAAGTTTTCAGTTTTGATTTTCTTTTGAATAGAATGAGTATATCTTAATTCCGTATCCCAAGACTTCTAGATCACACTCTGGATTTCCAAGCAAAATTCCTCAAATTCTGAATTCTTAATCCTCAGATCAAAATCAAAGGTCTCAACTTAGTTTCAGATTCGATGGGTGATTTGAGTGTAGATTATGGAACTAGTCACATCATCATTTCTTGAAACTAACGGAGTTATGTCTTGGTCATAGTCTGATTCAGGTTTTGAGTCTGGAAAGGTTCTTCTTGAACTATCTTTATCAAAGGAAAATATTTCAATTACTACTTTACTGAATTTAAAACTAATCACGAATTCTTATAAGGAATCATTTATCTAAAATTTCGATTTCGATAGTTTCACTGAATTTTCTCATTGTCATCTTAGAGAATATGAAACGGTTGGATTTTCTTTTACAGAGTATTTACTCAATCATTTACCAATTTTCAGGGAAATTAGGCATAGGATTAAAGAGAACTCTTTTTTTGATATAAAAATAAAATTCTTTTATGCATCCTTTATGGATAAAAATCGATATTAGTAAAAGTAACACTTTTACAATTAAAAAATTTCTTTTATGTATTATTTGATGTATAAAAATCAATAATGATGAAAGTAACAATTTTATAATTAAAAAAAATATTTTTTCATGCATACTTTTATGCATAAAAATCAATAATGATAAAAGTAACACTTTTATAATTAAAAAAATTCTTTTATGCATCCCTTTATGCATAAAATTCAATAATGATGAAAGTAATGCTTTTATAATACAAAAAATATTCTTTCATGCAATACTTTTATGCATAAAAATCAATAATGATAAAAGTAAAACTTTTATAATATTTTTTTTAAATGCATCCCTTTATGCATAAAAATCAATAATGATGAAAGTAACACTTTTATAATAAAAACATTATTCTTTCATGCATACTTTTATGCATAAAAGTCAATAATGATAAAAGTAACACTTTTAAAATTAAAAAAATTTCTTTTATGCATCCCTTTATGCATTAAAATCAATAATGATGAAAGTAACACTTTTATAAAAAAATATTCTTTCATGCATAAAAATCCATTTTGATGAAAGTAACACTTTCATAATAAAAAAATTATTCTTTTATGCATAAAAATCCATTTTAATGAAAGTAACACTTTCATAAATAAAAAAATTTATTCTTACACTATTATTTTTCAACAAAGGGGGAGGCTTCTATTTAGAGGAAAAAGTGAGCTCCTAACCAAGCAAACTGCTTCTAGAATTTTTTAATTCAGTTTGGTCAATTTTTTAACCATTTTTAGGTCAGTTTAGCTTACTTTTTGGAACTAGACTTGAATTAGGAGAGAGGAGAGATAAAATATCTCAATTTTTGAAGATTTAAAACTCCACCCCACATGTGAAGTAGGTGCCTCATTCATGAGGGGGGAATCCCCATTGTGAGGTGTCAAAAATCTATTTTTTAAGCTTTTCCTTTGGTCCTTAGTCCACTCTTTATCTTATGTGAGTATTTACTCATTTTTGGGGGGATTTTCTTTATTTCTTCTATTTATCTTCTTCATACATTGGGATGAATTTGATTGGCCCTTCAAAACCTTAATTTGAAATTTTTCGAAAATGTGGACCCCCTAGGATAAGGCCTCTTGAACAGATTATACTTGATTTCTAATGCACCTTCTAAAAATCTTTTTGAACTTCTATTTCGAGGAAAATTATTTTAATAAGAAGAGATATTTTTCCATCCAAAAATATTCAAAATCTGAATATTCTCTCTCTAGAATATTTTCTCTCTCTAGGTCAAAATAGAGGTAGAAACAAGATCTTTTATATTTCTGAAGAGGGATTTGAAATGCTGGACATCTTGAGAGGCCGATGAGGAATCTTACACAAACGCTTAAGGTCGGTTTATATACCTGGCACTCACATCCCAAGGCCAATGCTCGTTGAAGACTCTGTGACCACCGTCGGAGCAATGATCTCTTGGTTTTGTGATGCTTGTCATCAAGCCCTTGATGACGCATGGGTGCCATACATGGTCGCTTCTATCAATAATGATAATGTCGACCACGATTGGTTTAAAATCCTTGCTACACTTGGACACCCTCCCAGGTCACAAACTTGGCACACAATTCATGCTCCCAAATGACAAGACACTTCATGGACCCTACAAAGCCATTGCCTCGCTTAATACCCTGAGTGTAAGTGTAGCTCCACAACCTTAAACAACCACCCTTTGAGTCTGGATAGATTTCCCCTTTGGTAGAAACATGCAAGAAGACATGCCTTGTTGTCTCCCACAACTAGATATAATCTTTTTCCATGGGAAACATGGGTCTCTTTGGGCAAACTATCTCTTAAAATTGCCCATGCCAAAGTTCAATTGCCTACTGGGACAACACATACAAAGCCTTGGCTCTTTTACACAAACTATACATACTATATCTAACCCATTGGCTTGTAAGTTTTATGGGGTTCCCATAGGTGAAACAAAAGAAGCACTCATCCTTGCAGAAGCTACAAGTACAATTAACTCAGCTGAAAACACAGCTACCCTCAAGCTTCCCCAAGGCAAGGTAACAATGATCCTCTAGGACGGGAGTGCATCAACTCTGATCCTCTGCCCCCACCAACTTCTTCCACAAAGGGTATTTTCACACCCCTAAAATAATTGGTAAGTCTTCCACGGCCCTTGAACTACTACCACAACTCAGCCCATCATGAATATGGATTGGACTTCTTACTAAGAATGGTTTTTACAACGGTGGCAAGCCCACATATATCCTATGGTCCGCACCAATCTCATATTCTTGGAGGCGTGGAAATCTCTTAGAAAACCCACACTAACAAAAGAAAACACTTATATTCAAATTTCACATAAAATTGGTTTAATGAGTGTTGGGTATTTCATTCCTAAAATATCTATCGGAAATAACCATTTAGAGTGCAGATTTCATGTCATTAATGATGCATGGGCACTCCAAGGCCGAATTATTATTGGAAAAGAGTGGATTGATGCCACTCACTACCAAATAAATTGGCATGAAGAAACGGCCACCATGGAAATCAATGGCAAAAAGGCCACTGTCATCCACACATCCTCACCTTGACGGCCCTTCCCCCTCACGTGCCCTCCTCATCACTGGCAATCTCCCCTATTTCCCCACCCCATGCCTCACCTAAGCCGGTAGATCGGCCACTGTCAACACCACCCACCAATGACAAACAAGCCTCGTCATCAACATTGCCCCTCAACTCTACATCCTCGACCACCCACACTGCAAGCACCTCGAGCTCATATCTTTATCTTCATGATAATTAATCGTGGGTGCCCAAGAATCTTCTTGCCACTCAGGGATTCTATGATGGCTACATAGAACTATGGATCCCTAGAAGGCCATCTCTAAAACCCAAGCGCAAAAAGCCAACTAAGCCAACAACCACCATCCCCAAGACAAAGCTTAAACGTTGGCTAGTTCCCAGCCACCTGTTATGAGCACAAGGCTACTATAAAGGCAACACTCACCTCTGGCTACCCAAGCACCTTCTTGTGCTCATCCACCACAACAACTCCCCAAGAAGCCGTGAGACAAAAGGTCCCACAACCATGGGTTCGACAACCCCAAGCACAACGAAGCCAACAACGCTGGGTGCCTACCAATGTGCTCAAAGCACAAGGCTTCCATGAAGGCAACACACACCTATAACTCCCCAAGCCACAATCAAAAGCCTCTCCTCTGCATTAACAACCACCTCATGGCTAAAAGCCTCGTCGACAAAAAAGCTAGAAGCCTCGCCAACCATGGACCTTCATCACTTGGTAGCGTTGGGTGCCCATATAAAATAAAGAGTACTACTAGGCACATCCAACAAAGCAAACTAATAAGAGCCCATCAGCCTAGCTAGATACGTAGTTGCCAGTAGTCCGCTAACTTCTTTCCATCATACTAACTGCCCCACCCCCTCTCATTTTCAGAGAGACAAGAGAACCAACCAAGTGCGATACTTCCCCGTGTGCCTCGACAACCCCTCACCGATCGCGAGGACACGATTGACTTTAGGAAGGGGAGTATGTTAACCACATATTGGTTAACACATTCCTATGACAACTATGTTCACACACTTATGTAATGGGCACCATCACTATATATTGTAAATCCCATCATTTAATGAGGGAAATGCCCTAAAGATGCTCCCAAGTATTGAGCTTCAAAGGACATATAAGAGGATCTTGGTCAATTGGCCAAACCATAGAGAAAAGCCTTGTAACTATGTTTTGGGCGCCCCAGGTCACTTACTCCCGGCGGATGGCCTAGTGGGAAAAGGCTTGGAACTATCAAAGCCATTTTCCCTTATTTGTAACTATGTTTTGGGTGCCGCCCCAGGTCACTTACTCCCGGCGGATGGCCTAGTGGGAGAAGGCTTGGAACTATCAAAGCCATTTTCCCTTATTTGTAACTTATTCTCTCATTTATGTAATAGAAGTGGAGTGTTCTCTCTCTCTCCCTCTCTCTTGCAACTCTAATCTAGCGTGTGTGGTGTGCTAGGGTTAGGGTTAGGGTTTGGGAGTGATTCCCTCTTGCTTCCTCTCTCTCTCTCTCTCTCTCTCTCTTTGCCTAGCACAGACCAGGCAGGACTACAAGCAATTGACGAGATGCAAGAAACGTCAGTTCTTGATCCAGAATGAGGAGGAGCTAAGGAGTTTACTCTTTAGCTGTGACTCCAAGGACTTCTGGAAAAGGTTCCTTTGCCTCAAGTCCCAATCTTCGCTCTCACAGATCCCCGAGTTTGGTCTGCCGACACCTCCGCACTCTATGACATCCCTGACCAGCCCACTATGGACCCACCCCAGGACTCTAGACCCATACGAGATCACGGAGCCAGCGTCTCTACTGCTACTTTGTAGACTTCAAGAAAGCATTTGATACTGTTCCCAGACACCGTCTCTTGCACCAGATCCAGCAGTTGGTATATAGCACGCAGATTCAGTGGCTATAATAGCACTATATGAGCATGTCATAGGCAGAGTCAAGACCAAGACCAGGCTCTCCGCCGCCGATGAGATCCATAGCATGATAAGGGTGAAACACGACTGTCCTCTTTCACCTACACTATTCGGGTTATACATCAACGAGCTAGAGACTTTCATGCAGACCTTGGGGGGGGATCATTGTTGGCAGGAGCTCTTATTCCGATTCTTCTTTACGCTGATGATGTGGTCTTGATCTCGTCCACTACACAGGGACTTCAGATGCACGTGGACGCTCTTCATAGGTTCTGCTAGGAGAGGGAGTTGAATGTGAACCTTGGGAAGACCAAGGTAATGATCTTCAACACCTCTTATTCAGCATTCCAGAGACATGAGGGATTTGTGTTTGGAGGAGAGCAGGTGGAGCTGGTCAGATGTTACATATACCTGGGGGTGGTCTTCACAGGGCCTTCCTTCACTATGATACCAGTGGCTCGCGAAACAGGATGCAGAGAGGATATCCTTCACTGGCGCATCTCCAGAGACAGTGTCATCAATCTCATTTCCAGCACCCGAACACGAAGTCCCTCTTGTTTGACACATTAGTGCGACCTGCCACCATGTATGGGAGTCCAATCTAGGCTTACGACCTTGGATTGGATGACTAGAGAGCGATTGAGACAGGTTCTACTGTTTTCTAGGCTCATCAAAGCCAAGCCTTCAGTACCCCACCACATTTTATTGGCAGAGTTTGGAGCCTCACCATTGGTCCTTGATGCAGCCTTCCAGACTATCATATACCTCCAGCGGATCCTCAGATTTGGAGACACAGTAGAGGGTCGCACCTGGCTTCCATGGCTTGCTTTGACTTCATCCCAGGCTCTGGCAGATGCAAGTACTCAAAGATGCTGGTTCAATAGACTCCATACATGGTTTCACTCGCTTTGCCTAGACCTAGACACGCTTCCGCCATTCAGATACAGTCTCGACGCTCCTCACTTATACTTATCATAACACCAGATCAGTCAGGTCATTCGTGTGGACCTGCTCCAGCTCTACACATTCCGTACATGGATCCTCCCCACACATTTGCCTGTGAAGATGGCTGCATACCGCATTCATTTTCTTAGGATCTCGGACGAGGGTTTCAAGGGTACACGGGGATACATCTCTCGCATGCACTCAGGATATCTCTTGGACAAATGAGTTTCATCCCACAGATTGGAGATTGAGGCAGGCAAGATGAGACAAACAAGGAGAGGTAGGAGAGTCAGCAGACATGACCGGACATGCTCTATATGTGACATGGGAGAGGTTGAGACAGAGGAGCACTTCTTATGTAGATGCCCAGTGTACTATGAGATCCGGGGGAGGTTTCACTGTCTCTTTAGAGATGGCTTTGGCCTTATTTCTAGGGTCATTGACTATGAGGATCAAAGATGCCTAGCTCTATTCGTAAGAGAGGCTTTCACTTTCAGAGACAGGAGACTTAGATAGATGCAGGGCCACCAGGCTCACGATGCATGAGAGACCCAGGAGCCAGACAGCCCACCAGACCACACTGAGACTCACAGGGAGGATCCATAGATTTTGGACCCGACATGGCTGGAGAGACCACTGTTGTACCCACGAGGATGCACATATGAGATGATTGAGTAGAGACGCATAGAGCACCTACATAGAGACCGCTACAAGAGAGTGGTCTCATGACACCAGAGGACATTACAGGCATTCAGACAGAGACACTTGGGTGGGGGGACCCTCCATTGTTGCCTACGGATCGTGGGTTCTCGAGGGTCCACATTATCCACTTGATCCAGGGAGGAGAGGTGGAGGGGCACGACTTCTTCTACTATTATGGTGCACCTGACGAGGGGGCCCAACCCTCATGAGTACCTAGATGGCATGACATGCTTCTCATGATGTACACTTATAGCATGCTACATAGCTTTTTTATTTTCATTTCAGTTTCAATTGTAGTTTCACACATTTCAGTTTCATTACGCTTTTCGATGAGGCTCTTAAGCGCATTGACTTATGTATTCATGTATGTTCGACATGTGTCTCATGGACCCGTTATGGTCCTTTGAAGAATAAAATTTCATTTCATTTCTCTCTCTCTCTCTCTCTCTCTCTCTCTCTCTCTCTCTCTCTCTCTCTCTCTCTCTCTCTCTCTCTCTCTCTCTCTCTCTCTCTCTCTCTCTCTCGTGACTAGGCTAACCAACACGATCCTTTTCCACACGAGGATCCCACATGGTCTTCCTCTTGAGAGAGCTTGCATCACCCGTAGGATTAGAGCAACCGCCTCGGTGTGACAATGAGTGCGAGAGGATGGCGGTGACAAGTGGCTATGGTGGAGCTCTTGAACAATGCTCAAGCTCAGCAGATAGACAACTTCCCACAACATGTTAGGGTAGGGTTTCCTTAACACCTCCAAATTCACCTCTATAAAATCCCCCCTCTTCACTTTATCAACCCCTTTTATTTGAGCTACTACATACCTATTTTATTTTAAATAGCAATCAAGAAAATCGTTGTTAATTCATATGCAAAGTGATTTTCAAGCTTCATAAGCAATGTGCTTGTGAATGATGGCCTCTCCATCAACAATTTCCCCCTCAAATCAGCCCACTTGCTTCATCAACAATGCCTTCAAATCTTTATTTTGCAGTGCAAACAAAAGTAACAAATTAAAGCAAATTGGTCGTGGAAGTATTACCTCTCATCCTTAATCTATTCAAAGCAAAGTGATCCTCTTTCCACATTCAACACTCGTCATCTCTTTTCTCAACCTAATCATGATTTTCATTGTGCAAACGAGGAGGTAACCAATTTTCCAAATTCAAAATGAATTCTTCTTCACGTTATGATTTACATATGTATAATGCTCATGGCTTCACTAACTTTCTGACTCCAACAAGAAGAGCTACAACACTGCCATGCACATGGAATCCTTATTGGAGCATGAGAAGTGTGTTCTGGCCAATGATTCTCTAGAAGATGATCACCTCACCAAGATTCTCAAAGTAGTTTTTGAAGCCCAAAGCACATGCAAGGAATCAAAGATAAATCATCGCTCTTTCACTTTCAAAATTTGATGGTTGTAAGATTCCTCCCTAGCCTCTTAAGATGACCAACATCTTTCCGTGTAATTAAATTCCTCTTCAGAAATATAAAAGATCTTGTTTCTAGCCGTTTTAACTTAGAGAGAGAAAATATTCTAGAGAGAGAATATTAAGATTTTGACTATTTTTAGATAGAAAAAATTCTCATATTATTAAAATGAATTCCCCTGAAACAGAAATTCAAAAAGAACTTTCCAATGTGCAATTAGAATTTATTGGAAATGGGTATAAAGGACCTTAGTCTAAGGGTTTAGATTTTCAGAAATTTTTGGATTATGGTCCAATTAAGGTTCCTATGGGCCAATAGCATCAATCTATGTGTAGGGAGGAGATAAATCCAATTTTGTAAAAGAAGATACCCAAAAATGAGTAAATGCTCACATAAGGTGAAGAGTTGAATATGTACAAGGTTTATTAATAAGAAACTATGAGTAATTTTAATAATGTGAGATATTTTGGGTATAATGATTTCATTTTGACACATATGTAATGAAGGGGAGTCCCTTCAATACTCACATAAGATGAAGAGTTGACTATGTACAAAGTTTATTAGTAAAAAACTAGGAGCAATATTAAAAATATGAGATATTTTGGGTATCCAAAAATGAGTAAATGCTCACATAAGATGAAGAGTTGAAAATGTACAAGGTTTATTAGTAAAAAACTATGAGCAATATTAAAAATATGAGATATTTTGGGTGTCCAAAAATGAGTAAATGCTCACCCAAGATGAAGAGTTGAAAATGTACAAGGTTTATTAGTAAAAAACTATGAGCAATATTAAAAATATGACATATTTTGGGTATAATGATTCCATTTTGACACATATGTAAGGAAGGGGAGTTCTTTAAAGGAGGTGCATATTTCACATGCTTGAATGAGTTATAAACTCAAAAATAATGTGATATTTTTATCTCTCCTCTCTCTTGAACTAAACCAAATCAAAATGGAACCAAACCGAATCAAAAAGTAACCAAACTAGGACCTCCAAATCTAGTCCAAATTCAACCAAACTGAATTTAGAAAATTCTACAATTCAGTTAGCTTTGGTTAGAGCTTCCCTCTCCTATAAATAGAACATGAGTCCTTTGAAAAAAATATAAAAGAATTTTACTATACTAGAGTTATGCTGAAATAATGCTTTCTACTATTCTCTAAAATTCTCTCCAAATTGAAGAAATTGGAGCTTCCCTCTTTCTTCAATCCCCATTGGTGGCTCCATCAACATACTTAACCAATTGATTGGTTGGGGGCCTCTACCGTGAACAAAGAATCAAGCAAATTGTAAGGTAAATGGTGAATTTTGATCTTTTCTATAATTTCTCAATGCTTCTCTCTTCTCAACCCCTCTCAAGCTTGAGAAGCTTAATTGGAATGGTTTTTGAATGCTATTGAAGTTAATTATGAATGGTAGTGAAGAGTTACATAATTTGATGAATGCTATTGAAGTTAATTGATTAATGATAGTTAAGAATTACATAAATTTCCATTTATACTTAATTCAAATGGTTTTTATGTAAATTCTCTCTCTCACTCAAGAAATGGTCATACTCATGACCCGTTCTCAATCCAAATGAAGCTTTTCATAAAGCTTTTCCTTAATCCAAGATTAATCTATGCTTGAGGCCAAATTAATGGCTTCTTTCTATGCTTTTAGTTTATGTATATTGATGATTCAATCCATTATGGATTAATGATCCAATTAGGGATCATTCTAATTATTTCCTTAATGATAAGCTTTATCCCTTAGAAAAATTGAGATTTATCAGTCATAGCAGCGGAGCTATGGCAAAATTTTTATAAAAATTACGCATAAAATAATTTCATTCAAAGCATAAAAAGAGGACTTCCTACCATATTCTAGGAATTATCATCCTAGATTAATTGAAAGATATTCATTGTAATCCTAGAGAAATTGATTTTTATATTATGCATAATTGATTGTCATGCATAGAGGTATGCATAAAAGTTGATTATTTTATTATAAAAGTGTTACTTTTATCATATTGGATTTCATGCATAGAGGTATGCATAAAAGATATTCTTTTTATACTAAAAGTGTGATTTTTCATCATAAATGGATTTTATGCATAACTTAGATGCATAAGAGAAATTCTTTTATTCTAAAAGTGTAATTCCTACCAAATTGAATTTATGCATAAGAAGATGCATAAAGATTGATTTTTAATTCAAAAGTGTCATTCTCATCTAAATTGAATTTATGCATAGGAAAATGCATAAAAGATTGAAATTTAATTCAAAAGTGTCATTTTCATTTAAAATGAATTTATGCATAGTAAGATGCATAAAAGATTGATTTTTACTTCGAAAGTATTAATCTCCTTAAATAGAATTTATGCATAAATAAATGTGTAAAGAAATCTTATATCAAATATAAGAATTCTCTTGTATTTTATAAATAGATATGAGATGTGATAGGATGTGATAAGAGGTGTATAAGATGTGATAATATCATTTATGTGAGCATTTACTCATTTTTGGGTATCTTCTTTTACAAAATTCGATTTATCTCCTCCCTACACATGGATTGATGCTATTGGCCCATAGGAACCTTAATTGGACCATAATCTAAATTTTTTTGAAAATCTAAACCCTTAGGCTAAGGTCCTTTATACCCATTTCCAATAAATTCCAATTGCACATTGGAAAGTTCTTTTTGAATTTCTGTTTCAGGGGAATTCATTTTAATAATATGAGAATTTTTTCTATCTAAAAATAGTCAAAATCTTAATATTCTCTCTCTAGAATATTTTCTCTCTCTAAGTTAAAACGGTTAGAAACAAGATCTTTTATATTTCTGAAGAGGAATTTAATTACACGGAAAGATGTTGGTTATCTTGAGAGGCTGGGGAGGAATCTTACATTCTCTCCCACTTGAAAAACGCGAGATGTCCTCATCTCGCAAACTGGAGGTATTTTCGCAAGATGCACGAATATGAGACTAAGAGAAAATTTAATTAAGATTAACCACCAAGAAAAATCTCAAAGAGAGCAAGATTCAAGACAAGAACAAGATTTCAACTTTATTCATTCTTGGAACATATACAGTAAAGATAGAAGAACTCTTTACAATTCCATAAGTCCGTCCGTCATGTGATCACAGTATTTATTCTTAAAACATATACAGTAAAGATAGAAGAACTCTTTACAATTCCATAAGTCCGTCCATCATGTGGTCACAAAAGCAGCACTCACAAGCTGCACACGTATAAGGTAACTCATCTATGGGAATAATTCGGCTGGTTATTGCATCACCTATCTCATTGGTATGAGGTGACCTATTAAAAGGACCTCTGAGAGGCAAGCTAAAAACGGAATAAAGGCATATCTTCTGGTGAGGAAGAAAACATGCTAGTAAGAAGACCCGCTCAGATAATCCACCATGCCTTGATCTCATCACACAGTAGTATCGGGGACCCAAACCCAAGGCTTCAATAACCATCGCCAAGCAAACATTGTTACGAAAGTGCTGTCGCCCCCACGGTGTTACCCTAGTTATATCTCGACAGGTCCGCCATTTGGTCTGAGCTACAGAAGTTCCCAAGTGAGGGAAAAGTGAGCGCTCATACAGTTCTATAAAATCCTTCTTCACAGACTCACTTGCGTCTTGAAGGTGAGAAATCATCATGGATAAAACTAATTCCTATTTCCAAGCCATGAAGGAGATTAAGAAAGAAAGGAGATCGATGGGAGTAAGATTACTGCGAGCGGCAAGTAAAAGTTACGACTTATATAAAGGAAGGAGCTAGCATAACTTAGAAGCCAACGGTATCTTGTCACTGAAGTTTTACCGTCTTTCCATGATTTGGGTTTGGCACATATTTCTATAGAAGGTTCACATGAAATACATTATGAACTTTGAGATGATGAGGTAGAAAAAGCTCGTAGGCTAAGTCACCTACTTTCATTGAAATCCGATATGGCCCACAATATCTGGGGGATAACTTCTTATACTTCCTAAGAGATAAAGAACTTCTTTTGGGCCGTATTCGAATGAAGACCATATCTGCTTCTTTGAATTCTCTGACTGTCCTTTTTTTTCTGCATACTGCTTCTGTCGATCCTAGGCAGTCTTTTAATTGATGACCAAAACCTTGGCATCCAAAACACCGGTTCTCACTTCCGAACTCATCGTTCATAATCCTTAAAACAGGTGGGACTTTTGAGAAGTATTCTGGGAAAAGATCTTCCTTTTTTTAAACAGAATCTTTCTTTTATTTAGAGAGGGAATAAATTATAAGATCAGAAAGGGAGGTCCTTACTCCTGCATACCTCGAAGGCTTGGGGAGGAATCTTACATTCTACCCCACTTAAAAAGTGCGAGATGTCCTCATCTCGTAAAGTAGAGGAAAACTCTTTTTCTTAAGATCCAATTTATTATGGGTTCCTTATATTCTGGTCAACCCAACAGAATACAGGAATAAATATCCCTTATATAGAACTCATCATTAAATAACAATTCATTCAGATCATATCATTCATATTTATAAATAATAATTCATTCAGATCATATCATTCATATCTTTAACACGATAATGGTCCATTAGACCGAAAAAATTTCTTTGTGATTCCTCCACGGGGATTTCAGTCAAGCAAGTTCTCAATTTGTCATCCCTTAACTTGATCCACCAAGTCAAGTATTAATAGTAGCAATCTGACAGCACAATCCACTAATCTCATAGTGATTTGTTGAAATCATTATCATCATTCCAGTTATGAATATCATCACAGGGACTCGTCCCATTCATCCTCATTGAGGTTTTGCTCAGCTTATTACATTTCAACCAAATTTCAGGGATCATCATTTTTCAATCAGAATCCAAATCAATTCATCAATTCTCAAACAGAATTAAAAATCATATCAACCACATTCGAAATCATCCTCTGGATAGCATTAACGCTTATAATTTCAAGTCTTAGATTTACTCGTATATACTGTCAGTAAAGAGCTACAGTATACTCTCGGTATATACGGGTAGTCACGGCCCTTGGAATTATAAGGTAAATACCATCATGTTTAGGCCTCAAGCAAGTCAAGGATTCTATATAATTGCGGTACTTCCATCTGAAGACCCAATTACCAAATTACGAATTTCAGTTTGAATATCAAATTGTATGAATTATATCACACAATTACAACCTTTTTGTGCTTCTTGATAAATTTTTGACATATTTGGCTTCTCAGTTGATCTTTATTAACCAATTCGCTCTGATACCAACTGTGAGATCCCTATTCCCACCGCGCAACGGATTTGGGATACTAGCAGCGGAAGTAGCACTTTATGCGCAAGGCAGGGTCCCACACTCGGGGCCTCGTCCACGGATATCCGAACAAAAGACTAATCCGTCGGTTTTTCCAAACCGAACCCGAAAAAACTTTCCTTATCCGGAAAGCACGGGCGATTCCTCCAGGATAACTTTTTACTCTAACGTAGTCAAGACCATTAGTGATCAAACTGATCCGACTGCACCTATAAAGATACTCGGTCAGATCAAAGAAGAAACTTGCACTTGGATCATTGGGATCAATGCTTTTTTCCCCATCAAGAGGCACAGCCATTGATTCCTATCCATAGAACAATTACTATCCGGGATTTACTTTATCTATCATAGTAACAGAAATTGAGTCTCGATTTACGGATCCATCAGTCCAGCCTAACCCCATCCGATCCCATGGGTTAGCCAACCGCCCAACCACTGTAGTGATGGGATCCAATTTGGAATTTGGTTAGGTTTTGTCCCGGGTACCAAGGAAAAGAGTTCCAAGGCCCCCTAGCCGGAAGTTCATGCAAACATAAAACTAGCCACACCACTTACACACCCAATATGAAATTTCCTTTTTCTTCAGCTAACTTTAAAACAATCCTTTAATGAAACCATAGTACCACTGATCACAATCTTCCAATTTCCGGTTGATTCATAATTTCCCATCATTCCTTCATCAGAGTATCTATGGCATCATTGGCAACTAGAACGCTCACCACGTGTCCACTCAGGGGCCTTTCAATAGTTCCTAGCCCATAATACTCGGCAATATAATCACTTATAAAAATCAAGATGGACTCTCGTTGAAGATCAGCAAGATCAACCAACAGATCCATAAAAAGAGCCATGGACTCATCCATTGAAGACCAGCAAGGTCAATCAACCAGATCCATGCCCGATTTCAGAAAACAACTACTCCTTGTTCCAATATCTTCCTCGACGCACGCGTGGGTATCCTAGGCGACCCAGAGCCCGAGCACCGTATGGTCAGCACCCTCTAGGATCCTTCGCAGGTGACCTAGCGCTTCACTCATAGGCCGCTTCCTTGGTCCCTCATCAACCGTATCGGAAGCTCACCATTTTAATAATCGAACCGAGGCTGGTCAAGACCTTGGCCGACCTTGCTACGCGAGACGTCCTCCATTGACTCTCCGTCAGCAGTTGTAACTTTATCAATTAGGTCTCCATGACCTTAATCACAAGACGGTCAAAATGCTTCCCCAGCATTCTTGACATAAAACAGCCATTTACAAACAGCATTTACAAACAGTTTATAAATACAATTTCTATATTAACTCTCATTTTTCCACATTATCCCTCATTAATCCACATTACTTATTCCACATTCCATTTATATGTGTACTCATCCAATCACATCATTTTTCATCTCTTCACTTCAGATTCCTTCACACACATATCATATATTCACATCCATATCCACATCCATACATCCACATCCACATCTACATTCACATCCATACATCCACATCGACATGCTTACCTCCATTTTCACATGCTCATTTATACATCCACATCCCATATCCACATTCATACATACACATCCATATCCACATCCATACATCCACATCCACTATCACGTCCTCATTCATACATCCACATCCACATTCCCATTCACATCTATACATCCACATACATGGCCCAAAGGAACCTTAATTGGACCATAATCCAAAAATTTCTGAAAATCTAAACCCTTAGGCTAAGGTCCTTTATACCCATTTCCAATAAATTCCAATTGCACATTGGAAAGTTCTTTTTGAATTTCTATTTCAGGGGAATTTATTTTAATAATATGAGAATTTTTTTAATCTAAAAATAGTCAAAATCTTAATATTCTCTCTCTAGAATATTTTCTCTCTCTAAGTTAAAACGGTTAGAAACAAGATCTTTTATATTTCTGAAGAGGAACTTAATTACACGGAAAGATGTTGGTCATCTTGAGAGGCTGGGGAGGAATCTTACATTCTCTCCCACTTGAAAAACGTGAGATGTCCTCATCTCGCAAACTGGGGGTATTTTCACAAGATGCACGAATATGAGACTAAGAGAAAATTTAATTAAGATTAACCACCAAGAAAAGTCTCAAAGAGAGCAAGATTCAAGACAAGAACAAGATTTCAACTTTATTCATTCTTGGAACATATACAGTAAAGATAGAAGAACTCTTTACAATTCCATAAGTCCGTCCATCATGTGGTCACAAAAGCAGCACTCACAAGCTGCACACGTATAAGGTAACTCATCTATGGGAATAATTCGGCTGGTTATTGCAGCACCTATCTCATTGGTATGAGGTGACCTATTAAAAGGACCTCTGAGAGGCAAGCCAAAAACGGAATAAAGGCATATCTTCTGGTGAGGAAGAAAACATGCTAGTAAGAAGACCCGCTCAGAAAATCCACCATGCCTTGATCTCATCACACAGTAGTATCGGGGACCCAAACCCAAGGCTTCAATAACCATCGCCAAGCAAACATTGTTACGAAAGTGCTGTCGCCCCCACGGTGTTACCCTAGTTATATCTCGACAGGTCCGCCATTTGGTCTGAGCTACAGAAGTTCCCAAGTGAGGAAAAAGTGAGCGCTCAGATCAGTTGCTAGCTCTTCAAGCTCATATTTTAGAGGAGAGGGAAAAGAGGGAGAAGTTGAAGAGGAAGTTGAGAAAGAGTAGAGGGATTTGGGTGATGAGATACGGTGTACGGTGGAAGGTACCCTTAGAGTCCATGAGTCTAGAAAGGAAAAGAAGATTAGTTGGAAGGCCTTTTCCTTCCAATAGAGTCCATGAGTCTAGAAAGGAAAAGAAGATTAGTCGGAAGGCCTTTTCCTTCCAAAATTATGATGGGAAGAAGGACACCAGGCTAGTTCTCTCTTGGCTCAGTCAGTTAGATTACTTTTTCGAGGAAGACTTCTCTGAAAAAGATAAAGTCAAATGTGCTACTAATCATCTTATTGAAGGAGTTGCGTTGTGGTGGAATGCTACCAAGACAGGCCATCATAAGCCTCGTACTTGGAAAGAATTCCAGAAGGCAATTAAGAAAAACGTTTTGCCACTACAATACAAGGCCAAGAGTAGACAGCAGTGGGATGGCTTGCGTCACTTGGAGAAAGAAACCATTCAAATGTATGTAGACAAGTTTTGGCAGGTTCTCCTACAACTCAAAGTCATTGAGAAAGTGCATGAGAAGGACCTGAAGAGGAAGTTTATAGAGCGAGTCTGAAACCTCACATTAGGGCCAAAGTGAACATGTTCCATCCGCTCAACAATCTCTTTAGCCACTAACCATTATGAGAAGAAGAAGAATATTCTCGAAGGAGAATCGTGTTACCCAAGAGTCTCATCCCTTTAAATCTCAAAAGCATGTATCTTCATCTAAACCTTTTGACATGACTCATGGATGGCGCCACATCTTTGGTTGGTTCAAAAACAAAGAAAGCAACAAATCGAAAAACAAGTCAAGTCTGACAATCTTTCGAAGACAAACAAAGAGGAGCCCAAACGTCAAATCCGATGTTTCAAATGCAACAAGGAAGCCATGTGGCATTTGAGTGCCTAGAGAAGAAGAAGAATACACTGAAAGCTAGTGTCAACATGATCCAGGAGGAGGATGACGACGACTATCTGCCCGAGCAAGAGGGTAACTCCAAAGACGAAGATCTCTCAGACCCCGAAGGTATGCCTAAATCTTCACGGGCTAAGTCTAAATCTACATGACCTAAACCACATATGTTGTTGAAAATGAAAGGAAAGATTAAGAATGAATCTATCTCACAGTTTTGCATGATGACGGGAGCACACACGATTTTATTTCTGAAAAGATGGTAAAGGCACTTAATCTTGAAATCACTCCATCTCTTTATAAGGTTAAGTATGCTTTTCAAAACCAGAAATATAATCGCACCAAAGAAGTAAGGAATTTAACAATATCACTTTCACCTTATAAGGAAAAACAAACTTTTTTTGTTGCACCACTACAAGGCGTAGATGTAATACTTGGCATGCCATGGTGACACCAGTACAATCCATATATTGATTATGACACGCATTCCTTGTATTTCATGTTCAATGATCAGCATCTGTGTCTTAGGGGAATGATGGAAGATAGGACTGCACCTTTCCTTAGCCACACCCAGGCTAAGAGAGCACTAAGGAAGAGAGAGAAGACGTTTCTCATCTTTGTGAATGAGATTACTGCTTATGAAAACTCCCAAGGACACCTCGCAATGATTCCTTCCTTTCTCAATTTTTCATTCTCAATTTTTCGATTGTTTTCTTGATAACCTACCACCTGGCTTGCCTAGCTCTAGACTTGAGGATCATAAGATTGACCTTATCCCCGACAATATACCTCCCTGCACAGTGAACTAGATTGAGCAGAAAGAAATCCAGAGACAGATAAAAGACCTTTTAGAGAGGAAACTGATTAGGCCTATTAATTCACCCTATGAAGCTCCAGTTCTTCTAGTCAAAAGAAAAATGGAACCTACCATCTCTATTTATTGACTATAGAGCCTTGAATAAAATCATAGTCAAAAACAGATATCCTATTCCTCGAGTGGATGATCTTCTTGATAGATTGTGAGGAGCAAATCTTTTAGGACACAAACGGGCTATTATGAGTTCTTAGTGATGCCCTTTGGACTCACTAATGCTCCGGCTACTTTTAGCCGCATGATGAACCGCATCTTCCTCAAATATCACAACTTTCTGGTAGTTTTCTTTGATGATATTCTTGTATTCAGTGATAGTGTTGCTGAGCATGAGAAATGTCTAGAGATAGTGTTTAATCTCTTAAAAGAGAATGAGTTGTATCTCAATCCTGAGAAGAGCTCTTTCTTTCAGACAAAGATTGAATACCTTGGTCACATTGTTTCTGGTGCTGATGGTATTCATGTGGACCCCATAAAGATAGAGACTATAGTGACTTGGCCGAGACCCAAAGATATTCATGAACTCTGATCATTTCTTGGTTTGTGCGGTTACTATAGACGTTTTGTGAAGAATTTTGCTTACATTTCTCATTATCTGACTTTTTTTTAAAGAAAAAGCAAGTATGTGTGGACTGATAAACAGGAAAAATCTTTTAAGGCTTTAAAAGAAGCACTCACTAAAGCACCAATTCTGCAATTACCAGACTTTGCTAGACCTTTCTTAATTGTTGTACTGATGCTAGTGGTACAGGCATAGGGGCTGTATTAATGCAAGATGGTCACCCCATAGCATTTGAGAGTAGGAAACTCAGAGACCCCCCGAGTACAAGTATAGCACTTATGACAAAGAATTGACTGTTGTAGTGCATGCCCTAAAGATTTGGAAATGTTATTTGATGGGATCAGAATTCATCATTGAAACATACCAACAGAGTATCACGCACCTGCTTACCCAGCCTTTGATATCTCACCAACACATCAAATGGGCTGCTTTTATTCAAAGTTTCCAACCTACTATTCTCTACCAGCCTAGAAAAGAGAATGTAGTCGCGCTGATGCCCTTAGTCGATGGCCTAGTGTTCATCACATCACGGCTCTACAGATAGTTCAACTTTCGATGCTATGAAAGACTCTTATGACCAAGACCCAGACTTGGACCAAAATGAGAGATAATGGGTGGACTCCCCACTCAGATTACTCTTATCACGATGGGTATCTCTTCTTTCAGAGGAGATTATGCACCAACCCCCATATGCAGGGCATAGAGGAGTATCCTCTACTTTATAGACCATTGCCCAAGACTAGCCAAGTTTGTGGCCGAATGCTATAAGGGAAAAACTCAAGGATTATTTATGCCACTACCAATTCCCAATGAACCATGGGAGCAGATTTCAATGGATTTTATTGCTGATTTTTTGCTTATTGCTAATCAGAATGACATGATTTGGACAGTAGTTGATAGATTTAGCAAACAGGCTCATTTCATTGCATGTAAAAAGAAATTGACTACTCATCAAGCTGCTCATTTATTCTTAAAGCATATATTTGTGCATCATGGTTTGCCTAAAGTCATTGTGTTAGATAGAGATTCTAAATTTTGTAGCGATTTTTGGAGAACATTGTTAGGCACAAAATTAGATTTCTTGTTACATTCCCGTAACGCCGCTACGGGCATTACCATAGGAGGGGACGTCCTCGGCTCACCACCCAGCCATAGAGGAAGAATGAGGATTGCCCCTCATCCCCCACCAGGCTATATAGTGTGTGGCCTGCCGTCCACACTAGCCTGGCCACCCATGACTCCGCATGGGCGTCCTCTCCCACTGAACCCCAGACATGGCCATCCGGTCTGCCGGTCGGTCACAGGCATTACAGCCTACGTGACATTACCCCCCCTTAAGAAGATTTTTTGTCCTCGAAAACAAACTGGGAAAACCTTTTGGAAATTGCACTACGGCGTTCCCAGGTTGCTACTCCTCATCCCTATCTGTCCATTTAACAAGTACCTCCTGGTACACTTTATGTCGGGTTTGTCTGTCTCGATACCCAAGAATCCTTTCCGGTTCATGTGGTATCTTTGGTGGAGTGATCAATTCCACCAAAATATCTAGAGAAACTACGTTCTCTAACCCGTGAACTGATTTCTTCAGTTTACTAACATGGAAGACAGGATGAACTTGAGAACTCTCCGGTAACTCAAGTTTGTAGGCTACGTCCCCAATCTTCTTAAGGACCTTGAAAGGACCGCAATATCTAGAAGAAAGTTTATCACACTTTCCCGTTTACATGGTTGCTGACTGCGCAGGAACCTTTAAAAATACAAAGTCACCTTCTGCAAAGGTCACTTGTCTGCGTCCTTTATCGGCATAAGTTTTAGCATGATCCTGAGCGCTACGAATGCTCTCTCGTGCGGCTCTGAGCATATCATTCATATCTTCAAGGAAATCCTTGACAGATTGAATCTTCTCCTTTTCTAGGCCTACAACCATCGGAGATCTCGGCTGGAATCCATACATTAACATGAATGGTGTAAATCGAGTCGCTGAGTGTTTGGAGCTGTTATAGGCAAACTCCAATAAGGGCAAGTACTCTTCCCAATTAGATTGCTTCTTACTAACATAAGAACGCAACATATCCTCTAGAATTTGGTTAACTCTGTCAGTTTGACCATCAGACTCCGTATGATCTGCCATACTCATACTCAGAGTAGTATCCAGCCTTTTGAAGACTTCCCTCCCAAAGTGGCTGTTGAACTTTCTATCTCTATCTAACACTATATCCGCCGCTTGTAGAGATGTTCAATAAAGAGTTTTGCCAACTCTGGCGTTTTTACAGTTTTCTTCGTGGCAATAAACTTTGCCATTTTAGTCCTGTCCACTACCACCCACACCGAGTCATTCCCTCGACTCGTGGGTAAACCGGTAATGAAATCCTTGGAAATGTTTTCCCATTTCCCTTGAGGAATCTCCGGCGAATGGAGTAGTCCTCCAACCTTAAGACGTTCATGTTTATTGACCTGGCACTTACTGCATTTCAGCACATAAGTCTGGACGTTCTTAAACAAACTAGGCTAATAAAACTGTCTTTTTACTAGTGCATAGGTCTTCTGAATCCCAGGATGACCCGCACTTGGACTATCAAAACTATACCCTAAAGGCTCGGCTAGCCTCTCCGGACTAACTCTCGCCTCGCTACCCGCCACACCTACGGCCAGTCTCTCCGGACTAGCATTACGTGCCGGCGAGGAAGGTGGGCGAGGCTGTGACAAAGTGCGTACGCGTACAGCGCGCCAGACCTCTGTAAAGACAGGATCATGCTCACACAAGCCATGATTTGGTATTTCAACCAAAACTCCAAGGCAAATTTCATGCCTTGATTTTGCATCATGTCATTAGCACAGAAGCTAATGTACTGGAGAGCACTCTAGTAGCGCAAGTTCTTAGACCATGCTACTAGATATTTGTAGACTACGCTACCATGTTGCATCACCAACTTGTTAAAACTTCTCCTCGGAAAGCTCTACGGCCATAGGAGAAATAAACTAGAGCCAATCTAATCATGCATCACAAGGATTAGTTCCAAAGTTGAGAGATACTTTTCTCTTAGAGTAACATCTTTACACAAGCATCTGCTCTAGAATCTTGTTGAGTTTCTAACTACCATCAATCTACGGATGGTTAAACTCCACTCTAACAGAGTAAATGTAAGTTTTGAAAATTTCCCTTCAAATATAACAATCAAACTTCCTATCTCTTATGCCATACTATATATGCTCTAGAATCTTGTTGAGTTTCTAACTACCATCAATCTACGGATGGTTAAACTCCACTCTAACAGAGTAAATGTAAGTTTTGAAAATTTCCCTTCAAATATAACAATCAAACTTCCTATCTCTTATGCCATACTATATATGCGGGCAGACCATATAGTATGTGGAGATGTTTGATAAAGATTCTTGCACCACTACGGGTGTCTGGAGTTACATCCAATCACTTATAACTCTTTGTTGCTATTACCAGACACATCCCTTCAAGAATGTCTGGACTCACACAACTATTCGAGTTTATGTGATATTTGAGGATATCCCTCCTTTCCCTCAAGAAAGGTTTTTGTCCTCAAAAACTCTACTCTCAAGCGACTACGCGCTAGTGTTATAGGTCCAAGAACAAATCTAGACCGTGTTTAATATCATATGTTATATTCTTGAGTCCTTCCAAGAAACTTTTAAACATCTTGCAACGAAGATGTGGTATAGTGTCTACGCACATATGGTGGTACTATTGATAAACTGCTTTGCAACAGATCAGTGGTTTCACACTTGTAACAAAGTGCTTCATTGTTGCATATTACTACCCTTCATAAGTGGTTACACACTTATGAATCATTTGGGTGGGTTGTACCATCTATCAAGAAAAATTCCAAACTACTAATAACCACATTATCAATCCACAGATAATGACTGAGCTTGCTGCGAAGCCATAGGTTGCTAGTGGTAATTACACAAGCTCAATGTCTCATTACATCATACATTCAATATAAATGCAAACATCACAGTACTTCGTGATGATGAACTTAGGAATTTCATCCTATCCCTGTTTGGTGTTGGTATGAAGTATAACTATGAGAACATTATTTGCTGCCTCCTCATTATAGCGGCAAAGCTACCTACCCATCACAGGTGGCAATCTCTACCAAGCTATAACCAATGACAAGCAAATAAACAAATACTCTTGTAAGAACTTCATAACTATATCTCACACCAAACTCATAATCACTACGGATTAAATGCCAGGGCTTGCAAAATTGAATGTTTTTGATAGGTAGAGGGGATCATCAAACTACGGATGACCTTGATAACTCACTAGGACTAGTGATGTGTAACTTTTAAGTTACTCCACTCTCCTTGCTTATTCCATACCATCGAACAAATCGGTCCCTCGATTTGAGCAACGTCAACATATTTATGAGTACCTCGATACTCATGGATTGTGGTTCGGTAATTTAAAATGTTGATCTAGAGTATCTTTCACCGAGGATCTTAATGTTATTAGCAGTTATGTATTAGTAGTGAGTAAATACATACCCACTATCATCACACTAGTAGCTCCATACTAGTCTGTGAGTAACTCCGTACCCATGGCATACCTCCCCCGAGTGGGAGTACCATATACAACCATCTATAACAAGATGATTAAGTCACTTGCTGCTAAGAAGTGACTACACAAATTGACCCCTCCATTGCACATTGCAGTACAATTTCTGGTATTACAACACGAATTTTTGGACGTCCTTATCATAGAGGTCAACTTAAAAACTAGTGCATAGGTCTTGTGGAGTCTCGGCTGACCTAACCACACCACTGGTGACTTCCTACAAAAAATGTGGTGCCGAAGTCACCACCTATGTACTTTAACTCCGTAAAGTACATGGTCTTCATCTATCATCTATGGAAAGTTGTAAAACATTCCTACGATGGATTTTTATCACCCTAAAATTATTGTGCACTATTTTAGTGTGAAGACCTTTTTTCCTGGGTACCATGGTTCACCCCAAGCTCATCTTTTGCTAAATTCTCTGATTTAACAAAAGATATGTCTGCCTCTGAACACTCCGGTTCAGCCCCAGACTTTGAGTTTACTTCTTAACACTCCGGTTAAGTCAAAACTCACTAGATACAGTAGGATTTACCACTAAGCTCTCCGGCTTAGCCTTCTATCCTAACTCAGCCCGAGTTTATGTACACTACATATGTCGGATCCGATACTAACAACAACCAGGCTCATCTGGAGTGAGATACTGCTCACTATTGCCATGTAAAACCTTATTAAATCCTAGAAATGCTCCACTCATTCCCAGGGGTCATACGACTTATAGGGTTTACATGCACATGAACTTTGTAAGCAAAATAGCCTGTCATGCAATATTACAATTGCTTATGTAGGAAAGTAATATATTTCCCAAATTCATATGGTAGCAACTAAAATGTGCTCACAATCGCACACTTATGTTGAACATAGGCAAGACTACGCTTGCAAAATGCTATAGGGCGTCCCCCATGCATGAAACTGTCCAACCAAACTAGTCTTACTGCTAACCTCTAGATTTAGATCACTCCGGAACTAAATCACTCTGTTAGCACTAGCACACCATCATGGTCTTGCTACCTAGAGCTTCTCCGAACTCTACTGGGTTTTATCCCAACTTATGGCTATATTTGGTAATTTTCAAAGTTCAAAGTTTATCTTGCACACTTTATCACTACAGACAAGTGTACATACAGACCTGCCAAAGAGTCAAGTTACATGCACAAGCCTTGGCGTCCCATTCCACCAAGACTACAATCAATTCCGTGAGAATTTGATGTCCCATACCATCAAATTACCACCAAACCAATTGATGTGACATATAAAAAGGCTCTTTCCTCCCTCGAAAGATCACCACAAACTCTCGAGCAGTGGGATGTCTACGCATGGCAATAAAAAGAAGAGAAAACCATGCTAGTAAGTTTAAGAACAGTTCTCTTCGATCAACTTTTATAAGGACATTGAGCATTACAACTTTTATAAGGGCATTGAGCATTACATCTCAAGACTATACCCCTTCAGATTTACCTTTGATTTCTACAAATCAATCCTAAATCTGCTATTATTATCTAGGCGTATGCTAATCCCTCAGATTAGTACTCCTAGATAAACCAAATTGAGTACTGCTAGCAGCACTGCTAGCCCCTTTATCCCAAGTAATACACACTTCAGGGATTACTTTTACCAGGCAATCACGTGACTAAATCAAACTAGTCATCTCTAGGCCCAAGTAGTGACACTATTTTGTTACTACCAACAAGGGCCAGCTGGCCTGTACGGGCCAAGGCTCTCTTGTTGCTACAAATAGTAAGCAACTTGTTTGGACACGAGGCATAACCACATCAAGACTACGCTTGTACATGGTTCTCATTTGCCAAAGTTTATCACAATCTTCTAGCATCTGTTAAAAGATTGTGAAGGGTTATGAGCACTACGGCTCAATTAGGCTTATCTGATTTCTCGTGATAAGCACTTCGTCTAATTTGGGCACAACTGACGCCATTGCCGGTTTTCTTACCCCAGTAAAACACACCGCGGTTTCAGATTTACACTATAGCCAAACTACGTGACTTTGATGGTTAATACTAAGTCTATGCTTAGCTTAAATTTAGTCTCTCCGAACCAAATGTGTGATCACCACATGTGCTATTCTCGAGGCGCTACGGCCATAGACGTGTTCACTAGGCACAACGGCCATAGAACGGCTCTCTCTCAAAGGACTCGGCACTACGGCCGTGAGATTTGTCTCTCTCTTAGCACGCGGCGCTACGGCCGTGTGCGGTGGGTCTCTTTCGTGGAAAACGGGCACTACGGCCACATGACATGACGGCCGTGTTGGATTTGTTTCGTGGGGTGTACCGTTGTTTTGTGTTTTTTTTTTAAATAATAATAATAATAAAATAAAATAAAATAACGGGCCGAGCCGACCCTCGCCGCTTCGGGCGTGGCCGCCTGCCCGTGGGGGGAGTGTCCACACGATTGTGGCTGGCCTCCCGTTGCCAGCTGTGCGCTGGGCAGGCCCATTTGTGATGGCATCAAGGGCTGGCCGCCCGTTATTTTCATTATTCATAAAAATAAAAAATGAAAATATATTAAAAAAATAAATGGTTTTTAACCCCCTTTTTTTAATATGTGGCGGCATTTGCTGGGCTGGTCGGTTGCCTGGTGGTCGTTGCCGTCGCCTGCTGTTGTTGGCCGCCGTTGGTGGCTGGCCGCCCCTGGCTGGCTGGCCTAAGGCTGGGCTGGCCGCCTAAGGTTGGCCGCTTGCCTGGCCAACCGCTGCACAAGCCCTTCTTCTTTGAGCTTTGCACGCGCACGGAGGCCATGTACTTCATCGCCAACTCGGAAGAAGAAAGTAAGTCCTTCAACTCCGCCCGCCCGCAATCCACCCGCCCAGCAACATCAGGTCTATCGCCGGCTGCAGAACTACGAGTGGTAGCATTGCAGCGTAGGTTTTGTTGAAATATACAAGTGAATAGGGTGTGTGTGGGAACAAGCTCTTGGATAGAGGCTGTAAAAGAGGAGATGTAATTGTGAAAGAACCTGTGAAAAGGTGAGAAGAATCTACTGGGAGAGAATAATGGGTAGCATGAGGGAATTTAGGAGTGTGGAGTTATTCTGGGAGATAATCAGGGAAAAGAGAAGAGGTGGAGAGAATCAGGCAAAAGGTGGAGATATTCAGAGAGTGAATCATGGAGAAATCAATGGGATTTGATGCTTGATGTAAACACTATAAATTGAGGCATAGCCCTAATGAGAATTTGCTGGTTTTTGAGTATCCATGCCTACATTAATCTATCTGCTAATTATTCACTAATTACATCTTAATCATTTCTTAATCACTTTGTTAATCATGTTGATTCTAGTGTATGATCCACCATAGCTCATCATTATGCTCAAATTTCAACATGGTATCAGAGCCATGCCTAGAATCAACCAGATTTATGAGCCCATTAGTGAATTAATCAGGATTAGTAAGTAATTAGCAAAAAAAATCAGTTTTTAGTGAGTTTTCACTCTTCCCCTTCACCCCCAGCCAGTGGAGGATTCTATTCTTCATGCACAATCAACATTAGGCCTTGCCCTCTTAACACAAGCTAGCCAACACATCTAGCTACAAGCACATCAAACGGCGCAGCAAAACGCGAAAGCGTTGAGGAGAAATCGGCGTTTCTTTCAGCGCTATTTTTTCTGAGTAAAATGCAGATCTACACTCCATCAGTTCAAATTGCTTCAATTCCTCTTAGCCCAAGGGGTAATCAAGCATGCTCTACAAGCTGGTGAAGTCAGAATTGAGTTTCATCAAGTCTACAGTGAGATCCAAGCTCTTCATCAAATCTGCAGGTGACTTTGGTAAAACAGAGATTAAGCTTTCATTATTTGGTCAAATCTTGTGTTTCTTGGCTTAATCCTCTACCAGACTCATTGCTATTGATGCCTTTGAAAGCATTTGAGCTCATTTGAAGTGGAAGGCACCAGATCTGGGCTCCCCGCATACTCTGTTTTCTGCACACAAACCAGAGCATTAATTTGCTAATCAATGATTAATCAGTGCTAATCACTATACTTTGGTGCAATTGAGAGTTCAAATTAACCATTAGGTATCTGATACAGATCCCTATAACTTCAGATTGCAAATCGGAGTTGGTTTGATACTCCAACCATCCCATACAAATTGGTTACCCTTAATTTAGTGTAATTTCTGGTAAAATTGTGCTGATAAATTTGTGAAAATCATCATTTTGCATTCAACCCTTGGTTAATGCCTGTAAATCTCACTCAAATTCAAGATTATTCACAGCCAGAGTTGCATTTGGAATGTGCATGAGAATGAATGCTATACGCATTATGTATTGGGCACATTTTATCAGTGTAAAAATGGGAACAGACACTGCCCTTGTCCAGATTAAGGCAAGAGGTAAGACCTCCCGCATAAATTTGGGTTTGCATTGCATAATGACAAAAGATAAACATAAAAAGCCCAAGGGAACTGTCAGCAAAACATTGAAACATATTGCTCACATGGAGCAAAAAGACCTGACGGACGAGCTCATGGCCCCAGCCATGAAAGAAGAAGAATATCTCTTCCCAAGAAGAGGATCCACACCGAGAAGAAGACCTGAAGGAAGACATGGACACGATAAGAGATGCTGCCACGAGAAGAAGACTGAAGAAAAGAGAAGATGTGAGGCTCCAAAGAGTGAGGAGCCATGTGAAAATCTCTGAGAGAGAGAGAGAGAGAGCCCACAACCCAATGTAACCTGCCCCAATAAAGTAAAACCACCTCTGAGCCACCGATGATGTAGGCCAAGTGGTAGATGTATGTGTGAGCACTTTAGTCAAGGTCGCGGGCACTTATAGTAGCCTTGGACACATAGAGAGAGAGAGTGTCAAGGACTATGGAGTTTAGGGACTTGAGGCACTGGTCGCGGGCTGTCAAGTAAGAAAGAAACTTGATACAGGGTCCAGGTGTCCTGAGATAACTTGAGGGGAGGAGTAGACACTGGTCGCGGACTACCAAGTAAGGGGAGGCAAACTTGGTATAGGGTCTAGGTGTACTAGGAGTATTCACTTGAGGGGAGGTGTTGAAATATACAAGTGAATAGGGTGTGTGTGGGAACAAGCTCTTGGATAGAGGCTGTAAAAGAGGAGATGTAATTGTGAAAGAACTTGTGAAAAGGTGAGAAGAATCTACTCGGAGAGAATAATGGGTAGCATGAGAGAATTTAGGAGTGTGGAGTTATTCTGGGAGATAATCAGGGAAAAGAGAAGAGGTGGAGAGAATCAGGCAAAAGGTGGAGATATTCAGGGAGTGAATCATGGAGAAATCAATGGGATTTGATGCTTGATGTAAACACTATAAATTGAGGCATAGCCCTAATGAGAATTTGCTGGTTTTTGAGTATCCATGCCTACATTAATCTATCTGCTAATTATTCACTAATTACGTCTTAATCATTTCTTAATCACTTTGTTAATCATGTTGATTCTAGTGTATGATCCACCATAGCTCATCATTATGCTCAAATTTCAACAGGTTTGCCCGCAAGGCCATCAATCACCGCCTGTGCAGGACTACGAGTGGTGGGCATCATTCCAGTCAACGGTACTGCTCATGGCGTTTCCAAGGCAAGCATAAACGTTGCAATGGTACACAATTCGTGGGGCTGCTGGACTTCGCCCCCTTCAAACGTGGTCTTCGCCGCCTTCAGCAGCATTCGTTTAGCTTTCAGCTACTACGTTTTAGCATTTCGCCCCCCACCCCCACAGACAGTCGAGAGAAAGGGGACTTCTTTCTTTTAACAAATTCAATGATTCCTTCGCAGCAGCAGCCATTCAACGCAGAGAAAAACAAAACAAAACAAAACGAGATGCTTTGCTTACCTGCGATGCTGCTTGCTGTGTGTGACGGGGAGAGAGAGAGAGAGAGAGAGAGAGAGAGTTCTTCCCTTCCATTCTTCCATGGCCGCCTCCCTCCACACCCTCCATTCGAGATAAGGGTGAGAAGATTGTGGATGAAAACCATCGAGTGGGCTCCGGTCCCCCGTTCACGCGCGGACTCTCACGATCCCCTCGAACCACGCTCTGATATCAGTGTTACATATCCGTAACGCCGCTACCGGCATTACCACAGGAGGGGACGGCCTCGGCTCACCACCCACCAGCCATAGAGGAAGAATGAGGATTGCCCCTCATCCCCCAGGCTATATAGTGTGTGGCCTGCCGTCCACACTAGCCTGGCCACCCATGACTCCGCATGGGCGTCCTCTCCCACTGAACCCCGGACATGGCCATCCGGTCTGCCGTCGGTCACAGGCATTACAGCCTACGTGACATTTCTCTACTGCTTTTCATCCTGAATCCAATGGCCAGATTGAAGTGACCAATAGTACTATCCTAGACCTTCTTAGAACCTATGTTTCATCACAGCCTAGGCAATGGGATAAATATTTATATATTCTCCAATTTGCCTACAATAACACTCCTCACTCTGCCACTAAAAAGGCACTATATGAGATAGTGTATAGAAAGACCCTTTCCACTCCGATGTCTTTCCTACACTATAGAAGCTGCTAATGAATTTACCAGAGACTTCAACTCTATTCATGATCAAGTTAAAGAGGCTATTACGAAAGCTCAAGAAAAGTATGTAAAACAGGCTAATAAGAAAAGGAAACCCATGACTTTGAAGAAGGAGACCATGTACTTTTGAGGATAGAAAAGAGGAGGCTTAAAAGTGTAGAAAAGAATCATGTTGTCAAAATAGCACCTAGATTCTACGGTCCTTTCAAGATAGTAGACAAAATCAATGACCTCACTTATAGACTAGATCTTCCGTCCCATCGGAGGATTCATAACTCCTTTCATATTAGTCTATTGAGACCCTTTAAAGGACCAATCCTAATCATCCTGTTTATGAAGAACCTCAATAGCTAGTTGATGATAAAGAACAATTAGTACACCTGATGCAATTATTGACCAAATGAGCAAACTACTACAAGAATTGGCAATGTTTATAACATATATCTTTTGACCTTCAAGCACTGGCAATGTTTATAGCATATATCTTTTGACCTTCAAGAACCATCCGAGAGAAGACGCTCGTTGGATGCTCGAGCAGTTTTTCCACACATATCCTGACTTAATCCACTCCTGTCAAACATGCAATTGAGGTCAGTTGTTGCTAACCCGAGCAAGAGGGATGTTACATTATTGGCCCTCTATGGTCTATTGGGGACGCCGGTCCAACCATTGTGCCATGCTTGCAATTAGTATCATGAGTGATATCATAATAAATACTACATTGTAAGATGTGATTGGCATATGCTTTGCGGGTCTATGCTATGTATGCGATGTGATTGGGTGATGCCATGTGTACGCATGCTAGTGTTGTTGATATTGGCGTTTGATTGCCTCACCTAACATGTTGACTTGTTGAGTATAGGTGATGAGTACGAGGATGCCAAATGAGGCATCCTACTTGTTGAGTATAGGTGATGAGTACGAGGATGCCGAATGAGGCATCCTACTTGTGCGAGGGTTACCAAATGAGGTGTCACACAGGCATAAGCGTGCAAGGGTCACCGAATGAGGTGTTGCATGCATGAGGGTCACCGAACGAGGTGTCGTGCGAGTTTTGTCATGTGCATGGGCGTTTACATCATTGCCTCAACATTTATGAGTTATACTTCATTATTTTTGGTTGGCCCTGTGCCATTTATGTACACCGATGTGCACGGGTCTATTGTGTGTGAACTAGAGCTTCACTATTATTTTTGGTACACACTAGATGTGTGTGAACATCCTCTAGAAGGATTGGTCATTTTTGTAAAAAGTAAAGAGCCCTATTTTTGGCAAAAGCTTCACATTAGCTCAAGGGCTATTTTGGTAATACATGATTAAAATACTCATGTCGTGGAAGGAGCCAGCATGCAAGAGGGGGAGATTTAACCCAACCCTTTGCTGTGAGATTTAACCCAACCCGTTGCTGTGAGATCCCTGCCCTCTTTAAGTTAGAGCTTCCCACTCGCGGCCTCGCCCCACGAATGTCTGGACAAGAGACTAATCCCTTAGTTCTTCCAAAACCAAACCCGAAAAAAACTTCCCTCACCCAAAAAGCATAGGCAATTCCTCCAGGAAAATCTTCTAACGTAGTCAGGGCCTTATCTATCCTTTGTATTTTGACCGAACCCGTGAGTCACATGGCCAAATCAAGGAGGAACTTGCACTTGGTTCATAGAGACCAACGTGTTTTTCCCCATCAAAAGAGGCACAGCCGTTGATTCTTTTCCATAGAACGAGGATTATCCTATAACTTACTTCAACTATCGTAACTTGAACAGAATTGAATTTTATTATAGGAATCCATTGATCCAGCCTAATCCCATTGGTTAGCCAACCGCCCAACCACTGTATTAATAGGATCCGTTATAAAAATTTAGTTATGTTTTATACCAGGTACTAGGGAAAAGAGTTCCCAGGCCCCATAGCAGGCTCACATGCAAAACTTAAATAGACACACCACTTACGCACCTAATATGAAATTGCCTTTTCTTAGACTCAACTATTTCCAAAACAGCATTGCAATAAAACCAGAGTGTTTCCATCATAATCCTCAGTATTCCAGTTCGAGGATCCAATTCCAACTTTTCCACTTTCCAGACATTCCTTCCTCGACGTCCCTATGGCATCATCAGCACAACGAGAACACTCACCACCTAGTCAGTCCCTCTAGTCTCACCTAGTGCTTCACTCAAGGGCCTTTTTAATACTTCCTAGCCCATAGTAGGATAATCTCATAAAATCCATATGGACTCTCCATTGAAGATCAGCTAGATCAACCAATGAGATCCAGTTACCAAAAAGAGTCATGAAGTCATCCGTTGAAGACCAGCAAGGCCAATCAACTAGATCCATGCCCGGGTTCAGAAAACAACTCCAACTCATTTTCTTCCTCGACGCACGCATGGGTATCCTCGGCGACCCAAAGCCCGAGCACCGTATGGTTAGTACCCTCTCAACTCCTTCGCAAGTCACCTAGCACTTCACTCATAGGCCGCTTCCTTGGTCCCTCATCCACCGTACTACCGGAAACTCACCATTTTAATCGAACCGAGGCTGATCAATACCTCGGCCGATCTTGCCACATGCGAGACGTCCTTTGACTCTCCGTCAATTGTTTGCAACAATTTCACTTAGGTCCCAAACAACGACCTCATTCCACAAGATAGTCAAAATGCTTCCCCTAGCATTCTTAACCTAAAACAATCTTTAAAAAACACGTTTCACATACAATTACAATTTTAAACAAAATTCCCATCTTTTCTCATCATCATTACATATCATTCCTCATCATCTCTCATCATTTCATATCATTTCTCATTATCCCACATTTTTATATATCAATTCTCATCATCACATCAATTCACATCCATTCACATCAATTTGCATCCATTCAAATCATCCCACATCATTTCCACATTCATTCACATCATCCCACATTATTTCCACATTCATTCACATCATCCCATATTATTTTCACATTATCCACATCATCTCACATTAATTCACATCAATCCACACATCCCACATATCACTCCATATCAATTCCAATTTCTACAAACAAGATGGTCTCTTTTCGCTTCCTTTGAGCGAATCAAGTTTGATTATCAACTTTCCTTGATCTAGTCATCAGAATCTTTGTTCCAATAATCAACCAGGTTAAAACTATAGTTACTCTACTTCTCATACACTGACAGAACTTTCTAAGTCTCGACCATTACTTGACTGAGTTAAAGATAACTTTTCTCAACTCAATTCAATTAAGTCTAAGTTTTTGTTCACTTTTGGATCCTCAATCCTCTCAAGGATTCCAGATTTCTTTCCTAGGAAATCTAGGAATAAGTCAATCTCACAAGTATTTACATTCATCCAACTAAGCGTGTTTCTGATCTTTTTCTAGAAAATCCTTTTTTCCATTCAAAATATACTTAAGATTCCATTTCTCGAGAATCTAGATGTATACTTCATTTTTTTGAAAGTTAAACATGTTCGTGATTCCTCTTTCTGATTAAAATTTATCTATGGTTTCTCGATGCATTCCTATGGATATTTTTCCATTCTTTTCTCAATTTTTTTTATAATAAATTATGCTCAATATTCTTCTTTTTGAATAAAAGATTTATGCATACAACCTCATGGGATTTATAAAATCAATTATACCCATATTTATTCTTTCAGCATAAAACATTTGTGCACCCAACTAATTCATTTTTGTCTAAACGAATCATTTTCATAATTCTCATAAATTGAATAAATCTAGAAAATTTGTGTATAACCTTCTTTATTGTTTTGACAATTGAATACTGCTCAAAACTCCACTTTTAGCATAAAATCTATTATGCATAAATTCTTTCTCTAATGATATAAATTTTTCCATAGCTTCCCCACATTTTCTAAGAAATGATAATACTCAAAATTTCACTTTTGATATAAAAGTTATTTATTCATAAATTTCATTTGCTAATGATATAAAGATTTTTTCCATAACTTCTCCATATTTTCTATGAAATGAGAATGGTTAAAATTTCACTTTTAGCATAAAAATTAGTTATGCCAAAAAAATCTTTTTTTAAGATAAAAATGATATCATAGTTTTCCCGCATTTTCTATGAAATGATAATACTCAAAGTTTCTCTTTTAGAATAAAAAATATTTATGCATAAACCTTCATTTTCTAATAATAAAATTTTTACTGTAATGTCCCCGTATTTTCTATGAATTGAAAATGCTTAAAATTACACTTTTAGCATAAAGATTAGTTTATGCATAAACCTAATTACATTTAAGCATCTTGTTTATTAAAAAAATAATACCCAATATTCATGTGGAGCACATTGGCGTGACGAAGGCTGCCTTGTCAAAAGAGTTTGAGATGACCGACCTAGGCTTACTCCACTTCTTTTTGGGATTGGAGATCTGGTAGACCCAAAGGGGGTTTTTTGTCTCTCAGCAGGCAGCAATATGTTCATGAGATGCTTGAGACCTTTGGGATGGAGAACTGCAAGCCTATTACTTCGCCGATGGACCCGAACACAAAGTTAACTATTAATGATCCTTTGAGCCAGTTGATGCCTCGCAGTAATCGAAAGTTGGTTGGTTCATTGATCTCATTGCTGAACACCAGATTGGACTTGAGCTTCTCCGTGGGGCTATTGAGCTCTTTTATGTAGATACCATTGAAGTCTCATTGGGATGCATGATTGCGGATCTTGCGGTATCTGCAGAGTACGAAGGATCTAGGACTCTTTTATATAGGAGGGGATGCAGTCAGACTCCAAGGTTGGAGTGACTCAGATTGGGGAGGAGATCAAGGCACGAGGAGATCTACTTCAGGTTACAGTTTTACCCTCGGCTCAGGAGCAGTCTCTTGGAGCAGTAAGAGGCAGCCAACTATTGCCCTATCTTCGACAAAGGCAGAGTACCGAGCTGCTTGCGGTGCTACTTGTAAGGTTGTGTGGCTGCGGAGGCTGCTAGGCGAGATTCGGTTTCCATGGAAGGAGCCCACAGTCATCCAATGTGATAACCAGAGTTGTATAGCTATTACTCAGAACCCGGTCTTCCATGCCCGGACCAAGCACATAGAGATACAGTATCACTTTGTACGTGAGAAGATCTTGGTTGGTGACATCTTGCTATTTTATTATTCGACAGAGGACAATGCAGTGGATCTCTTCACGAAGTCTCTACCTCAGGCTACGCTCAGGCGACACTTCCCTAGGGTTGATTTCACAGCCAGGAGCTGAGAGGGGGTGTTAGAAGTCATCTCCTGTCTTTATCAGACACTAGGGCCTCTGTTGTGGGTGTGCCTGCCCTTTGTAGGTGTTTTATCATTTTTTCTCACTCCCCGTATTTTTTTTCCATTTTTTCCTATTTTTCCAGGATGTGGGAGGCACTGTAGGACCTGTCAGATGTACCAGATGCTGGCCGACTCCACACGTGTGAGGCAGTCCCAATTGCTCTCTACTGCTGTGGCCGACTCCACACGTGTCGACTGTACCAGATGCTGGCCGTCACAATTGCTCTCTACTACTGGCCGACTCCACACGTGTGAGGGCCGACTCATGATATGTTGGCCGACTCATGTTTTTCTGGTCGTGGGCATTTTCATGTCCTGTCGGCTGTCCATCTACTGGCCGACTACACTCATGGGGCCATATAAAATGGCCCCATGGCCCCCCACCTATTGTATCTTGTTTTCATTGCAGGATCTTGTGTATAGAGAAGAGTTACACGCCTATCTCTCTCCTTCTCTTGTACTGTCTATTTTTTGCACTCTACTTGCTCTTGTGATCTCAGATTTTGTTATCATCTTCGCTACGTATTTTGACACTTACACTTTCACATCTCAAAAGCTGGAGGAAAAAATCTTACACTTGGTGGTGATGTCGTCTAAGCTCTGTTTTAAGTCTATGATTTTATCTCATATTTATTTTCGTATCCATGCTTAAACATTTGAATCTTTTATTTGTATGGAGTTGATTACTAATTCTTGATTTATGCGAGCACTTGTGATACTTTGATTCTCTTGTGTGGCAGCAAAGATCCTAACAATTGTTGGTAAGTAGCTATAGGTAATCATCTCCTAATAGTCTATACCATATTGTGAGCGAGAAGTAAGACAAGAATAACTTCCAAGAGTGAAAGTTTAGGATGACCAATTTCCTTATGAAAAAATTATATTAGGAGTTCATCATAGGTGATGAAGAGTGAAAGATTGGTGAAAAAAAATGCTACCCCTCAGCAGTGCAAGCATATAAAGAATGGCATGAAAGAGACAAAAAGGAGCCAGAGATTGGTGAAGAAAATGCCACCCTTTAACAATGTAAGCATATAAAGCATGGCATGAAACAACCACAAGGAGATGCTGTACCGATTGTTGTCTATCAATGTACGATTTCTAGTGATTTTCAAGTCTAAATCTCGATTATGCCTACGCATTGCCTTTAATTTTAAGAGTTGAAAATAACATTTTTTCTAGCAGTGAGAGTGACTTCACAAAGATACGGTAAAAGGTTTGCAAGTATGCAATAGGAGAGATATTGAGATGGATATTAGAGAGAGAAGATGCATACAAAGAGGAACCCAGAGACAATGGAAGAGGATGATGAGATTGGCTCAAATATAAGCAACCCATTTCGAAGAGTCTAAAGAATGCTCGTAGAAATGTGAGTGATGCTGATATCCAAAAGTACCAAGCATTTGGTAAAAGTCCGCACCAATTACAAAAATTTGGGTCGCGGTTCCAGTACCCAACTCGAGCTCAATTTGCCAATGCCATTGTCTTGGTAGATGATTTTTGCAGTACTATCTTGTGATCCAAAAGTTTTATGTTGAGAAAGTTGTCACAATGGTGTCTTGCAACATTATTTTGTAAATAGAAATTCATAAGGATACACAAGATTTTATCAAGAAATTCTTCCTCTTGGTGCCCCAGAATGAATGTACCGCATACATTTATATGCTTTTTCATAAAAGCTCTATCATCCCAAAATTAAGAAAGACAAAATGAGAGGGAGCAAAACAAACCGACACAACCTACCTCCTATGACGCATTGACTATACAAAACATGAGTCCTCTCAGCAAAGCAACCTGAGGCAGCCATAAAAAGCCATACAAAAGTGTACTTGCTTCTACAGCATGCTTTTACCAGCGTCATCTAGTCACCTTGGTAACTTTTACCAGCATCTTCTAGTCACTTCAATAGTTAGACTATAACTCTCTCACAAAATAAGAGGCAAGTAGATGTCTCAAAAGCAAAAACATACTTTTCAATGAAGAATGTCTTTAAGCCAATATAATGTTCGGCAAAGTACGTGAAAATTAGTGCCTAATTGTATTTTAACATTGGAAAGTAACGGACATCATCCATGACACGACAGTGTGATGGAAGTTGTCCTTAACATAACAAAGTCATGCTCTCCAGAAAACCACATTGCATCACTTGCGAAAGATAATTGTTGCCTTACACACACAATATAACATATAAATATGATTGGAGGCATACATAACCGATGGATACGTCAAAAATTTTTACATGCCTCGAAAAACCCCTTTTTAGCCATCAGGCCAACTTGGACAAAATATCAATGGCCTTTACTCTTGCTCTTGATGTTTATTTGTGTGCTATGCCCGTGTCTATACTTGCAAAATCTTAACTTTCAAAAAAAGTCCCTTCTCATTGTTGCTTTTTTGTCACACCAAGACGCTCTTTGAAATCTTCAGCCATCAAGGGAAGTCCTTCTCGAAGGGTAACCTGCCAATTCACCACAATACCACAGTAGTAAGATACAAGAACAATCCCAAAATTAAACCTTAGGCAACAACAATAATAAACCAATAAATTGAACCTTGGGCTCCCATCCTAAGAGTGTTTTTGCTTTGGTGATATCAGGCTTGCGCTTGCGTGGATCATCGGGTGTATTTTCAACCATCTTCCAAGAAGCTGAAGGCTCGATTAACTGCATTCAGTATGTGACACTCTTAACAAGCTTCCATGATTGATATGATAAAATTTAATTCAACTCTGCAGCCATTTGTGCCAGCAATTTAAGAACATGGTCATACATTGGGTAATTTTGATGTGCTATCAGAAAAACACCCATGTATGCTATAGGATCTTGCTAAGAAACCAATCAAAAGCATTTAAAATCTTGCTAAACCACCATCAAAACAATGTGCTTAACTCTGGACAAAATGGCATACGCGCACTCATGTATGAATGTCTGTGTTCCTCACAATACCACACATCACAAATTCATTTCTGCTGACAAAGTACGAAGGCATAAACGGAGACTCTGTGCATGTAAACATAGCTTTGATTTGGATGCATGCACATAAACATCATGTGCACAACAGCAGGTATAAACTTGTCTGTGAGGTGGATGCATGCACATAAACATCATGTGCATAACAGCAGGTATAAACTTGTCTGTGATGTGTATGTACACATATATACATACATACAAACACACATACAGATGCGCACAAAGTACACAGATGCACGCTAACTTGAAGGTTGACCTAACCTTCAAAAAGAGGTTCAACCAATAAATTCACCTATCACAAAAAAGGCCAGGTTTTCAAAAAATCGACAACGTACTTTTCAGCAGACACCCAACTTTAAATTGTGGATCAGGATATGCCTCAAAAGCAAATTTTGGGCTACCCCTCAAATTTGAGACACGCATGCAAGGCACACACCCTCACATGAATGAACATGTGAATTAAAAAGACCGATGGGAAAAAGAACAGTACACACACATATATATACAGAATGTACATATACACATATATATATACACACAGAATGTACATATACACATACGTATGTTCACAATGTACACACCCCCTCACCCCACACACGTGTATGTTCACAATGTACACACCCTCACCCCACACGCGTCTGCGCACATGCACACACAAATGCATGAACATGCATTCTAAATAGACAGTAACAGTAAAAGATCAGTATAGTGAGGCAGATCCATATCTTACCTCTTTTACTGCCTCTGCAAGCTCTAGCATTGTGAACTCCCCTGCACACATAAAGAATCGGCATTTCAACTTTGAGAAATCACAGCGCATTCATTCAGTCCACATGACAGGTACAATATAAATACATGTTAAAATAAATGGTTCATCTATGTAGCCCAAATGACATGCCCAGTCAGGTAGAAGTGTTATTTGAGAGAGCCAAATGCATAAAACTCCAACAAGCACCTCTTCATGTTTGGGTTCCATGGAACTACAAAAAATAATTTATTACCAGGATTCCCTATATTTATAGGGCCAGTATTATTCCCCTCCATGAGTCGAATGAGACCATCAACCTGCATCCACACAGAATGCAAAGGACTAATGCTAGGCATAGTAGAAGAAATAGAGATGGAGAAAACCATGATTACTCTCACAAAGTGATCAAAATCTATGTGATTGTTTATTTGTCCATGCTGCATGTGCATGTGGCTAGAATATGTACTGCATTCGCATGCGCAAGTGTGTGTTGCTGGCATATGCGCACACTCTTCCTAGCATATGTTCATGTGCCCGTATGCACAATTTGCAAAGTAATTTCTGCCTAAATCTGCTTCCAGAAAAGCCCCTTAAGATTATCTTTTTGGAAGCAAAACCACATGAGTACCTAGATTACCATACAATTTCTTAATCACCAAACAATTTGAGTGGTTTGCACCTCCCATGTCTTACACTTATCACTTCATAACCACATCCACAAGCTCAAGATACAAGTACAGGAGAAAAATATGTTTATCTTCAACACCAAAGAGTGCATACTGAATTTTATACCATATCTGAGACATAACAGAAGCTTCGAGTTTGTGTCCCTGGGGCTTGGACAGTCATTTCAACACCTCTGCCACATTGTGAAAAGATAAGTAGTGATGCTCTCCTTGACTTATCATTAGCTTTGAGAAAAATAATTAGTGACAACTCTGCTTAATCCAAACAATAATCCAAGTTTATATATACCGTAATGCTTGTGCAATGAAGTTACTAACAACACGCCCATCGTCAATGTTCATGCGAGGCCCATATGTGTTGAAGATTCTGGCGATCCTGATCTCTGAAAACCTCATACAGTAGTCAGCTCTCTCTCTCTCTCTCTCTCTCTCTCTCTCTCTCTCTCTCTCTCTCTCTCTCTCTCTCTCTCTCCACACACGTACACATGTATGTATGTATGTATGTATACATGTTTGTATCTCTGTGTGTGCACCTGGCAAAAGCGCGCGCGCGCGCGGGGGGGGGGGGGGGGGGGGGGGGGGCGTAAGGGATGGGTGTGGGGTGGGTGGGTGGGTGGATGCTAGCAATGTGCTAAATGCAATATGGGTACGATAGGAATCAATGGGAACCAATGGTTCAAAAGAGATTATAGACTGAAAAACCAATGATGATGTCATACCAAGACCATGTTGTCGATGGTAGTCAAACATCAACGTTTCTGCAACTCGTTTGCCTTCATCGTAGCAACTCCTCACTCCTGCACAATTTAAAAAAAGACAACCCTATTTCAAATAACCGTGCAAGAAATGTGTTTGAGCATTTTCCGTGCCCCCGCTCCCCCTCTCTTGCTGCATAAATCACTTAAAGATATACAATATTTACCCCTTAATGCAAGCCTCACCTATGGGATTAACATTGCCCCAATACTCTTCCTTCTGAGGATGCTCCAAAGGATCGCCATAGACTTCCGACGTTGATGTAGGAGAATCCTGTGCGATGAGTTTTTTTAAAATATCTCATCCATTTCAAAAAATCATGATGAAGTTTGTTTATTATAATATATCAGCACACCTTGCCTTTACTCGTTTGGCAAGGCCAAGCATGTTCAGTGTTCCAATCACATTTGTTTTGATGGTCTGCCACAATTCAAAAGGTGCAAAGTCCAGTAAGTCTAATACAAAGAAAGAGCTCAATAAGACCCCACACACACACACACACACACACACACACAAAACACACATGCATACATGTATACATAGTGCACACGCATGCATACACACGATTACACATACATACATGTATGTATATGTACATATATATGTATCAGCCACAAGAAACCTTTCATCGTTTCGAAAGGTTTCATTTCGTTTCATCTCCTCTCTTTGGAATCGTTTCGAAGTGACACTTGTTATATAAACATACTAGTAGTTGATACAAGTCACATTTAAGTCTATAACATGGAAAGATGTAGGGAGGCATGATGGAGAGGTTGGGATTTCACAGGCAACTACAACAACGGCAGATCACGGCTGGATAAATGGGTGAATCCTTCCCAACGGTACGTGGGCTACCCACAAGGGCTACGCGGAGGCATGCGCCAGTTTAAGCTTAAGGTTTGGGGAAAAAAAAATCCCCTAAAATTGGGGTGAAACATTGTTTCAGCTGGGAGGTTTCGTGTTGTTCGAAATGTTTCGTCCCATTTCGAAGGTCCTATGTGACTATGTCATTATGTATACAAGTATAATATCCTACAAGACTTGAGCACATACAATTCACGTTACTCAGTTGTACAACCAGGGCCATGAAAAGCAAACAGATCAGCACATGTTCCAATAGAGGCTAACTGACACAAAGGACTGGAAAAATGAGGCGAGGTGTTGACAAAAGCAACCACTTTACCTTCACAGGATTATACTTATAGAAAATCGGTGAAGCTGGACATGCCAAGTGATAAATTTGATCCACCTCCACCAACAATGGAGCTGTCACATCTGCATACCATCAAAACAGTAGCTTTTAGAAATAGTTCACTTTCAAGTGTTTTAGAAACTTCTCAAGCATACAGAAAGAAATAAATGATAGTTCATTGTACTGAAGACCCAGAATATCTTACGACAACAGACCCATCACATCATTACTGATTGAAATCCAAGCAGATACATTCTTCCACCACGTCTCCAATGGTAACTTGATGGAAAACAGCTTTTTTGGTTCAAGTTCTCACATAACTCTACAATAATTAACATACCAACTAAGGGGAAGTGTGCACCTACATGCCCAGAAAGGCATTCCTGTGAAGAGAGACTTGCGCATGCTATTTAAATAGTTGGTTATTCAAGAGCATCCTGGTATCTTGTGAGGCTTGCACAGCTACCTTAATTGCTTGCCATAGTGGCAGATGGAAAACTGCTTTTTTTGGCTCAAGTTCTCACAGAACTCTACAATAATTAACATACCAACTAAGGGCACCTCTTGCTCTAGAAGTGTGCACCTACATGCCCAGAAAGGCCTTCCTGTGAAGAGAGACTTGGGCATGCTATTTAAATAGTTGGTTATTCAAGAGCATCCTGGTGTCTTGTGAGGCTTGCACAGCTACCTAATTGCTTGCCATAGTGGCAGACATGCTCTTATGAAGTATTGGTGTCAGTGAGATCAGACATGTATCTTGTCCCCTCTTGCACAAGGTGGTTGGAACATTAGGGACAGAAAGTACATTACACGCATGGTACCAGTACAAAAAGCACCCACGAAGATAAGGTATGTTAGCTTGTTTACTGAGTAAAGTATAATTATAAAGCTCACTTACAAGTTGAAACTTTGGAGGAGTTGACATGTGAGGTGATAAGCAACATTCAGTAAATTGATGTTGAAGGGAAAATGGAGGAAAGTTTAACTTGAAGGGAAAACAAACAAGTAGAAAGAAAGAAAAATAGAAAAAGGAGAAGAGGGGAGGAGGGAGGGGCAGGGGGATGGGGATGGGGGCGGGGGAGAGGGAGAGGGGAGAGGGGAGAGGGGGGCGCGATTTGGAGAGAAAGAAAAAAGCATAGCAAGATAAAGGGCAGATGAATAGTGATTTATATTTAGAAAAGTTGCTTATAAAAAGGCACAAGCTCTGGGTTTTTGGATATAAAAATATCCTAAGTTGCCCCTCAAATGATATTTGGTAGCCTAGCGTCAGTATTTTGGGGGGGGGGAGGGGGCATGGGCTGCACACGAGGAAGGTGCGCACAGTGGCGGAGCAGGGCCGGAATGCACATAGAGGTGGCACAAATAAGATATGACCTGCACAGAGGAAAAACACAGAAAAGGAGGAGAGAAGGAAAAAAGAAAAAGGAGGGACAATGGAGGGAGGAGTGTCTTATTTCAAAAAACTGCATTCAGTACAGTGTACAAAACGTTTGGTACAGCATGGAAGATGCAGTACAGATCTGTACACATACAAAATGCAACTATGCACAAGTGACAAGACGATACTCCTGAGTCCTCACAACACCTTCCTCACGCCATGCACATTTGCTTTACTAAAAATGCTGAAAATATTAACCACAAATTTGTATCATTGAGCGCATTTGAAGCCGACTGTTTATCCTTTTTCCCTCCAACTTGAACTCTTATGAAACTGTGGCTACTTGAACTTAGAGCAATCCTTGTTGACATGTTGCACCTCCTGGCCGTTGAAACCTTGGTTTCTACATATCGAGTCTATCACTGCCTGAGACAACATTGTGTCTGCAATTCGTCGTTCAGACCAACTTGTTGGTCATCATTCTTAGGTTGCCCTAGTTCAAATACTTATAGCTTGCCTGCGAAGCAACGGATTCATGGCAAGCAACTGTGGTTGCTTGGACTCTCTAAGCTTAAAATAAACTCCTGTTTAGCAGGCTCTTCTTTGTAGCAAACAGCCAATTGCGAGAGGTGATTGGTAAAGCCTATATAACTTTGCCCCCTCCATTCATGTCATGATGCTCACCTTTAAAATAAATGGCCATGGCCACCTTCCCTTAAAGCCTTGTACTCAGGCCTTGACCCATAGTGTGCAGCCTTTATAAAGGGCCAGCTAGAGGCTGATTGGTCTTGTTCCCACCGCCCACAGCTTTGAAATGAACTACTCCCTATTTGTCTCCCAGAACTCCATAATCTACTGGCTACACTTGGAAATTGCAGTCTCCCCTACTGGGAAAATCGTAAGAAAACCACATACAGATATAATGAGTGTAGTCTTCGGAGACCTCACACTCAAAAATTGTGAAACATCCACTAAATGAGGTTCATATGGTCTACTAACCATGGCGAATAAGTTCAAAATTTGGATGCCCAATCCAACGCCGGATATTGTCCTTGGTTCCCGTGAAAAAATTATCAGCAACAATAACCTGGTCATTATCAAAGACAATAGGTATGAGTGTTCAATTTCTGAACTTCTGTGATTCGCTTTCCGTGGAAAGCTTCTGCAGATCTCATTGTTATACAGCAGTAAAGTCTATACACAAGCAAAAATTCTAAGAAATTATGTTTACTTATCTTATGAGCATTTTGCAACATGGAAAAACTAAAATTTAGAGTCAAATTAAGCTAGTAAATATAATTAAATAGTACTGCAGCAGTAGATCTATCAAAAAAATTATGTAGAATGATTTCTAAAGATCAGAAACGTAGCAATAAGCATGTATTAAGAAACACCCCTAGAGGAATCTCTTTTTGCATTTGAAATAAACAAAAATCTATGCACTTAAAAAATTTAGAAAGATTTTTTTTTTTTGTTGCCACTGATTTAAAGATATATTGATAAATGTACTTAGTTCATGCCACATAAGCTAGTTGGGCTACTACCTTTTTAATGTGTAATGATTAAATCAGTAATGTAATAGTAGATCTATGAGCAAATCTGAAAAAACATTTGAAATTTTGGAAAATCTGTGAAAATGAATTTGAAAACCACGTAAATTCATAAATTTACCTCATTTGTGCCGGCTTCCATCAACCGATCTACCAGATGAGATCCAATAAAACCAGCTCCTCCAGTGACCAGGATGCGTTTCCTTACCTGCTTCCAAAGGAGATCACAGATTTACCGCATGGGGGGGGGGGGGGGGGGGGGGGGGATCATCCACACACACAGAAAATGGGGAAAATTTTTTGAAAAATGAAAGATTTTAAAAGATATTAAACCATTCGAATCAACCAAGACCAAGACACATTTTACGGCAATACAAATGGAATGTACGGCAATGCAAGGTGTAATTGTACGGCAGCATATTTGTCTTTTTTGGCAACGCAAGATATTAATTTACTTGAATTTGCTACTCTTCTGTTTTTTCCTACAGCAGATCCCAGCTCTAAGTGCGTTAAGCTGCAAGTTGGCGGTTTTGCATGATCCATGCAATGCAATCTGATTGAAGATTAGGGTTACATGGGGCCTCAGTTTCTCTGATGAACCTTTCTAGGGTTACAGAACACTGCTGCAGAAGCAGAAGAACAGAAAAACTCACCGGAGTCATAAGCTTGGAGGAAGATAGGCAAGGGGGTGCGGATCCATTGCCGGAGCTTGCGTTCCCGTCCATGGGTGAAAGTGAAGAGGAACTGGCTGTGGCGACACACAGAAACGCAGGTAGCGTGAAGAAGAAAGATGAAGGCTGAAATGAACACTGAGAGAGAGTTACTTAAAAAGTGGAGATGTATTCAGATTTGGTTGGTCCCATCCCAATTTGGAGAGCTCACTTTATTTACCTTCTTTTTTCTTTACCTCCATTTGGATCGTGAGGAGGAGGAGGAGGAGGAGGAGGAGGAGGAGGAGGTAGTGAGGAGGAGGAGGCACTTAGGAAACACACATGGGAGCCCTCCCACACTAGAGAAACAATCAGCCCGCATCCAAGTGATTCTTTCGTCGCACAATCGTTTTTTTGCCACAGCATTTAGGCCTCGAATGTAAGGCTCCCACAACTGTCCCAATTGCCGAAGTGTTCACGTAGCGTTTGTGGATTATTCGATTTTTCCTTTTTTTGGGATAGCCTTGACGTGGTTGTACGCAATCTCCACTTTCTAGTGGAGACTATTCTGACTCTACCGACGGATGCTGCGACGCGCAATGTGTGATGCACTCAACCTGATCTCGACACGAATTTGGCCCCCCTCTAGAGTCTAGAGGTGTTTACGGACTCATTAAGTTCTTTCCCCATTTCTTAGGTGGGTGGGGAGATCAACGAGGGAGACTCCCCCGTCCATGAGAATGGGCAGAGCAGATCTCCCCCTTTTGTTGGGATTCTCCTCCTTTTTCCAAATGTGTGTAAAGATCCTAAGAGCAGCCACAAGCCTCTTGTTGTGTGGATTCATACATGTTCGACTGACACACAAGCCTCTTGTTGTGTGGGTTCATACATGTTCGACTGACACACAAGTACCATGAAGTTGGTCAACAAGCAGTTTAACAAATTTTGAACAAACTCATATGGACTGCCACACATGAACTATGAACTCCCCTTGTAGATATCTCTATCGCGTTGTAGTTGCCCTTCTATCAAATAAGCAAGAGTTGAGCACAACCCTTATATGAATTCAACCTAAGGCTCGTTACACATTCAAACTAATTGGCAAAAAAATAGCTCAATAAACGTCAATAAGATAACATGCATATCTAGGCCCACCAATTCCACCTCAACTTTATGGAGGCCCCTAGGGCAGGTTGAAGATTGTAAAACAAGGCTACATCCCTCCCACCACAACTTCCGCTAACTAACATATTAACAAAATGGGTGATTGCGCATGAGTGTCCCCACCAAGCTCGAAGTCCTTTAAGAGTGCATAGAAGGGTGTTTACTAACCTACATAACTTGTTCCAAATGATGATGAGTTTTGCAATTGGTAATAGAAGGAATTTATCAACTAAAGTTTGAATGCCATCATGTGCCTTCTCCACTATTGAGTAATCAAATGTTTTAACACCCTAAGTCGAAGGTTGTAAAAGGTCTCATTAGTCATCCCCTTATACATTCTTAAACATTTAATCAATCTCACATGATAATGTGAGGATCTTTTTTACTTTGATCGATTAAGACTCTAATAGCTTTGATGTCATGTTTAACCTCCATAGTTTCTTTTATGTTAAGTGATGTTTAGCCTCCATAGTTTCTTTTATGTTAAGTGATCACTCACCCTCGATTGGCTTGTGTGAACAACCATGCTAGGTAGCAACCACTCATCTTATTATGCTAACAACCACCCTAAGTCATCCACAGCCCACCAAGCACTCGATGAAAAAGCCATGCAACCTTCCTCTAGTACACAATAGACAACAAGCCAAAATGTAACCTTCCTCTAGTACTCGATAGACAACAAGCCAAAATATATTATATTGTAATATAGCCTTCAAAGTAGGTATGGTTGCCTCAAGATTTCCACATCAACTCCTCTCTCTCTCTCTCTCTCTCTCTCTCTCTCTCTCTCTCTCTCTCTCTCTCTCTCTCTCTCTCTCTCTCTCGCTCTCTCTCACACACACATTGATATACACACCTCCTTCATGCATAGTCCTTCGTGGATAGTCCCAAGAGTAATGTTAGCTCTTTTTATATTAAACAAGATAGAGAAACATACACTTAATGTAAAAACTTGCACATACACACTTAATGTATAAACTTGCACATATTGAGTATACATAGGTTTAGGATGCACAAAGTAGAAGACAAGCTTTTAATTTCTGAACATGTTTTTCTCTTCTTTCTAGGTTTTCCTTAACTATGGAAAAAATTGCCTTGTTATTAGCTCCCAAAAGCACAATAATCAAGAGGAAGGGTTGGACATTGTGGGAGAAAAGGGAGGGGCATTTGGCACTTATAAAAAGAACCTTGAAGACGTGCATTAAAAATAATGAATCGAGATGTGTGGAATATATGCATTTAAAACAATACACACATCAACAACATGCATTAAAGAAAACATGAGAAAAAATTTACTTTAATAGAGGCTATATAAAATTGCATACCATGACTCCATGTCTCTTTATGTGAATATCTATTTTTGGACTTTGCACCACATGCACACTTTATTTAGGGCTTGAACTATGTTTCATTTGAATATTTCATGGATCCACTTGTAGCATGAGCCTAGTCACATCATCAACAAAAAAATAAAATTTATACAACAAAAATTATATATGTGAAGGGTAAGTAAATGTGGAGATATGATTTACCACAAGGCTAAAAAAGGCTTTTAAAAAGATAATATAACTATACCTATGAGGAACAAAAAAACTACATAAACAAATTTATGACAAAAGATGATATAAAAGTGTGACTCCAAGCATGTTATGAAGATTACTCCAAGGTTATAGGTGTTTATTACTACCATCCAAAACAGTCGACAAAACTTATTAACCATGGGAAGACAAGTATCATCACCATTGATCCATGTTGAGAGAGAAACAAAACCAAAACCCAATAAACTTATATACAACAAAGTCCATATCATCATATGATTTTGTAAGAAAGTGACAATTGGTAATCCACAATATCTCTTATTCATAGTGACATCAAAAAATTTCAATAAATAAGAAAGAGTGCTATTGAGCATTTTGATAGTTTTGTAGCTTGAAGACCGTTGATGTATACTGGTGTATAGTCAAGATTAGAGATAAAATCTCTCATAGAAATTTGTATATACACACAGTAACAATGTATGCAAATATATATGCAAGTATACATAAGATTATGTCTTTTGAGTGGAAATCCTATTTATAAATATACATTTTATAACCAAATACATTACTATGTGTATATGATTAGCTTTTAGCATATGCATGATTTTTTCTATGGAAATTTAATTTGTATGAACATATTACTTATGCGTATTAGTGTGTGTGTGTGTGTGTGTAAACATAAATGCAAACACACAACACACACCATGTGTGTGTGTGTGTGTGTGTGCGCGCGTGTGTGTATAAACATAAATGCAAACACATCACACACACACACACATATAGTCAAAAACCATACACTGTAAATGGCAAATGGCAAATGGCAAATGATTTACCCAAAGGTAAAATGTCGCGACTCTAAAAAACATAGGGTCATGACAATAATAGGAACTAAATGCATATAACTTGTAGTCAACATCATGCAAAGTCATATGGGATTTGACACCGTCGCACCCAATGTAACACAACTCGAAACATCCAAGACACGATCCACTATATCCACGTGTGTACGGATATGATCTAAACTATGCACCAAATCCTCATGTGTAAATCCCTCTATGTGTGTGTGATCCTACAAGGTAAAAATATGATCAACAGGGTCATCACAAGCATCATCATCTTATTGAAGGCTAACAACGTATCCACACATGAGAGAGAAGCGAAATCATCCACAAAGTCATGAACCCTGGAATCTCCAGGGTCACTAAAGTAATCCTCATAGGTATGGTCTATCTCCATCAATATTGCATATCTAAGAAAATGTCTAAGTCAAATGTAAAACTCTCTAGATCCATATGTATAATCATGTGTCATATGAGATCTCATCTTAGTAAGATCATCACTACCCTCGCGCTCAATCTCACTAAAGTCGTCACTACCCTCATGCTTTTAAATGCCTAAGTTAAATGTAAAACTCTCTAGATCCATATGTATAATCATGTGTATCCTATGAGCTCCACTGCCCTCACGCTCAATGCATAACTGCTTAAATATATGCACTATACCCACATAAACGTTGCTAGGTAATCTATGAGAACTAGGAGTAGTGGTATTGTGAATGTCTCCACATGTGAAAGCCTTAGAAGAATAGCCCGATATGTCTAGCACAAGAAACTCAAGCCTACGCTCGTCTATCCCATGACTCCACATGAGAAGTAACACTAACCTCGTGTGTGCTAATGGATGCATCACTAATCGAATGTTGACCCCACAAGATCATCTAATGGATACATCACTAATCAAACATCTAATGCCAAACTATGATCCCTAAGAAGGTAGGTAGGTCTAGGTGTATCAACATTCGTAATGCTAGATGCCATCCCTGCCCTCAAGAGCATTCCCACATGATCTAGCTCACACATATCACTATCATGTACATCATCATGTGCATGTGTCCATGTCATCATGTGCACATGTATCACTAACATCATATGCACATGTGTGTGTGTGATACATCATCATGTGTATAAGATACATCATCATCATCATTTGGATCCGTGTCAATGTAATTTACACCATCAGGAACATAATCATGGTGGCTCAAGAGTTTAGGACACTCGTATGAGTCACCAAAAGAAGACTCATCCCATGCGAACAATATTGAACCATTTGCATGGAGGTAACCAAGCAACGAGTCGATGAAGTCATCGTGTGTGAACCATCTCGACCATCTGGCACGTATATCCTCCTTATCAAAATAACGCCTCAAAAAACTAGGCAACAAACCCACAAGCTCGAACATCCACAATTGTTGGAATTATTAGAATTATTTAGCATTTATTGATTTATTTGATGGATCTTTATTTTATGTGTAAGTGAGATTGATCACCTCTAACTTGTCACATCTTTTGAGCTTATATTGTGAATGTCAGTGCAAATCAGTTGTTGGCTCTAAAGATTTCGAATGTGTCCCCTCTTCCCGCTCTTACTTTGGAGGAGTGCATTCTTCTACTCGAGATGGAACTTGAAGAACAACGCAAACGCCAGCGTATTCAAGAAGAATCGCCTGATGTCATAACTCCCGAAGATGATCGCTTGAGCAAGATGTTGAAATATACAAGTGAATAGGGTGTGTGCGGGAACAAGCCCTTAGCTAGAGGCTGTAAAAGAGAATTTGTAAATGTAAGAGAACCTGTGAAAAGGTGAGAAGAATCTACTGGGAGAGAATAAAAGGTAGCATGAGGAGATTTAGGAGGTGTGGAGATATTCTAGGAGAGGTGGAGAGAATCAAGCAAAAGAGGTGGAATGAATCAAGGAGAAATTAGTGGGATTAGATGCTTGGATGTAAACTCTATATATTGAGGCATTGGCCTAATGAGAACTTGTTGGTCTTTAATTATCCATGCCTACATTAAGCTATCAATTAATTACTCACTAATCACGTGTTAAATTATCGTCTAATCTCTTTGTTAATGATATTGATTCTAGCATTTGATCCACCATAGCTCATCACATTACTATAATTTTAACATGGTATCAGAGCCTAGCCTAGAATCCATCAATTTGTCAGCCCATTATCTTGCTAATCACTTGGCTAATTAGGATTAGTAGAAAATTAATATTTTTTTCCTCTTTTTCAACTAACCCTCTGTACCCCCAGCCAGTGGAGGAGCTCCCTCTCCTTGTAGGCTCAACATTAGCCCAAACCCTTCTAGCCCAACATAGCTACTTCATTGGTGCTCCAGCCCATCAAATCAGTGCAGCAAACCGCCAACGCAATCAGGAGAAATCATGTTTTTTTTCAGCGCTTGTTTTTCTGAAGAAAATGAAGGTCTCTGTTGCTCCAGATCAAATGGGTCTAATTCCTCTTAGCCCCAAGGGTTTTCAAGCATGCTCTACAAGCTGGTGAAGTCAGAATTTGATTTGATCAAGTCTACAGTGAGATCCAAGCTCTTCATCAAATCTACAGGGGTGACTTTAGTAAAACAGAGATTAAGCCTTCAATATTTGGTCAAATCTTGTGTTTCTTGGCTTAATCCTCTACTAGACTAATTTCTATTGATGTCCTTGAAATCATTTGAGCTCATTTGAACTCTAAGGCCTCAGAACTAGGCTCCCCGCATACTCTGTTTTCTGCACACAAAACAGAGGATTAATTTGTTAATCAATGATTAATCAATGCTAATCATTGTATTTTGGTACAATTGAGGGTTCAAATTAACCATTAGGTATCTGATACAGATCCCTATAACTTTAGATTACAATTCAAAGATGGTTTGATACCCCAACCATTCCGTACAAATTGGGTACCCTTGATTTAATGTAATTTCTGGTGATTTTATGCTGATAAATCTGTTTGTAATCATCTCTTAAACACCAGATTGAGTTGTAAAAGGGTAGACACTACCCTTGAATCTTGAAATTGGATCAAGAGGTAAGACCCCCTTCACATCATCATGAGTACAGCACAAGAGATAGCCAAATTTAATGGGGAGCAGTTTTACACATGGCAAACAAAAACCATGTATCTGCTCATGAGGAAAAATCTGTGGGGGCTAGTTGAGGGAAGAGATGAATGCCCAGAGGTGAGAGGAGAAAATGAGTGGAAGAGCAGGAATGAAAAAGCATTGGGACTTATTGCACTCAGTTTAAATGATGAAATCATTCATCACATCACAGGGATACAATGGGCAAAAGATGCATGGGATGAACTCAATAAATTATTTGGCACACAAGCTAAAAATTCAAAGATAAATCTGTTAATGCAATTCTACAAACTGGATATGAAGGAAAGTGAACCTTTAATCACACACTTGAATAGATATAAAAGCATTAAGCAACAACTGGCAGCCTATTGGCAAAAAGGTAGAAGATGATGAGGCACTAGCAGTGCTTCTGAAGAGTGTGGACAAAGGTGAATATGAAAACATTGTAGCAACACTAATAATGTACCTGAATTGAAGCTACACGAGATAGAAGGAGCTCTAGTAGAGCAAGAGAGCAGAGGCAAAGAGAAGAAATGGCTCTACTCAACAGCAGAAGAAGAAAAAGCATTCTTCACCCGAGGAGGATGAGGAAGAGGCAGAGTAGGAGGAAGGACCTTCACTTGCCACAACTGTGGAAAGCCAGGACACATGGCAAGAGACTGCTACAGCAAACCCAGTGGAGAAGGAACGACATCGGCAAACTTCATGGAGGCTCCTATAAGGAAGTGGAGTCGGATCATCTTTTCTGAGAGAGAGAGAGAGAGAGAGAGACCCCACAACCCAATGTAACCTACCCCAACAGAGTAAAACCACCTCTGAGCCATCGATGATGTAGGCCATGCGGTAGATGTATGTGTGAGCACTTTAGTCAAGGTCACAGGCACTTGTAGTAGCCTTGGACACATAGAGAGAGAGAGAGTGTCAAGGACTATGAGTTTAGGGACTTGAGGCACTGGTCACGGACTATCAAGTAAGAGGGAAACTTGGTATAGGGTCCAGGTGTGCTAGGAGTATTTACTTGAGGGGAGGTGTTGAAATATACAAGTGAATAGGGTGTGTGCGGGAACAAGCCCTTGGCTAGAGGCTGTAAAAGAGAATCTGTAAATATAAGAAAACCTGTGAAAAGGTGAGAAGAATCTACTGGGAGAGAATAAAGGGTAGCATGAGGAGATCTAGGAGGTGTGGAGATATTCTGAGAGAGGTGGAGAGAATCAAGCAAAAAATGTGGAGTGAATCAAGGAGAAATCAGTGGGATTAGATGCTTGGATGTAAACTCTATAAATTGAGGCATTGGCCTAATGAGAACTTGCTGGTTTTTTATTATCCATGCCTACATTAAGCTATCAGTCACTAATCACTAATCACGTGTTAATTATTGTCTAATCTCTTTGTTAATGATGTTGATTCTAGCATTTGATCCACCATAGCTCATCACATTGCTATAATTTTAACACAAGATTCTCAAATCCGTTTTCAACTCGCAACAACAACAAACTCAGAAGGACTCCAAGATCATCTGTCGTGCATTCACGTTCTCTAAATTTGACGGTAAAAAAGATGGTCGTTTAGTTCTTTCTTGGTTGACTCAATTTGATGATATTTTACTGGTGAACGCTTCTCTAAGGAAGATAAAATAAAGTGTGCTACTAATCATTTGAGTGATCTAGCTTCATTGTGGTAGAGTGCACTTCGCATGGGTCTTACCAAGTGTTATATATACATTATGTGGGGGAATGGAAAGTCAAGAGTCACTTGAGGGCCCTCCTATATAATAGGGACATGGGGCACACTCAAGGGAGGCTTGGAGGCTTGGGCTTATAAGGCCAAGGCTATGTTATGCTCTCTTGTGTAGAGGTTCATATCTACTCATCTACCATTTCACACTATAGCTACATGCTATTGGATTGGAGTTATACCTCTTGATGGTATGGGACATCAAGGTAGAGGTATGATGTATTTCATTATTATTCATGTGTGCATCCTTTGGGCTCGGGGGTGGTTGGGTGGTTGAGTTTATGCCTGATTTATGCATGTTTATACACAACAATTATCTAGAGAGATCTTAGGGTTTTAACACCAAGGCTCTCACATGGGATCAATTCCAAGACAAATTCAAGTCTGCTTTTCTTCCTCCACAATTCCACCTTAACACTCGTCAAGCATGGAATCTTCTCTGCATGACAGATCGTGATATTGTTTCTCAATACATAGAGAGATTTTGGCAATCACTTCTTATGATTGGTATGCTCGAGGATGTTCTTGAAGAGTCACTCCAACAAAAGTATGAAGATGGTCTTGAGACAACTATTCAAGAGAGCGGATATGAACATGTTCAAGCCAACTTCTCTTGATGATGCAATCTCTCTTGCTCATGATTCCGATCGCAAGAAAGGTTTGCCTCGTCAATTCACTCGCAATGGTCAGTACGCTTCTCCACCCAATCGACAATTTTCTTTCATGGGGGGAATCAAGGTTTCAAAACTTCTTTTTGACGCCCTCAATTTTATCAATCTCCTTCACAACACAATGGCGTCCATGGAATGATAATAATGGTAATTTTGGTAATGGTAGGAGCAATGCACGCACTCTTTCCAATTCAAATGTAAAGACCAATTTTAATGCTACCACCCCAAGAAATGTACACCCCAAACCCAATTCTAGTCACAATAGTAATGCGCCCACTCCTTGCCCTACCCAACCTCGTTAAGGTTGTAATGTGCCTAAATGCTTCAAGTGTCATCAAGTGGGACATCGAGCCGACAAGTGTACTTTTTGTCCTGCTCAAGTGGCACAACTTCACAATATCGAAGACGACACATACTATGATGGTGATGGTGATACGGCTCCGAATTAGACGGAAGACCAACTCAATAATGAAGAAGTGGGTATGCAAAGCGAATGAATAGGTACTTCAATCACTCCTCACTCTTTGCTTCGTATTATGAAAGGATCTATTAATGGAAATGATATCACTATTTTACATGATAATGGTAGTACGCATGATTTTATTTCTGAAAAGACAGTTCGTAGGTTGCATTTGGAGACTCATCCTTCGTGTTATAAGGTTAAATCTGCATTTCAAGGCACATGATACACGAGAACTCATGAAGTTCAACCTTGAGATACAAATTGGACCTTATAAACAAAAATGAAACTTTCTCATTGCACCTTTGCATTCTAGTGACATCATCCTTGGTAAGCCATTTAGACATGAATTCAATCCACATATTGATTATTCCATGCGTACTATGGATTTCACACATAATGATACTCTCATGCAATTAGTTCTCTTGATATGTATCCATTATTATCCCATACCCAAGCTAAATGTGCACTTCGGAAGCAATCACGTGCATACATGATTTTAGTTAATGAGATGCAAGAATATAAAAATAATCTCACTCCTTCTCAGAAATTATTCATAGCTAGGTTTTAGGAATGTTTTGTAGACGATTTACCTCCTACCTTACCTCTTTTTCACGTCCTAAAAACCATACTATAGAGATTATTCCTAAAAACCATACTATAGAGATTATTCCGAGTAGCCAACCACCTCTCATAGAGCTCCTTATCGTACAAACCCTCTTCAACAAAAAGAAATAGAATGCCAAATTAGAGAATTATTAGACAAGAAACTTATTTGACCTAGTAGTTCTCCTTTTGGTGCACCTGTTCTTCTTGTTGAAAAGTAAAATAAGACTTACCAAATGTGTATTGACTATAGAGCTCTAAATAAGGGCATAGTTAAGAATAGATATCCCATCCCTTGTGTTGATGATTTGCTAGACAAGCTTAAAGGTGCATCTGTATTTAGTAAAATTGATTTGAAATCTAGATATCATCAAGTTCGAATGACTAGTTTTGACATTTATAAAACTGCTTTTTTTCATACACATACTGGTCATTATGAATTTTTGGTTATGCCTTTCGGTCTAACCAATGCACCCACTACTTTTGCTCGCCTTTTGGTCTCTTGGTTTGCGATGCTTGTCATCAAGCCCTTGTTGACGCAAGGGTGCCATGCACGGTTGCTTCTGTCAATAGTGACGACGTTGACCATGACCGACTGAAACTTCTTGCTATAATTAATATCATCCCCCATCGCAAACTCGGCACACAATTTGTACTCCCCAATGACACCATTAATGATCCCTATAAAGCCATTACCTCACTTAACACCCTTAGTGTAAGTGTAGCTCCACAACTTGAAACAACCACACTTAGGGTCTGGATAGATTTCCCCTTTTGTAGAAACATGGAAAGAAATTGTGCCTTATTGTCTCCCACAGCTAGCCACAATCTTTCACCATGGGAAACCTAGGTCTCTTTGGGCAAACCATCTCTTAAAATTGCCCATGCCAAAGTTTAATTGCCAGGTGGACAATGCATATAAAGCCTTGGGTCTTTTACCCAAACTGTACATACTGTCTCTAACCCATTGGCTTGTAAGTTCTATGAGGTTCCCACATGTGAGACAAAAGAAGCAGTTGTCCTTGGCGGAAGCTGGGTCCAAAAGGCTACAAGTACCAACACCGCTACCCTTCAAGCTTCCCCAGGTCAAGGTAACAATGATCCTTTGGGACGAGGAGTGCCTCGAATTTGATCCTCTACCCCCAGTGTTTCCACAAAGGGTATTCTCACACCCCCCACCACTAAACTACCACACCAAAACTCAATCCACCAAGAATATGGATTGGAATCCTAATCGAAAATGGTATAGAATGGTGGTAAGCCCACATATATCCCATGGTCCACACCAATCTCATATTCTTGGAGGCGTGGAAAGCTCTTGGAAAACCCACACTGACAAAAGAAAACACTTACATTCAAATATCACACAAAATGCATCTAATGAGTGTTGGGTATTTCATTCCTAAAATTTCTATTGGAAATAACTAGTTGGAGTGCAGATTTTGTGTTATAGATGCAGGAGCACTCCAAGGCTGGATTATCATTGGAAAAGAGTGGATTGATGTCACTCATTGCCAAATCAATTGGCACGACAAAACGGCCACCATGGCAATCAACAGCAAAAAGGCCACAGTTCTCTTGTGTCCCCAAGAGGAGATCATCCACACACCCTCACCCTCGACTGCCCTTTCCCCTTAAATCCCATCCTCATCACCGGCAGTCTCCCCTGTTCCCACACCCCATGCCTCACCCAAGCTGGTTGATCGGGCATTATCAACACCCTCCACCAAGGATAATCAAGCTTCGTCACATCGACAATCTCCCTAAACTCTACATCCTCGATCACCCCCACAACAAGCACCCAAACCTCTTACCTTTATCATGACAATCAATGGTAGGTGCCCAAGAACCTTCTTGCAGCTTAGGGATTCTACGATGGCTACGTAGAACTATGGATCCCCAAGCGGCCATCTCTAAAACCCAAGCACAAAAAGCCAACTAAGCCCATAAAAACAAGCCCTAAGCCCAAGCTTCGACGTTAGCTTGTCCCCAACCGCCTCCTTCAAGCACAAGGCTACTATGAAGAAAACACTCGCCTCTGGCTACCCAAGCATGCCACCTGTGCTCATTCCCCCCAGCAACTCCCCAGGAAGCCACGACAAAAGGTCCCACAGTCACCAGTTAGGCAACCCCAAACACAACAAAGCTTACAGCTCAAGGCTTCCATGAAGGCAACACACAAAGCCACAATCAAAAGCCTCTCCTCTCTATGTCAACAACCACATCATAGCTCAAAGCCTCGTTTTTGACAAAAAACCAAGAAGCCTCGACAACCACGGACCTTCATTACTCGGTAGTGTTGGGTGCCCAAATGTCTCTTAGAAGCATAAAGCTTCCATAATGGCAACTCCATCATTTGGATCCCAAGGCATACCCCTCAGTAGTTCACCCAAACCACACCCACCATGCAAGTACCCGTCCAATTGCCAAAGATGGTTTGGCAACCAATGGGCAGGCAAGTCCCCTCCTCCTCAACAAAATCCTCCGGACTTGCCCACAAACACCTTATGGGCACTCAAAATTGCCCACCCCTTTTTCCCAACAGAACCTCATCCATGAAGCTTCACCCCGCCCCTCAACTTTGTCACCAAACTAATGGGCTGTGCTACAAATGGCTAAGCTTCTCCAACCAGTCAAAGATAAACTCAAAGGTAAGCTTACCACTCTAGCCACATGGGCCACTTAGTACAAAACCCTCTTTAGGGGTGCTGACCAATAAACACATCTCCCAAAAAAAAAAGAGTCTATAGGTGATTAGGATCTAGATGATTAGGACCATAGGCACACCTTTTGTCCTCGCCTATGCACGACACCTACAATTCTCACTAGGCTCTATCCTATGCGCACACATCGCACAAAGCTTCATCATCGACAATCATCCAGGTATATCTCTAGATGGGGGGACCATGGTGGGCACAAGCCTGGTCCATGGTATGACCTATCGCCTGGATCTTCTTAATCACCCCTGCTTCACCCCAATAACTATGCTTCATACTTAATCAATCCAACCCTTAACTTCTTCTTTGGCTCCACATCTATGGATTCTCGCTATCAACTACCACTCTTATCCACACAAGATCCCAGTTCCTCCATGAGCTACCATGATAGAAGAAGACAAAGCCTAAAAAGAAAAAGACAGAACATCGCAAACCGATACCTACGGGAGCCAAGATACCCAATACAGTGTCTTAACAAAGATGCTAGAGCTTCATGTACATCGCCACCATCAACATACAACATCTCGGAGCATAAGCAGTCTCCATGCGTGTTGCCTCCTTATCCCTCTAGAATTCCCCCCTCTCCACTTGCTTACTAACACCATTATTTTACTAACTCCTCTTTCATCATACTACCTACCACCAGGGTACTGGTCATTAAGTAATCCGTGACAAAAAGCAAACTCATAAACACCCACCATCAGACTAGCTGGATACTTAATTGCCAGTACTCCACTAACTTCTTTTCATCTTACTAACTCCCCCACCCCCTCTCATTTCCGGAGAGACAGGAGAACCAACCAAGTGCAACACTTCCACGTGTGCCTCGACACCTCTCACACTGATCACGAGGACGTGATCGACTTTAGGAAGGGGCGTATGTTAACCACATATTGGTTAACACATTCCTGTGACAACTATGTTCGCACACTTATGTAATCGGAGCCGGCACTAGATATTATAAATACCATCATTTGATGAGGGAAATGCCTTAAAGACTCTCCCAAAGTATTGAGCTTCAAAGGACAGACAAGAGGATCTTAGTCAGTTGGCCAATCCAAAGAGAAAAGCCTTGTAACTATGTTTTGGGCACCCTAGGTCACTTACTCCCGAGCGGCCTAGTGGAAAAAGACTTGGAACTATAAAAGCCAATTTCTCTTGTTTGTAACTCATTATCCCATTTTTGCAATAGAAGTGGAGTGTTCTCTCTCTCCCTCTCTCTTGCAACTCTCCCTCTCTCTTGCAACTCTAATTTAGCATGTGTGGTATGCTTAGGGTTAGGATTTGGGAGTGATTGTTCCCTCTTGCTTCCTCTCCCTCCCTCTTGCTTGAGTGATTAGGCTACCAACGCAATCTTCTTCCGTGGAGATCTCACATGATCTTCACGAGAGAGATTACATCACCCGTTAGATTAGAGCAACCGCCTCGGTGTGACAACAAGTGCGGGAGGATGGGGGTGACAAGTGGGAGGATGGCGGTGACGAGCGGCTACAGTGGAGCTCTTGAGCCATGCTCGAGCTCAGCAGATAGGCAACTTCCCACAACACGTTAGGGTAGGGTTTCCTTAATAACACATTAAATGGAAGCCTTCAGATTAGCGATTACACTTGAATTCTATGGCAGGTGAGTTGTTGGCTACTTCATGATTTCTGGAGTTGCCTGACAAACTTGTTGAGCAGCCAAAATTCAATAGAATGGCTTGATTGGGATTAGTGAGAATTTCGAATGCTTTCTTGCCACATAGAGGCCGCTTATTGTCTTTTCGAAAAAACTATCAATATTTTCGGGTTCCACGTGGATATATACAGTTATGGAAGAAGGTGAGGGCAGTACTTACATCGTTTGGTGATATTCCTCAATTGGAGGATCAACAACCTTGGTTAGATTGGGCATTTGGAAAGCCTCAGAACATTGTCCAACATACAACAAATCAAGTGTAACATATGATGGTGGAAGATAAGTGCTGGAATGGAACATCAGGAAGAGTAAGGCCTGGTGGAAGGAAGTAATCTTACAAGGCTGGTGGTCTAAGATTCCATATCAAGGGAAGGTGCTCCTATGATGCATGCTATTTGGAGGCCTACCATTGGGGGACCAGTTGCAAAAGTGGTGGATTACTTCTTGTAATTGTGTGTTTTGTACTACATACTTAGAAACATGCCCACATCTTTTCATTTCATGTTTGGTGACATAGAAGGTGTGGGATTTCCTTTCTTGCATATGGATTCCTGTTTAACCATTCCTAAGGCTAACAAGAGCTACCACCATTATCTTACATCAAGGAATTAAGGTAGATACACCGAAAGGTCATACATTCAAGATACAAAGCAATGGTGTCCAAAATCTACAACTTGGACGGGTGCCCATAATGGTCCGATGGAATGCTTAAGGTGATTCCCACTTCAAGAGCGTGTGGTAGCAAGTTAGGATGAATTCCCAAGTGACGTACTTCATGGATATATTATGAGATTAGTCATTGTAATAGCATTAGGCCTTATGAGCTTAAAGTTCCCGATCGGCCACAGTTTAAGTGAGTGTGAACACTTATGGCCATGTATATAAGTGAATATCTCTCATAATACGAGGATACTCTCCCATTGTGCAATAGATTCTTGCTCTTGCTAGTTCTCTTGCTAATATATCTCTCTAATGCATGCTAGTGTGAGTGTATGTGAGTGATAGGAGGAGGGAAGAGTACACGTAGTGCAACGCGGCGGTGTGACAACGCTCGTGAGACGCAGTGGAATTTCTTCTCAAGGAGTTGTAGAGCTTGGAGACCTTGAGGGTTATGAGCTCGGCCATTGGAAAGATCCTCACGGTAGTTGCGGTTCACCAGGTAATCTCTTGTTAGATGTGTTTCAAGGAGGGTTAGGGTGAGCCTTAACAGCTCCGTTGATAGATAGCCCCGTAAAGGTTAAAGACTAGATTTTTGGCAAGATTTTGAATGGACCAGTTAACACAAAACATTTAGTTTTCTTTCATTTTTTCAGGTGGACAGGTCTGTGGCATATCTAGTTAACTAGGAATGCCCTTCATATTTGATGTAAAAGTTGATATCATAGCTCACATATAAAAGGGCTATTATTTTGGGAAGTCTCTTCCTCGCGGCGGTTAGCTCATTTGGTGGAGAATGACATGGCTATATATATGATGAGGGTACTCCAAGCTACACCTATGGTTCATAGTAATTAGTGAGGGAAAGCTAGTACATCACATGGCAGTCATGTGGCCATTTGTAAAGTTTGTGGCATATCTGGTTAAGTAGGAATGCCTTCATATTTGATGCAAAAGTTGGTATTATAGCTCACATAGGTCATATAAAAGGGCTACTATTTTGGCAAGTCTCTTCCTTGCGGTCAGCTCATATGGTGGAGAATGACATGGCTCTATATTGAATGAGGGTACACTAAGCTACACCTGTGGTTCAGAGTAATCAGTGAGGGAAAGCTAGTACATCACATTTAGTGGAGAATGAAACGGCTATATATTGGATGAGGGTACTCCAAGCTACACCTGTGGTTCAGAGTAATTAGTGAGGGAAAGCTAGTACATCACATGGCAGCCATGTGGCCATTTGTAAAGTAATTTTGGTAATATATCTTCTATACGAATAAAAAAAAGAGAAACCAAGTCCCATCCCAAGTGGTGAGCTCGCCACTTGGGATGGGGCTTTTAGTTTTTTAATAATTTTTAAAATTTGAGAGAGAGAGAGAGAGAGAGAGAGAGAGAGAGAGAGAGAGAGAGACACTAAGAGATTTTTTTTAATTAAAAAAAATCCAAGCCCCATCCCAAGTGGCGAGCTTGCCACTTAGAAAGGGGCTTTGGTTTATATATATATATATATATACATACGAAACTACTATTATATACTGTCATGTGTCTTAAATGATCCACATGTGTGTGTGTGTGTGTGTGTGTGTGTGTGTGTGTGTGTGTGTGTGTGTGTGTGAGAGAGAGAGAGAGAGAGAGAGAGAGAGAGAGAGAGAGAGAGAGAGAGAGCATAGTATCATTAGACTCATAGTAGACGATCGTACCAGTGCAAAGCTTCTTAAAAAAATGGTCGTAGGTTGTAGTAGCATAAAGAAAATAGGGAAACGAAGAGAGAGAAGGGAAGAGAGAGAGAGAGAGATTTAAAAAAATGCCCCATCCCAAGTAGTGAGCTCGCCACTTGAGATGGGGCTTTTAGTTTTTTTTTTTACTTTTAAAATTTGGGGGGGGGGAGAGAGAGAGAGAGAGAGAGAGAGAGTGAAAAAAAATAGAAAACAAGTCCCATCCCAAGTGGCAAGCTCCCGACTTGGGATGGGGCTTTCATTTTTTTCCCATTTTTTATAATTTTTAAAATGAGAGAGAGAGAGAGAGAGAGAGAGAGAGAGAGAGAGAGAGAGAGATTTTCCTTGCCTATCATTGGTGAAATTTGGTTCTTGTGATATGCATGGAAGTTCAAATGCCACATTACCATCATATATATATGGTATTTCTTCTACTTTCTTTATGTTACTATAACTTGTTACCATTTTTTAAAGAAGCTTTGCATTGGAACTCTCATCTACTATGAGTCTAATGATACTATGCTCATCATGTAGAGTTTCCATCTTTGGACTTACTTCAATAGTTAGGTCAATCATATCATGTTTAGGAGTTTTGTCAAAATCAAGGTCAATCTTACTATATGTCTCAAGGTATTGAGAGCTCCATATTGAACAGAAAAAATCTACCCTAAGAGGATGTGTTGCCGGTACCAAAGGCACCAAATTGTCCATTTCTATCCCTTTCATTAGGTAAACACTAAGAGGTTGGATTCACTATTATCAAAAAGCTTGCACTGCAAATCTAACTCTTTGATTACTAAGTACTACCCATGGGATCTGAAAATAGTTTCCACTTTTCCTAAACTCACTGCAAACACACGAAAGATTGAAGCGTCCGTCCTTTAACAATAGTGAAGGTGAAGGAAAGAGTGGATCAAAACGTGCTGGAGTGGAGCAACCAAAGAGAAAAGAGGATCAAAGACAGTAATAAAAAGGATGGAAATGTGTAACCAAAAAGGATGCAAACTTGAAAACTAATATCTTGTCAAGGAGAAAATAACATAAAATAGATTCTATGTTGTCAAGCTTAGATTTGTGACTGTAAAGGAATGATAGTGATTGAGGAGAATTTAAGATTGGCTGAATTTAATGACTAATCATCAGTATTCATAATAGGAATGTGGATCATTTATGACACCTAAAGTCTAAAACTATATAATATTAGTTATATATATATATATATATATATATATATATATATATCATGGGTCATGCTGATGGAGTAGTTTAGAATGATGGGGCTCAGATTCGTCCGAGGAATCTGACTTAGCTCTCTCCTCCACCAGAGGCCTGTAGTTTTTGTTCCATCCAACCCCTCAGGTCATTCCATAAATTTGGATTTCCTTCTATAACAAGGTTCCATTAGGCATTTGGATTTGGGAAGAAAGGAAGGCTGAGAGGCCAGCAAGGTTGCGTTGATGCGGAGCTTCCTCATATGCATGGCCTTGTTCATAGGGTGGATCAGAAATGGTATATGGAAGTTCAATTTGGTCCTTATTTGACAGGGGTTGAGGGTGAGACTTGGGTGCCGTACAAGGGTAAAATACCTCAGCAAATTTTGTGTGGGCGCCTCATGAGTCTTTGTTGGACTCTGTGTCATTGTTCATATCAAGTTGTTTGATGGGAACATGGGATTTGGGCTTGGTCGCCTGTGGAATAGGCACTGGAGGATTAGGAGGCACATCTGGGGCAAGATCTTTGTTTGTTAACATCATGTTGGCGAACGAATCTTCCTCGGTCTCTTGAGCATAAGTGGGGGTTCTGCCTTACCTAGTACGAAAGTTCTGGTTCTTGTCCCAGATGTTGATCAGGTATGGGGAATGGCGCACACTCAGGTACTGGGTCAAAGGTCACAAAAACGGGCAGTGGTTCAAGTTGAGCCTGGTAGCAGTGCTTGGGCCTCTTGAACACGTTACTTCTCGAGGATGGCATTGGGATATGCGATTAGTATTTTTTTTTTGTTTGTTTAGTTTTTGGGGGACTGCATGGGGGAGTGGCATTTCACCACCATGATCATCGCTCCTAGAGGAGGAGGATGTGGTCTTTGTTGAGCCAATACAGATGCTAACCCGATCACCACCTTGGCCAATGTGCTTAGAGCATTGTTTCTTTTTGGATGATGCACATTGAGTAGGTAAGGCATTGGACTGCTTGGGTTTATTAGCCTTCTTGAGTTTGGCCTATAAACCGTGTGACCACATTCAATGGGATAGTGGAAAACTTCTCACCTCCTTCAGACTCTTCTAGAATTAGAGTAGGCACATCCAATTTTCTTTCCCTTATTAGCTCATTTCTTGGATACATTGTATCCCTGGATCGATTAGCCCTTAATTTGGTTTCATGAAGTCATTGGCATTCTGCCCTAGCTTCTTCAAGCTTTCTTATCTATTCTTCAGCATTTGGGTATTCATCAATTCCCTTAGGGGTTGCTGGTCTCTCTCTTTGTGCCTCTTAGGTAAGCTCATCTGATTTTGGCACTCTATCGCTCTCTTCCTTTGATTGGGTGGATCCAGTATCAATGGTATCTTCTTCTTCATACCCATCTTGGATTGTGACCATGGTGTCACTTTTACCCACTTTTTTCACTCTCCTCCTCATTCCAATTCTAGTGGTTGTGGCACCTGCTGGGTTATTTCCTTTGTCCCATTGTTTAACTTGCGCTCGTGTTAGGACATTTAGTGGTGTGATGTTTCCAGGCTTCACACTTATGGTCCTGATAGTGGCCTAGTTAGAAGTGGAGGCAAAACCACTGGCGCGATATGGGAAGTCTTTAATCAAATAATTAACTCCACACTTCCTCGTTCCAATTCTAGTGGTTGTGGCACACTTGCTGGGTTATTTCCTTTGTCCCATTGTTTGACTTGCGCTCGTGTTAGGACATTTAGTGGCGTGATGTTTCCAGGCTTCACACTTATGGTCTTGATAGTGGCCTAGTTAGAAGTGGAGGCAAAACCACTGGCGCGATATGGGAAGTCTTTAATCAAATAATTAACTCCACACTTAGTACAAGTAAGTAATGGCATGTCATTAGGCAGTGTTTCCCCATTGTCTGAGTTCGATGTGCATGAACCGCATTCTTGTTAGGACAGTCTGCTATTCGATGAGGTCCACCGCTACCAAAACATTGTAGTGGCCCCTTCTCATATTTGAGTTTATGTCTTTACCTTTCCCTTGTACTGTGGTTTGGAACACTGGTATTGGTGTGTTATTTCGTAAGACATAAATTCTGGTGCAATCTTGATTTCTACCTCATGCACCATCTCACCCTCGTCCAATGGCTCATTCAACACTTGGTTGATTTTATCTTGTGGTGGTTGTGGGGCGGTAGAACAGGTGGCGATAGAGGTGACGTGTCCTATATCTGGAACATCCCTCTTGGTAAATAAGATGGGTTTGGTTGGCCTAAAGTCATCGCAGTGATTCGCACTGGTGGTGCTGGTAAGGCCAGTGGGGTGGTGGCATTTTGGGTGCCGGCAGGTTTGTTACAATTTGGAATCTCGGATACCTACACATGGAAGTGTCATGGTTCCCTAATTTCACACAATGAGCATGATACAGTAGCGGCCTTACTCTTAATTTAGGGCATTCGGTAGTGGTGTGATTGATTATGCACATAGAACACCATACCAGATCTCTCCGAGGGCAGAGATGAGCAACCCCATGCTCTAATGCTTCTCTTCCATCCTTGACTTTTATTTTTTCTAGTATAGCATCCACAGTCATGTTTCCAACTTGTTTGTTGTGGGTTCTTGTGTCTTGGTGACTCGAGACTCTGTTACAGAAGTTGCCTTAACATCTTCAGGTTGGAGTCAAGTCGATATAGATAGGTTTGGTTTCCTCCCCTAGCTCTGCTATATTAATTTCTTTGACCTCAGCTGGGGACCATCTTATGATGTGGACATATCATCTTCCTTTACTCTTTTGGCCGTCAATTGCACCACTTTTCGTTCGTCAATCGTGTATGTCTTGACATGGTATGCACTACGAGTAGTTTTGGTTTATCTTGATCCTCTCTTTTTGTTTAAGCCATCACCTTCTTAGCTTTTCGCTCGGGCAACCAGAGACTTGTTTCATTTTTGGCACCCTGTTTTTGTGAGCTTTGGCGTTTTCGACTCTTGAGGGATAACCTCCTACTTATGTTTTTCTTCTAGGGATATCTTACTTAACTCTTCACCCCAATTCTTAGAAAACCCCTCATGCACCTTAGTGGCTTCAAGGTATTTCAGCCATTGGGCGTTCGTGGGTTTACTTTGTAAGAGGGCATTTTGTCGAGAAATATACCTCTTCTGTTTTTGCCATCTTCTAAGGTGCTGGGCACTAGTACGACCTTGTGATCTAATCCCGTCTATGTTGGAGGCTTCATCCTCCGTATCCTCTTCTCTTGGTTGCACATTTACCATACACACTGAGGTGGTGGGAACGTTCCTAGATTCAACATATTAGGTTCCTCTGGGCTACATAACATCTATTGTGGCCAGCACATGTATCCAGTTTTTGCTGAAGTCTGGAGGGGAGAGTGACGCATACATTTTAACTTCTTCCTCCTCCCTTAAAAATTCTACCATTGGTTGGCAAACTTGTAAAAAGGACATGGTCCACTTAGTGGTGACCCAATCATTGCCAAAAAAATTTACTTCCATTGGATGCGCTTTCCATGTTCCCAGATCTATCTTTAGGATTTGTGAGTCCCTTCAAACATACACATGATCTAATGCCCAATCATGTACCAATTTGGATTCCCTCATGAAAGGTCTTCCCAAGATTATGTCGTATGAGTGTGGTTGGCGTAGAAAGTCCATTACAACAAATGTATGACGGTAGCTGAACGTAAAGAGTTTAAGTTACACATTTTCAATAGCCACATGGGTCTTGAAGATGTTCCATCTACCATTTTGACAATTAGATCAACTCTTTTAAATTTGGTTTTTCCCAATTCTCCCAACATTGTTTCGTAATGATGCTAACTCCCACTCCTCCATCTAGGATAGCCAATGCTTTGGTACCCATTATGATGGATTGGAATTGTAGCATTTGTGTCATCACTTTCATAATACCATCCCAATTGATTGATCAGTATCTTGATGAATCTAGGGGTTCTTACCCCTGCATGTTTTAGGTTTCTTTCTACTAGAGGTGACTGGGTCTCCTCTACAGTGGTCATTGGGTTTAATCCTCCCTCTACCCATTCTTTTATGTCTACCTACAACAATGTCGGTAAACTGCGTAACGATTGTCCTAATGGCATTTGGACGGGAGTGGACAGTACGGCTGCGAGACTGCCTATGTCTCTTGGTTCTCTGGCAAGTGAGGGCTCCCTCCACGTGTGTGTCTCATATTTACCCCTAGGGAATGAATGAATGGACACACACGTGGAAGGACCCTACTAGAGGTGAGTGGGTCTCCTCTGCAATGGTCATTGGGTTTAATCCTCCCTCTACCCATTCTTTTATGTCTGCCCACAGTGTCGGCGGCGGTGAACTACGTAACAATTGTCCCAATGGCATTGGATCGAAGTGGACAGTACGTCTACGAGACTGCCTATGTCTCTTGGCTCTTTGGTAAGTGAGGGATCCTTCCACATGTGTGTCTCATATTCACCCCTAGGGAATGAATGAATGGACACATCTTGCTCAGCCTCCTCAAACCTTCTTGCCATGAGGTTACTAAAGGAACTCATCACTCTCCTTAAAGAACTAAAGGATTTCTTTGCTTGGAAATACATGGAGATGAAGGGTGTACCACCTGAAGTGGTACAACATATGATCCCAATCATGCAAGGATCAAGACTAACCAGGAAAAAACCATACCATATGAATCCAAAATATGCAGCAATTATAAAGGAGAAAATTGACAAACTCATTGCCGATTTTATCTATGAGTACACCGATTGGCTATCACCAATTGTGATGGTGCCAAAGAAGAATGGGAAACTAAGAGTCTATGTTGACCTCAAAAAGGTCAATGATGCAGCCAACTAGAAAGGACCATTACCCACTGCCCTTCCTATACCGAACATATATTGGAAACGGATAGCTGGTGAAGAAGCTTATAGCTTCTTAGACGGATTTCAGGCTACAATCGATGTCTATAGCACCCGAAGACCAACACAAAATGGACTTTAATACTATGTGGGGGATATATGCTTACAAGGTTATGCCATTTGGCCTCACTAATACCCCTGCAACTTTCCAACGATTGATGTGCACAACCTTCAAAGACTACTTGCAAAAGTGGTTGGAGGTATTCATTGACGATCTGTGTGCACACTCATGATGGTCAGACCATCTAGCTTGTTTGAGGAATGTATTTGAGCGATGTCGATTGTATCATATATCCTTAAACCCTTTGAAATGCCAATTTTGGGTCAAACATGGTGTGATCTTGGGACACATCGTCTCTAAGAATGATATTTCCACGGACGAAAGCGAGGTCAAATTGATCTTGGAATTACTCCCACCCACCAACGACAAAGGTGTACATAAGTTTATGGGCCATGTTGGGTACTATCATCGCTTTATAATATTCTATGCTGAAATTGTCAGACCATTGTATAGACTACTCATTGTCTTTAAATGGATTGAGGAATGCCAAGAAGCAAATTGCAGAAAGAAATGGCCAGTGTGCCAATTTTGAGACCACCCAACTGGGATCTTATATTCCATGTGCACATCAATGCATCGAACTTTGTAATAGGATGTGTAATGGCACATCCTAGTGAGTTCAAATTGGATTACCGAGTCTATTTTTCCAGTCGTCAGTTAAATGATGCAGAGATAAATTACACCACTATGGAAAGAGAAGGATTGGTTATGGTTTATGCTATCAAGAAGTATCGACATTACCTATTGGCCAACAAATTTGTATTCTTTGTGGACCATCAAGCCTTATTATATTTGGTGAATAAGCCTTGCACCAACGGGAAGAATCACACATTGGTTGCTCCTACTCTTGGAATTTGACTTCACGGTCATAGTAAGAAAAGGGACACAACTAGTGTTGATGATGATCTCCTAGATGCATGTTTGTTCAAAACTGGATATGGTGCTTGAATGGAGTGAGGAGATATCAAACTATCTAGCTTATGGTTTTCCGCAAGGACGAACTTTGAGAACAAGGATAAAATGTGTCGGCTTATTAAGTTGGTTACACCTTATCAGTTAATTACTAGAGAATTATACAAGGTGGGTAAGGACAATATCTTAAGATGATGTGTGCAGGAAGATGAATTTGTTACAATACTAGATGAAGCAACCTCAGGAATAGCCGGAGGACATTTTGCTAGGGAAATTATAGCTCGCAAGGTGCTTTAAGCAGGACTATGGTGGCCCACGTTATTCGGGGATGCCATGGAGTTTGTAAAAAGATGCAAAGAGTGTCAACGATTCGCTATTCCACAACAAAGGGACAGGATGCCACTTACCCCTATGATTGTAAGACAACCTTTCAAGAAGTGGGGTATTGATTTTGTTGGACCCATTAGTCCAGCTACGCATCCATCACAAGCCCGATATGTGATCGTCCCCACGGACCATTTCACAAAATGGGCAAAGGAAAAAGGCTCTAAGCGAGCTGATGCACGAACAACGGCTAAGTTCTTATATAAACAAATCATTTCTAGATTCAGCTGCCCATTGGAATTAGTCAATGATCGGGGTTCACATTTCATTAATGAGGTGATTGATCACTTACTTGTTGGATTCCTTGTAGTCCACTGAAAGTCATCACCTTATTATCCACAGGCAAATAGTCAAGCGAAGAGTACAAATAAGATTTTATGTACTATCTTGATGAAAACATTAGAAGTAAGCCGCACGGATTAGGAACATAAGCTGATTGTAACTTTATGGGCATATCAAACATCGTATAAGGTAGCGACGAGATATACTCCCTTTCTTCTAGCTTATGGCATTGAGGCAATGATGCCTATGGAGTACTTAGTTCCAAGCCTGTGAATTACAGTAGTGCAATAAAGGTTAATTGAAAATGCATTAGTCGAAAAGATTAATTGATTTAGAGAAACTTGATTAAACCCAGGTAATTGTATCACATGGGCTTATGGTCGAGAAATTTTGAAGAAAGTGTTGGTTGGACCAAAACCTAAAACAAAAGGAACTAGAAATGGGAGACTTAGTCCTCATGTATGGTGTTAGAAGCACCAGGAAAAAGAAACTCAAGTATAGAGGGTTAGGACCGTTTAGAGTGTTCGAAATCACCCCTAAAGGATTGGTCTGAATTGAAACTATCGAGGGTGTGCAAATGGAAGGGTACATCAATGGAAGTAAACTTAAGAAATATTATGGACCGTTGACCCAAGATGCTCATGCAAGAGCATCTATTGAAACAAAAGAAAGAGCTGGCGAAGGAAAAATTCAAGCAAGCTCAAGATCAAGGCAAGGCTAAACAGAGACTCCAGGAGAGAATAGTGCATGTGAACAAGGCTTCACTAACCCTCCTTGATGAGGATGACCTGGACATTGAGCCGGCATGGCTCAGTGTAAAAGTCTCTAGACGGAAAGTCATGCAATGAGCATTGCATTAATTGATACAAGATCAAGTCATAACTTGATCTTGTATGAAACAGGGAAAGCACTAGACAAACTTCACCGTAAGGTCACCAATGCAACGAGCATTGCATTAATTGATACGAGATCAAGTCATAACTTGATCTCGTATGAAACAGGGAAAGCACTAGACAAACTTCACCATGAGGTCACCAATGCACAAGTTCGAAGTGTACATTTTTCAACTACCAAAGCTGTGGGATTTTTAAATGTTAATATTTCCATCAGAAATAATCCCTTGGTTGGAAAGGTATTTGTCATACCTGTAGAATCTATGAAAGAAGAGATGATCCTTGGATGATCCTCGATTTGCGTGAGTAATTGTAATGTCCAGTGGGAAAAAGGGCATCACAACTCAATGAGGGCAAAGAGACCATAACAGCGCCATTATGGAGTCCCTTCAATAAAAGCAAACTGGCAATGATGGATGACACAAAAGTGCCAATGCCACAACAACCAATATCTTACTAAAAGAGGCGTCAATGTCATAGCTCCATTATAAAAAAGAGTTAAATTATCTAGTAATTCAGGAGTGGGTTCCTAAGGACCAACTTCAAGCCCACAGATACTATGATGCAAAAGGAGTAGCCAGTGAATCAAGGCAAAAAGTTCAAGCTATGAACAAAGGAAAGAGAAGGCCATCCAAGGATAGCAAGCAGTTTTCCAAGCACAGCCACCACCCACAAAATGCTCAAAAGAAACGGGCTAGGAAGGATTTGCTAGTTGCACAGGGGTATTGCCAGGGCAATACATCAATACGGGTGCCCGAATCCTTCCCGAGTACCAATACTACTAGCACTTTCAAAAGCCCATTCAACCCACCAAATAGAAAGGAGCAACATTGTCAACTCCACCTACCAAGGTGAACAAATTAAGCAAGGTTAAGGAGAAAGGGAAAAGAAGGTGTGCAACCATAGTTACAAGGCACACAATAGGCTCAACAAGAATCAGTGGATGCACTCTTCAATTGGATGGATGGCAAAATCAAACAGTCCCACTATGAACTAAAGAGGTTACAACAACAAATTCCCACAAGGGCCAAGGTACCAAATTGGTTTCCATGGCAATAAACAGAGAAGAAGTACAAAAGGTATCCATTTCTCAACAATGGGTTAAAGGTAAAAGTGTATTTAACCCTTCTCTTAATGCATAATATAGGGAATTAAGTGTTTGAGCATGTAGGAAGCATAGGGTGTCAACCTTGCACGCACGAGATCATAATAATTCACGTCATGAAAGGCTTAGTGCTTCACGTCATGAAATGGTTAGAAACAGTTCGCGACGTGAAATGCTTAGTACTTCACACCGTGAAATGGTCAAAAACAATTCACGGCGTGCCATGAGAAATGGTCAGAAATGGTTCACATCGTGAACCACCTTAGTGCAATCACAAGACGCTACATGGCTTGCCTCATTAAGTTAGCCACCAAGGCCGTCGATTTATTTATAAAATCGATTTCTTCTCTCTTTTGTGCACTTCTGCTTGTGCGATTTCTACATTCGAGCTTCATCCGTTGCATCTCTACTCATCGCTCGGTCGTCGCGGAATCTGTGCTCATCACTCACGGATTTTCCACATGATCTTCCATCTCACATTGCTTGCGATGGTTGATTTTAGGTGGTTGTGCTTTAACCTCATTCTTTCTTTCTTTTGCAAATAGTGGGTATCAATCGCTATCATGTTGTGTATAGTTGTACTTTGCCAGATTGTTTTTTGTCTGCACGCGGTTGCTGCTATGGGTTGTATCTATTCCCCAATGCCTGTATGAAAGAATGTGCATAAAATGTTTTACTCTTGGTGGCGATTGATTTTTCCCATGAAATAGTAGTCTACTACTTCACGACACCCACTCTAATCCTTTGGATGGGGCTACACAATCTCTCTCTATCTAAATGCTCAAATCCATCATAGTTGACCCATAAAAGCATTTAAAGTAAAAAGCCCTCAGGGTCAAAAACCTGATATCGCACGGGTTAAGCCCTCTCACACGTTAAGCCATCTCACAGCTTATAACTGTCTCATGGGTTAAAAACTATCCATTGATAGCTCCGTGCTACAACCTCCTATTTGGCTGGTGTATTAGGGATATCATTTGGGACAAACAGGTCAAGTTTGTTGACACTGTTGTCCAAGATGTCTGAGTTTTACAACACCCGACAACAACTACGTAGGTTAAACATGATGTGATGCAGGGGATAAAAGAATATATCACTGGGGTCTATTAGTACTAAATCCCCCCAAAAAATACCCATGATTATAGTTGAGTCTGCATCTCGTTCTATATTTTGCTTGATTAGTGTTAAATTCCCTAAGCTGAGGTCTTCAGATAAGTTAATTTCATATTAAAGGAGTGAGAGGGTTAGTGTAAATAAAACAAAGTTAATCTAAGGAGGGGTTTGAGGAGTCATTGGTAACGAACCTATCTTTTAGGCTCATTTAATCGATAATTGTAATTCGTCCAGTGGCTCCTATCATGCACTTCTTTCTCTTACAGCAAGTTGGTGCTCCAATTCTTGTATTCATGAGTCTTTGGCTGACAGAAGATCTGATATGATCATTTCACGAACCAGTCAAGCTGCATCTAATTCTTCATATCTCCGGCTTCTTGTGCCCTTCTTGTTGTTGCTGATGCTTCCAAAGCTTGAGCTTCTTCTATCAGCCTCTCTGCTGCCAATACTTGGCTGGCCTTGAGTTGCTGAGTGATCTGATCCACTTCTTGTTTGTGGCTAGTGGACATATGTTCCATCTCCAACGATTTGGTAGTTATCATTTCATTCAAGGCTTTAACATTCTCTGCATGTGCTTTGTTTGTTTGCTCCCTCTCAATCTGAAGTACCTCCTGTTCAGCAGCTGTGTGAGGACTTCATTGGTGGTAGCAATAGTCCTTGTTGTGAATTCTTCTTCTTTGGCATGAACTTTTCCTGACCATCTTGAAACTGTTGAGCATGTTGCCTTACTTGTTCCGGAGTGTGTACGACTTCTTTTTGGAGCTAATCCTTTGCTTGTTCTACTTGCGCTTTCAGCTCCATATTCTCCTTATCCTCTGAACAATGGTGGTTGAGTACTTGCTTGTTGCCCTCTAAGACTTGGTATCTTGTTCTTGTCACTTGCTTCTTGGACCTGTCTCCAGAGGGTAGCATTTCTATCATTAAGCATGTGAGTAGTTAATAAGTGGCATTGCCATACCCTTTGCTCCTGTTCCTAGATGGAAGCACTTGTGGAAGCTGGGCCTTCTAATCCACGTAGTGGCAATTGTATCAAGTTGTCTAGGCCCTCCATTGTTTCTGTTAGAGGAAGCAGTCAGTATCCAAATTATGTAAGAAGGAATTCTATGGGATTTGGTCTTCATCATCCAACCATTGTTGCTTGTTGGGGATTATTGCTTCTTTGTCTCTCTTTCTCTTTTTCGTTTCCTGGCTTTCATATAGGGCCTCTATGAGATATTGGCCACCCAAGGTCTTAGTTAGTAAGTTTTGGATGCCCAAATGTGAATAAGGGCCAATTGTATATAATGAATGGACACAATCCTCCTTTGTGCTACGAGAGCTCTTGTCTTGTCTTGTGAGAGAGTGTGAGAGTGTACTCTAGTACATGTACCTTCTCTATGCATGCTTGTGTAGAGGAGTGAGAGAGAGATTACCGTGTGTGGTGGTGTGAGCGACTCTACGAGATGGCAGCGTGGAGGTGGAGCTTGGAGGATTGGAGCTTTTGGAAGCAAGCTTGGAGACCTCAGGGGACGTGAGCTCAGAGCATTGGTAAGTCCCCAATGATGCTTATTGTCTATTGCTTCATCTAATGATGAATGTTATAGTTCTCCCTTTGGAAGTGTGGTAGCCCATAACACTGCCATATCTTGAAGCCCCTATCAAATATGTTTGTGAGAGTTGTATTCTTGGAAAAATGCAGCGGGCATCATTTCCCAAAGATGGTTCAGGTAGAGCTGTCCAAAATATGCAGCTTATACATAGTGATGTATGTGGTCCTATACATTCATTTGATGATTATTTCATATATACTTGGGTATATCCATTGAAACAGAAATCAAAGGTTTTTATGTGCTTTAGGTACTTTGATGCTACGGTGCATATAAGATTGGTACCCTTCTTACTGATCGAGGGGGGGAGTATATGTCTAAGGAGTTTCATGCATACATGGCTAATCATGGGATAAAACACCAATGTATTGTGCCCTATACACCTTAGCAAAATGGTATAGCTAAACGTAAAAACAGGTCTCTCATGGAGATGGCACATTGTATGGTCAGAAATCAGGAGTTACCACATGATTTTTGGATAGAAGCAGTCATGTGTGCAACATATGTTTGAACAAGTTTCCTACAAAGGCTTTGCATACAATTACGCCTTTTGAAGCTTGGAATGGCAGAAAGCCCTCTATGGCTCTCTTACACATTTTTGGTTGTCTTGCTTATGCCCTTGCGTGCCTGAACAACTTCGCAGCAAGCTTGATGATAAGGCTATTAAATGGATTTTTGTAGGGTACAGCTCAGATTCTAAGGGTTACCATCTCTACCATCCTGGTACCAAGAGGATTCTTGTGAGTAGAGATGTTGTATTTGTGGGAAATGCAGCTCAGCCCTTGCTTTCATGTAAAAAATAACAAAATGTATATTTGTAGGATATATTCGACACTCTCCTTCCATTGTTCAATGGAAGACACATTGATGTAGAGAATTTGGGTAGTCAAAGAAATGTTGAAAATCACCCCACACAGGTTACAAATAAGTATGTTTTTCAGCCCACGAATCAACCTATTCATCAGGCAAATGTGGATGATGCAATTGATGTGAGGAGAGAAGGGAAATTGAGGAGTCTAAAAGTTGCCAAAATGGTTGGCGCAAACACTACGTGACAACAAATTGGCCACTCCTTTTTCTAGTAGAACACATGTAGACTCTCATCATGCATCTCTTATTGATATAGGTTATACTCTTATTGCCAATTTATGTGATGACGAGGAACTTGTCTTCTTTGATGAAGCAAAGGAATATGAAAATTGGATGAGTAATATGTAATCTAAGTATGATTTGATACTAAAAAATAATACATGGGATTTGGTAGACTTGCCTCTTGGGAAGAAGGCCATTGGTACGAAATGGGTTTACAAGCTTAAACATAGAGAATATGGCAGTATTGAGCGATACAAAGCTAGACTTGTTTTTGCAAAGGGTTATGTACGAGAGAAAGACATTGACTATGGTGAAACCTTTGCACCCACTTGTCATATGACTACCATGAGGACTATCATTACATTTGTAGCACATAAAGGTTGGAATGTATGTCAGTTGGATATTAAAATTGCTTTCTTGAATGGAGATTTGCATAAAGAGGTCTATGTATCTCAGTCTCATGGTTTTGTTCAGAAAAGTCAGGAATCAAAAGTATATAGATTAAAGAAAGCTTTATATGGTCTTAAGCAGTTTCCTAGAGCATGGTACAAAAAATACATGCATACTTGGTTGCACGGGGTTTTTGCAATAGCCCAACTGACAATACCCTCTACATTAATGGGACTAAGGATATTTTATTGTTCATCATGTTATACGTTGATGACATCCTGCTCACACAGGTCCTAATGATGATCGCATTTTAGCTTTTTATAGCTGATTTAGAGAAGTCTTTTGAGATGTCAGATCTTGGACCGTTGCACTATTATTTGGGCATTGAATTTTGGTAGCGTAATGATTGGCATCGTTATGCTATAGAGGAAATACATAGATACATTGTTGAAGAGGTTCAATCTTGAAGACTATAAACCTGTGGGGGCTACACCTATGGAGCCAGGTTTACGACTAAGTCTTAAAGATGCAGGTGACTCTTTTGATGCTAGCTTGTATATATCAAGAAGCTGTTGGATGCCTTATCTTTTTGTGTAACACCATACTTGAAATTCAGTATATGTGGTCTCAATATTGAGCAGATTTATGCATAGCCCAGGTACAAAGCATACTTGAAATTCAGTATGTGGTCTCAATATTGAGCAGATTTATGCATAGCCCAGGTACAAAGCATTGGTAGTCTATCAAATGGGTGTTCCGTTACCTAAAGGGCACTAAGAACTTTGGCTTATTTTATCCCAAGGGAGGTAAATCACAGCTGCATGTATTTACAGACTCAGACTGGCAGGATGTCTTTTACAGACTCAGACTGGCTGGATGTTATGACACACAAGTGTCTATGAGTGGTTTTTGATTTTGCCTTGGTGATTCATATATATCATGGCTCAGAAAGAAGCAATCCATTGTGGCCACTTCTAGTTATGAAGCTAAGTACAGGGCAGCTTTTATAGCTATAGTTGAGTGTGTTTGGCTCAGGCACCTTATTGCTAATTTGGGTATTGGCGAGTCCTCAGTCACTACCATCTTCATTGACAGTCAGAGCACTATGGCAGCAGTTGTAAGGAATCCAGCTTTTCATGCTCACAACTACAGTTGATGAGTGTGTTTGGCTCAGGCACCTTATTGCTAATTTGGGTATTGGCGAGTCCTCAGTCACTACCATCTTCATTGACACTCAGAGCACTATGGCAGTTGTAAGGAATCCAGCTTGTCATGCTCACATAAAGCATATTGAGGTGCACTATCATTATGCCATTGAGAGATGATGTGCGGGGGAAATCAGCTTGGCTTATGTGCCAACACAGGATAACTTGGCAGATTTAGTCACGAAGGCTCTTCCACGAGAGAAGTTTGAAGCTTTTCGTAAACCTTTAAATTTACTTCCCTTTGGGGACTGGTCTAGGCTCCCTATCAGAGAAGAGCCTGGCACATCTCTATACTTCTAGTGCCATCTCACCCCTTGTTCACATCATCACTTCAAGAGAGGGATTTGTAGCCATATTTGGTAGTGATGTGTGTGAACACACTAGGATCAGTTGTCTAGGAAACTTTTTCCCTCTTTAGGAGGTTTTTTCCCCCGTGCTAGTATACACCCTTCTCAGGGTATATTAGCTTCTTTATACATCACACATTCATTATCTATTTATCATCTCATTGTGTGCTCCCTTGAGCTTCTCCACTGTGTGTGTGCGCATTCATGCAACCCTATTTCAAACATTAATGAGTTTTCTAACTCTCCCTCACAACTTTTTATCGCATGGTCTGTACAATGAAATATCCTTTTTGGAATAAAGAGATTTCTCTCTCTCTCTCTCTCTCTCTCTCTCTCTCTCTCTCTCTCTCTCTCTCCCCCCCATTAGTTCTTATGCTCCTTCTTCATTCAATATTCCCCCAACATCACACTATGAATCTCACTCTATCTTTGATCTTAAACCCCTAAACATCATGTCTAGCTTCAGCAGTAATGTTACAACAATAGCATAGGATATCTCTACAATCTTGGCTAAGATGAAGGTGCATATGAAAGATAACAAAGAAGGCGATCATGAAATCTTCAATTGAATGAAGCTCTCTCTCTCTCCCATTAGCTCTTGTGCTCCTTGCTTCATTTAACATTTCCCCACCATCACATTGTGGCTCTCACTCTATCTTTGATCTCAAACCCCCAAACATCATATCTAGCTCCAATAGTAGTGTTACAATAATAACATAGGATATCTCTACAATCTTGGCTATGAGGAAGGTGTAGATGAAAGATAAAGAAGAAGGGGATCGAAATCTTCAATCGAATGAAGCAAACTCTAGAAGCAAAGTTGTTGTGGGAGAAAATGAATGGAGATGGGCCGTTCTCGTGTAAGAGAGAGAGAGAGAGAGAGAGAGAGAGAGAGGAGAGTGAAGTGAGGGCAGGGAGGAGGGAGGAGGGAGGATGAGGGGAGAAGAGAGAGAGGCCAGGGGTGATAGAGAGAGAGAGTGGATGTCAAAAAAAGCTCACTTCAAATCCATTCGTGAGTATGTCGCAATCTCACAACGTGATGTTGAGAGAACGAGGGTGAGGTTATAGTGGTGTGGTATTGGAGTCGTAGAGGTTGTGAATAATGAAGCTATTTGGAGGAACCCGTAAGGTTGAGGGTTCTCCAAGTGATGAGCCATACCAGCCCCCATCTAGAGATGTACTTGGAGTGTTGGCGTTGACGAGGTTAGTTGTAGGCGCATGCATTTGTATGTACCATGAGAGATAAGAAGTGACAAAAATGTGATGCCTGTAATGGAATATGCACATGATGTGCGTGGGCAATGGGCAGAAGGTGTGCTCTTGTGTGTGTACACTTCTCTAACATGAACACTTCTCCAACTCAACTTCTCTAGCATGAACACAACTCAATTGCTTTTTTCCACTCTCTTTGTTGCTTTCTTTCACATACATCCCTTTTTGTGAGGAGTCAAGATTATTAGATTATTTGAGGCATGGCAGTGGACTTTGTGCATGGTTGTGCCTACAATGGAGCTAGGCAATCTCAGTGGCTCGATGGATTTGGCTTTGTAGAGCACTAAGGATAGAGGCAGGGTGGAGCAATTATTGTGGATGAATACAAGGCCACGAAAAGTTCCTCCTGCTGATGGAAGGTGCACACAATGGGTCGTCCCATGGGCCAGATTTGCCATGCCATGGTCCCCCCATCCAGAAATGTACCTTGCTTGAATTGCGCTCCCCCCCCTCTCTCTCTCCCCCATGTACACTCTCACTATTGAATGTTGCCATGCAATGGTAACAAGGAACCTTTATGTCTCTATCTCTCTATTTCGTACAACCTTGCTCTTATACACATAGCATGGGTACTACATGCCATTCTCTATGCTTTCCTAGAATGGTGTTTTTAGAATTTCATAGCTTCAAAGGTGAAACCTTTGGACCTCTTTCATTTTTACCATTAATCACCTTAGCCATTCGAGTGGATAGGATAGGGCACCAAAATGATTTTTTGATTGGTTTTAATTAATGAAAGTGGTACGTTTTAGACAGATGAAAATGTTACGTGAAGAATTCATGTTTATTTTTAACAATCTTCTATCTCTGTTTTTAGTAGTCAATTGCTCAAGTTTATGACATGCTTTACAATTATTACTCTACCCCCTTCCACACACACAAGCAAATTTTCCACAACAAGTATTGCTTTCTCTCCATCTCTTTACACTCTCTCTTTTAGAAATTTGCATGAGCGCTCGTGTGTGTGTGTGTGGCAAGTATTCGCAGCCCAACAAAGGGTCTCTCTGTCTAGACGTTTTCAAAGCCTGGAGAGGTTTTTAAAAATGTGTATTTCATCTTTTTATCTATTCAGTTTAACGCTTTCTCATTCTATCTCTGTCACTTTTCATCATGGTTATGCAACACAATGGGAGGTAGGGGTGTGGCTTGGCAAGAGGTAGGTGACATGAGGGATGCCATGAGGCTGTTGGGTGGACCAAGTGAGGCTCCCTGTTTTGTAGGTTTGTTTTGCCTTCACATTGAAGGATTGGACCAAGTGATGCCATGAGGCTGTTGGGTGGACCAAGTGAGGCTCCCTGTTTTGCAGGTTTGTTTTGCCTTCACATTGAAGGATTGGACCTTACAACTGGGTAAGGTTGAACCTTATTGGTACTACATTGAAGGTTTGGACCTAACAATTGAGGAAGGCTGAACCTTATTGGTACTGTTAAATAATACACAGACAAGACAATATAATATGTGATCGTGTATCTATGTATTATACTGTAGGCACGAGTAGGGAGTTGATTATTGTGCAGGCATGAGTGGGGGTTTTTTTTCCACGTGGTTTACTTTCTACACAACCCACTAACAAGATCTTCTCACGTTGGGCCATGGAGGTTGTAGAAGCATTAAATAAATGCTAAAGATTTCCACTCCCACGAGAAAAAGATTAGGTAAGGCTCATTCGACTTGCCAAGTTTCAGAGTAAAATCCTAACTGTGCCGATTTGGCATAGTTAGGGGAAATGGCTGGCCTAGTTTCAGAGTAAAATCCTAACTGTGCTGATTTGCCACAGTTTGGGAAATGGCTGGTCTAGTTTAAGAGTAAAATCCTAACTGTGCCGATTTGGCATAGTTAGGGAAATGGCTGGCCAAGGTTCAAAGTAAAATCCCAATTGTGCCGATTTGGCACAATTAGCCTCATGGGCCAATTAACCTCCCCATGGGAAGCTCGCCTGTTAATGTGTCACTTGGCACATCTACATATACGTTTTATACATATACATCTACGTTTCATTTGAATGTGAACTATGATTATTTATTGAATCATAGTTTTAGAACCAAAAAATAGACAATTTAAATTAGAACTTGAACCACACTACTAGAAAGAAGCACAAAAATCAAAAGCGTGGTGTCGACAGGGGAAGCATTGCATGGCCTGGTGGCCCGTTCAACGCTATCATCACCGCCATCGCCATTTCTTTGATCTTCAGCTGTGATGCCAGGCCGAGAGGAGTGGGACGGCTATGGTAACGAAGAATGGGACCAGCAGAACAAGAGAAGGTCCTCCGTCTGGCCCTTCGTCGCAACCTTCATGGCTGCCCTTGCCGTAAGTCCGCCATCGTTCATATGTATTAACACACAATTTAGTTGCCTTCATCTGCTCTGGGAACGTTTAACCTAATTGACTCACTTTCTGGGAAAGTTTAAGTTAATTGACTCATTGTCTCGGAAGGTTTAACATAATTCTAGTGAAACAAACCTAATCCTTATTTTTGGCAAAGTTTTAACCTGATCTTGTAATCCTACTTAATGGAAGGTAATACCTGATCTTTTCATGATTGAAGTTAAACAAAACCTTAATAATCCTACTTTTTGGGGACACTAATCTACTGATTAGGGATCTAATCTAGCGGGGTTAGGGGTTTCAAGATTAGGGATTAGCAAGCTAACTCACAACCATGCCAACATCCACTGCCAGTCTCCCCCAAGCCGAGGCTAGGGCTTCGTACGCAATTCCATCGTGTCTAACTCCAGCGTTCCATACCACCGAAGCTTGTTGGTAGCCTTCGACACTCCAACCTACGTACTTGCCATGTGCTTGGCATGAACATGTCTGCTCTCTTGGTCCAAGCCAGATCCTCAGTGGTGCATCTGCAAAACTATATCTCATACCTTAGCTCCCAGCATCTCTTTCAGTTGACTGACATGAAAGACTGGATGTTTGGAGGCAACTCTAGTCTATAAGCAACCTCACCTATCTTTTTCAAGATCTTGTAAGGTCCACAATACCTAGGGGATAACTTCCCAACCTTCCCTGTATGTAGCGTCTTTGAACTCTTGGGCACTCTCAAATAAAATAGCATTCCCTTGGTGAACGTTGCCTATCCACAGCACCTAGGGGATAACTTCCCAACCTTCCCCGTATGTAGCTTCTTTGAACTCTTGGGCACTCTCAAATAAACTAGCATTCCCTTGGTGAACTCCCTCGGTGAACGTTGCCTATCAGCATAAAATTGTGCACAATCTTGTGCACTTTTGATAGCCTCTCGTGCTCCGACTAGCATTACTTGCATATTTGAATACCCTTAAGTCCAACTATTATTGGAGATATAGGTTGGTATTCGTACATTAGCATAATGGACTGTTAGTAGTACCTACAAGCTTAGCACTGTTATCGGCAAACTTGACCATTGAGATGTACTTCTCTCAATCCGATGGTCTCTTAGAGACGTATGCATGAAACATATCCTCCAAAACCTCTCTGCCTGCCCATTAGATTGAGGATGAACAGAGGTTAAAGGGGTCCATGGATTTACTGAACAACTACGGCAGGTATTATGGTCACGCAGGCCCCATTACCCGATTTGTCACTTGTGACTCGTCGTCCTAGTACAAGATCGCCAAACCTACCTCCATAGCCCACCCTACGGTGCCCAATGAAATGGATCTTTATTCCTTCTGTTACATCCCTAATTGAGATAGGGACCGGTGTTAACCTGGGATAACCCAAGGTTAAAGGAGTGGCTAATCCAAATCGACTAGGTTGAGGGCTAGGATTAAAAAGCTAACCCCAGATCAGGGTTAGGGTCTAGGCAGGCTTAGGGTTTGGTAGAACCTTGGGCGGGTTGCCAGAGCTAGCAAGAATGCAGTTTGGATTGCTTAGGGTCAAGTAAAAGTAAGCGAGGGGCTAATTATAAGCGAAACACCTAATAATGTGTTGAGAGCTTATGATAGTTGAGGCAGGTCTAGTAGTGATCTTAGGGCTTAGTTATTAGAGGTTGAGGAATGGATCCATGGGTAGAGGCATTTGTCGAAGCGTGGAGCCTCAAGGTTTGGAGTGGGTTTGTGGTATGAGACATAGGTTCATGCTATTAGGTGTGAGGCTATCTCAGGGACAATGTAATATGAGAAACACGTTCATGCTATTAGGCATGAACTTTACCTGGGGGAAATCGAGACCTTAGGCTTAGGGGTGGTTGCAGGAGGAAATTTATGGCTTGGAGGAGAGTTACTAGCCACAATCTATCACAGTCATCATTGTTGGTCCAAGTATGCACGCAGTCCTAACATTGGTTTCAGAGCCAAACTCTTGAATTTATGTAAAGACGTGCTTTAACTAAAAATACATTTCTACGGGCCATGGTCTTAGAGAAAGATGGTGTGTGAAGTGCTTTTTTTATGCGTACTTTTTTGCCTATGTCGAAAATTTCCATCAAAAACTTTCATGTTGAGCTAAATTTGCATGAGCGTAGATTCAGGTGGAAGAGAGGAGATCAAGACTAGAAGAAAAAGCTGGATGCTAAACTTCAGCTGTACCTAGAGCTGATTGGGAATTTTCCCAAACGGAACTTGATGTGAGATTGATTGCTTTTTGCATCTCTGCCGGGAAAAGCTTCCACATAAATAAACACAAGGGCCTCTTGGTAACTAGGGCGAGTTCTAGTGGAAGGGAGGGGACTCCAACCAGAAGAGCATTAGAGTCTAATTATTGTTGAACGGATTGGGAGCAAGGTCTTGGTTCAATCCTTGATTTGGATTGTTGGGAGAAAAGAAAAAGGAAAGATTTTATTAATGTCTACTAAAGACCTAAAAGGGCTTTTAAGAAGCTATAATCTTTAATAATGCCTAATTTCCTAAGACTATGTTCACATGATCTAGTCTATCACTAGCTAAATTTGTCTGATTTTGATGTCATTTGTTCTGTCAGCTTCGTCTTGATCTCCTTGATCATCTTGAGCTTGTTTTTCTTTAACACTCCTCCTCAAGCTCAAGATCTTCAAAATAGATAGCTTGTACTTCTTGCCAAAGTTATCTTTCAGAAGCTTCAAAGCATTTCCTATCCAGAAAAAGATCAACGAGGTGTCGATGAAGTTCCAAGCCAGACCATGCACGATGTGTTCCATGTCAGTCGGCTCAAACCATATGTAGGTCCAATTCCTTCAAAGATTAAAGATGAAGCAGAACGACGAAGTTGAAGTGATGGTTCCCGAGTAGATCCTTCTGTAGCGCTTCAAGCAACGGTTCTAGCCGAAGACAGACAATTCCTCACAAAGTTTCAAGACCGAGAGACGCACGAAGCGGTTTGGCTTGACAAAGAATTTTTCGACGACTATCCGGCTTTATTGAGAGACTATCTAGAGGCTATGCAGCTTCCGTCAAGTTAAGCAGAAGGGGATGTCACGTTTATCCCGCACTTGGATGCCACGTGGACATACCTGCATAGTAGTTGTAGGGCCTGGAGTGGAAATTGGTCCCCTGTGAGCCCCAGTCCGACGAGTCAGCTAGGGTTCCACTCTAAGTGTCCAGGGTCAAGTGTACAATTCCTGTACATGGTCTTGGTCAGGTGTGCAAGTCCCGCACATGAAGCAACACCAGTCTGGACTCTATACTGTGAATCTGTTAGAATTTATGCATCTCAGTGTATTTGGGGTTGTACCTATTCTACCTATTTTAGGGCATTTATTGTATTTCTCCTTGATCTAGTATGTTGCATGGTCACCGTGAAACACGTTTTAGGTAGCTTGAAACGTGAAACCTTTGAAACGCATGAAACGTTTCAACATTTCAATGAAACGCCCCACTAAAACCTTCAAAGTGAAACGTCCAAAGTTTCGGAACTTTGAGATTTGAAGTTTAAATATTGATAGTAGAGATGTCTTTTATACTTATGTTATCACTCGTGGTAATGTATTATGTGAGTAATTTTGAGATTTTTATACTAACAAATAGTAGACCTAGCATATCTCTCTCTTGACTTTATATATATAGATATATATATAGATAGATAGGCATTTCGGTCCGGCGTTTCAAATGGTGCATGTCTCATAGAGTGAAACGTTTCGGACTTGAAACGTTTCGTGGTGACGCTGGTAGGTCGTGAGCTGGTTGGCCTGCTTTAGTGCAGTCGGCCAGGTCATGCATGCACTATATAAGGAGTTCTCCCATTTCTCACTTCAATCATCCAATCCCTTGCACAAGTTCAACATCTCTTGCTAGCCAATTACCATTGTAAAGCTTCAAGCTAATATAAAAGGTGATCTTGTTCACAAGCTCTCTCTACTCTCTCTGGTCTTGTTTATGCTTCCGCTTGTGCATTTTCCAACATGGTATCACTTGTTTAGGTTCAGGCTGCTCCATCTTCTGCAAATCTGCCCGCCTTCTCATCTCTGCCTTGCGTTTTCTGGCCTAGCTCCTCCTGGCTGCAGATCAGTCCCAAACAGTGGCTGCATTTTCATAATTTGCTGCATTTTCTGGTCCAGCCAGCCCTCTTCTTGCTGCCGGCCAGTTTCTTGGCTGCGTTTTCTCCTACAGAGGCAAGCCGGCCAGGTTCTTGGCTGTGTTTTCTTCTACAAAGGCAAGCGTTGGAGTTTTTGGTTGTGTTTTTTGCTCCGGCATCAGTTGTTGGTGAGTTTCTTGCATGTGGACTTGCCAGACAAGTGGCTGTTCATCTCCTTCTTCCTCCACGAGTCCCTGCCCTTCCGGTAGGAGGTTCTCGGTGGTTTCTTGGACTGTTTTGCTGCTGTCCAGCCTCCTTCTCTCTTAGGTTTGAGAGGGGGCTGATTGGTTCTGCAGCCTCGCTTCGTTGGAAAGCACTTGAGAGAAGTCTGAGAGCTGAGATCTGTGTTTCTTGTTGCTGTGGATATGGCTCCCTCCTGTACGAACAAGGATGACAAGTTGAAAGGACCCAACTATGCCCATTGGAAGCTTCAAATGCTGATCTGGTTCATCCACAAGGGTTTGTGGGATATTGTTCAAGGCACTGAGAGGAAGCCCGAGCGTCCTCAAAACTCTATAGCAGCTCATCATCTATTCTTGGAGTTCACTGCACACTTGTGTGGGAATTTGTGGCCAAGCAAAGTTTCTTGCTGTTCGTGGTGGCATTTTGTTTGGAGGAAACAGGTTGGTGGGTGCTTTCTTCGAGGTGATTCCAGTATTCGTGGTGCTGGAGGGTCCATGGTTGCATCTTCATCGGCTTCTCTTCTTCCGACTCTTGCACACTATCAACTGCAGAGGGGGTGTTAGAATTTATGCATCTCAGTGTATTTGGGGTTGTACCTATTTTACCTATTTTAGGGCATTATTTCTCCTTGATTTAGTAGGTCGTGAGCTGGTCGGCCTGCTTTTTTGCAGTCGGCCAGGTCATGCATGCACTATATAAGGAGTTCCCCCATTTCTCACTTCAATCATCAAATCCCTTGCACAAGTTCAACATCTCTTGCTGGCCAATTACCATTGTAAAGCTTCAAGGTAATATAAAAGGTGATCTTGTCCACAAGCTCTCTCTACTCTCTCTCGTCTTGTTTATGCTTCTGCATGTGCATTCTCCAATAGAATCACCCTCTGGAATGATGACGGGTTCCGAGTGTTCAGCTCATAGCGAGATACTAGGCATCTGAGCAGGAAGCATGTAGTTGCATGTAGAAGGGGGCAGCCCTAAGGGCCACCCGAGAACAGGGTTTGATACCCTTGACTGAGAATGGGGTAGGGCTTTGGCCACGGTGACCCATGGCCAATGCCCAACAGTCCCATTGGACTGGGCATGCTGTGGGCCTGGCCTAGAGGGGCGTGGACAGCAAGGCAGCCAGCGTGTCTGCCAGCCCTATGGCCTAGGCAACCCAGTTGGCCAGCCCTCATGGCTTGGCCAGACTGTGGGCTAGCCCATGGGCAGCCATGCACAGGCTGGACAGCCCAGCAAAAGGCGGCCAGATCATGGACAAAGAGGCTGTCAGAATTTGTGCATCTCTGTGTATTTGGGCTTTCCCTATTTTATGGGATTTTATCTATTTTCTCCTATTTTAGAAAGTCGTAAACAGTCGGCCAGCTCCCTCCCTTCACTATAAAAGGGGCTTCTCATATTCACTTCTCAGTCAACCAATCCAAACACAAGTGTAACACTCTTCTTGCTGGCTATTGCCATTGCAAAGCTTCATGCTATTATAAAAGGTGATCTTGTGACTTGTCCACGAGCTCTCTATCTCCTTTGCTCCTTCTCTCTCTAGTTTTGTCTATGCTTCCGCTTGTGCATCCTCTAACATGGTATCAATCGCTTAGGTACCCGGCTGCATTCTACAAGGCGATTGTGTTTTCTTCATATGCTGGCTGCGTTTCTGGCTCCTGAAGGCGACTCTACTTTTCTTCATCTGCGGGTTGCATTTTTGGCTCCTGAAGGCGACTATTTCTTCTCCTTCCACTGCTGCGTTTTTTGGAGATCCAAACAATAGCTGCATTTTCTGAACATAGCTGTGTTTTTCTACTCCTGGTGCTTTTCTTCATCTGCGTTTTCACTCCGCGGGCTGCCTTGCTGCTGCTGCTTCATACCAAGCGTCATTGGCAAGCTTCTTGGTGCTTTTTTTTAGCGTCTGATTGCAGTGAAAGAGCTGTTTTCTTTGTTTTTTACAGCGTGGACTGCAGCATGTGGTGCAACTTGACAAGCTGCCCTGACATCTCTGCGTCTTCTTGGCTTCCCCTCCCTCTGGTTGGGTGTTTCCGGTGAGTTTTGGTGGACTGTTTTTCTACTGTCCAGCCTCTCTCTCTCTCAGATTTGAGAGGGGGCTGATTGGTCCTGGTGCCTTGCTTCGTTGGAAAGTGCTTGAGAGGAGTCTTGGAGTGCTAAGATTTGTGTACTTTGTTGCTGTGGATATGGCTCCCCCCTGTACGAACAAGGATGACAAGTTGGACGGAACCAACTATGCCCATTGGAAGCTGAATATGCGGATTTGGTTCATCCACAAGGGTTTGTGGGAGATTGTTCAAGGCACTGAGAAGAAGCCCGAGCGTCTTCAGAACTCGAGGAGGTGGACCCAAGATCAAGAGGATGAATTCCTTGCGGAATTAAAAGACTAGGAGAATCGTGATTCAAAGACGTATTCAGTGCTTGTGCGGACCATCACAAAGGAGATCTCACCGGCCGTGCAAACTCTTACTCAGCTGGATGCACTCATCCTCACCAAGCTTCCCCTTGAGTATGATGTGGTTTCTCGAGCTTTGCGGTGCCAGGTCACAACCACTCAGTTGGATTTTGATGACCTTAGCTTCCTTCTCTTGGAAGAAGAGTCCGTCCTTGTTTCTCAGGGTAAGATTAAGGTGTCTCTTAACAGTTCTGATCAGGCACTTTAGTTAGTTTAGAAGAAAGGTCGGAGTCATTGCTTCTCATGTGGGAAGAGAGGACATCTGTCTACGGATTGTTTGTCCATGAAGAAGGACAAGACCAAGGGCAATTCTTCATCTCAAAAGAAGGGCAAAGACACAACACATGACAGTGATACAGATACTTCGAGTACCTCGTCTAGGGCTTCCTAGGGCGCTTCCGGCCCGGGAGGACCAAGATGGTGTACTTCTCTAGTATGCATGCTTTGAGCGAGAGGAGGCTTGTGGATAGGAGAGGGGGCTGATAGCAGCTCCATTTGCTAGTGCATGGGAACCATAAGTTGAGTTCCAAGCATTAAAAATCTAGCAAGACATGGTCATCTTTGGTGTAGCAGAGATTATGGACTGGATTTGTTCCGAGTTCATTGTTCGAGGCTTTTGAGACGTGATGTGTTCACAGGCCACTGTTGGGGATTATGGGCGCGGTGTGTCCAACAGCTCATTATCTTATTCTTGGACTTCACTGCACATAGAATCCCTTCGCCTCTGATCTGCAGTAGGAGGTGCAGGTGCTTGTATGACTAAAGCAACTGTAACACCTTCTGTAGAAGGAGTAGGAGAAGGTTGTTGCATTGCAGACACTAGGCGTTCTTCTCCTCCTGTAATGATTTCCCAAAGCCCTTTGGCCATCAATGGCTGCCTCATCATATAGGCCCACAGCAGGTAGTTAGTCCCGTCAAGCTTGTCTTCAGTAGCAAGCATTCCAAATACATTATTACCAGCCATATTGTCTACAAGTATACTCTTTGTAACCAACTGAATGCAAGTGATGCAAAACCCCCAAAATATTGCAAGTATGTATGCTAATGATCGCAATGCGAAACACTGCAAGTAGCTCTCTAACGATCGCAATGTGAAACACTGCAAGTAGCTCTCTAAAGACCTGTAAAAGTATTGAAAGGAGTAGGGATAGAGATTACTTTTTGAAATTTCTCAAGCTCGGTTGACGTATTTCAATGCCAATACCACCGATGGGTAGCTAGAAGACTCCCACACGCACCCCTATGCTCTGTTCAACTCTATTTTGGTACAAGCTGAAAATTTGCAGAGGTCTTTTGGAGGGGCAAATGGACTCCAATTCTGGCGTTCTTCAGCTTGGAAGACTCAGGAAGATAAGAGGAATCCAATGATGTAAAAAAGTCAAAAATTTGAAGTTAAATTTCTCGCCTTGCAAGTTCGCAGTGGCGGGCGGATGGTGGTGCCACACAGTTCACCAAATCAAAAAATTGAGAAGGGGCTTCTCTAATTGGCTGTTGGGCAAGCTGTTTTATGTAGCTTACTTCGTGGACCGGGCTGTGTAGACAGCGGTGCTGGCCTGTAAATGGCACCAGCTATGGCCTGGCTGCACCCAGCTCACCCGAAGGGTGTGGCTCCTAGGTAAGGAGCCTAAGGGGGCTTAGAGACCTAAGCTCAAAGATTATGAAGGAAAAAGAGCCCCAATAGCTACACGTGCCCGACACAAGAAAAACGAGCTACTCCACCAAAATGATGCTGTAGATGTGTGTCCCTAGATGGGTAGAGCCCGGTGCTCTAATACCAATTGTTGGAGTAAGGGTTGCAACCAAGTACAAGAGTCAACACACACACACACAAAGCCACAGTCGTGAGAGTACAGGAGAGGCACAAAACACAATGTTATTGATAATATGCAAAAGTACAAAAATATGTGAACCCCATAAGTGAAATAAGGGCCAGTTCACATGTACAAGAGCTCGGGGGAAAAACCTCTCCTAAAGAGAGTGAAATTGTCCCGGTAGGTCCTAGTGTTCCATATGACATGGATGTCAACATGTATTATTGTTGTCCATAGAAGTGGCTGACAACAGGTTGGCCAGTTGGCCTAGTTGCCAAGAGTGTTCATTGTTAGACATCTTTCTTTGTAACAAGCTTGATGAATAGAATCCGTTCTTCAATGGACAGAATTCAGCAATCTTTCGTGACCAAGATAACACACAAGATAGAGAGATATGTGCAGAGAGAGAGAGAGAGAGAGAGAGAGAGAGAGAGAGAGAGAGAGTATTGGGTCCCGAATACCCTCTCTAGGGCCCCCACCACGGATGTTGTATTTGCTTTATTAGAATGAAGACCTTGGTTTTAGAATCCCCTTTGGCTGTCCTGGCCCTTGGAATGCTTCAGCCCCTTGTGAAATGTAAGATGCCTCAAATGAATCCTAGACAATAATTTTATAGTCCTCATTTATGCTGTGGTCAATGGTTCCTACAGGGGTTGGCCTATTTAAAATATCTCCACGACCTGAATTGTTGTGCCTTTTAATAGGCGCCTTTGTTGGAGTATGTAAAGGCGGAAGCGTAGACAAAACAAGAGAGAAGAAGCAAAGGAGATAGAGAGCTTGTGGACAAGATCACCTTTTATAATATCATGAAGCTTTGCGATGGCAATAGCCAACTAGAAGAGTCTTGCACTTGTGCTTGGATTAGTGTACTAACAAGTGAATATGAGAAGCCCCTTTTATAGTGAAGTGAGGGAGCTGGCTGACTATTCATGACTTCCTAAAATAGGAGAAAATAGATAAAATCCCATAAAAAAGGGAAAGCCCAAATACACAGAGAGACAAATTCTAGCACCCCCTCTGTAGCTCATAGTGTGCAAAAGTCTGAAGAAGATCCAACCACGGACCCTCCAGTACTGCAGATACCGGAATCACCTCAGAGAGAACACCCGCCAACCTGTTTCCTCGAAACAAAATGCCACCACGAACAGCAAGGAACTTTGCTTAGCTCTGAATAAGATTACTAGAAGTGAGTGCTTCTGATGCTAATTTGTATGTTCTAAAATTGTATGGCAAGATTGCTTTGGTTGTTTTGTATGTAGATGACTTGAACATCATAGGTGACAGTGAAGAAATGATCCATCAGACAATGGATATGCTGAGCTGCGAGTTTCAGATGAGAGATTTGGGTCTTATGGATTTTTGTTTGGGAATTGAGGTTTGGCAGGGGTGAGGTAAGATCTTCATACGCAACTGAAGCATGCTTGGGAGATTCTCATAGCATGACTGCAAACCTTTGTCAACACCTATGGAGGTGAATGTGATGCTTTTTGCAGAAGATTTTTCACCATTAATAGACATCGAGAAGTATAAGAAGCTGGTGGGGAGTTTAATTTTTCTCACTAACACTAGACTTGATATCAGCTTCATAATTGGTATTTTGAGCAGGTTTTTCAACAAGCCAAGGGAGAGTCATTGGAAGCAAGGGATGCGAGTACTTAGGTACATCATATGTACTCTTGAGTACGACATTGCTTACACAGTAGGTGACACTCTTATATTCAGATTGGACAAGAGATTGTGATTGTAGAAAATTAGTTTCTTGGATATTGTTTTTCTCTTGGTGCCGGTTTTCTCTTGGATGAGTAAGAAGCAACCTACAGTGGCACTTTCTTCTATAGAAGCTAAGTACAAGGCAACTTGTTTTGCTTCTTGTGAAGCAGTATGGTTGAGGAGGATTTTAGTGGACATGGGAGTTCATATTAGTGGGGCTACAGCCTTGCAACGAGTTGCATGCATAGTCACATAGAAACGCGTTTCTTGACTAAGAAACTCCGAAATCCCGAAACGACCGAAACGCCAGAAACGCGGTTCAAAAACGAGGATTTTTTTTTTGTTTCTAAAAAAAATAAATTGTCTATTTTTAAAATTCTGTCTAAGTGTTTTTTTAATAAAAATGTTGGGCTCTCATTTTAAATTGTCTATTTTTCATTTTGTTGGGATGACAGAGGATACCCCACACAGGTACATTGATTTGTCTCATAGGCCGAGTTTGGTCTTTTGGAAGACGTTAATAAAATCTTTCTTTCTCTCTCCGGCGCGCGACCTGCAGCCCAAACATCCTCTCTCTCTCTCTCTCTCTCTCTCTCTCTCTCTCTCTCTCGCACGCGATCTGCAGTCACCCCTTCTCCTCCTCCTCCTCGTCCTCTTCCTCTCTCCCCCAATTTCTCACAAATTCCCCAATATTTCCAATTCCCTAAATTCTCAATTGCCCAATTTCTCATAAATCCCCATTTTCTCTCGAGTCACAATTCCACAACTCCCCAATTGCCCAATTGTGACCACAATTACCTAAGCTTTTACCATATTTTAAGTGCCTAGCTAGCACTAGGTAGTCCTACAAATAATTCTACAAACTACAAGTTCTAAACCATTTAATTTTATGTAGAAAAAAACTACGAGACCTCCGCGTTTCTTAGCCGAAAGACGAAACGTTTTGTCCCGAAACCTCAAAAATCCCGAAACATTTCTGGTGACTATGGAATTTGCATGGCTGCCAAGAACCTTGTGTTTCATGCTCGAACAAAGCACATTCAAATTCATTATCATTATGTGCGAGAGCTGATTGAGGATGAGAGAGTGGAGCTGGAGTACTATTCTACGGACCAGAACTGCGTCGACATCTTTATCAAGGCTCTTGGGAAGGATCAGCTTACTAGGTATCTTCATTGACTTGGCGTTGGGCCAAGAATATAATTTGTCTTTAGGTAGACATTGAGGGGGGGTGTCAGTATATACTCAAAGCTGCCTTTCAGCATGTATCTCACATCTATGTTTGGTGCACATTTGTAAAGGCCCCCATTATGTGGAGAAGCCATGCGTGCACGTGTTTGGTGGGAACCCCGGCTTAGACGCCGATGGGGTCTTTATTGTGACCATTGATGGTTAGGAGCTGGTCAAGAGTGTAAGCGTTAGTTGAGGCCTGAATGCATGGAGAATATTCTTGGAATATTTCTTAGGATACCTAAGTTCATTATTAGTGGGCGGTGGACGGTTGGCGTTCTTGATATGCGGGCGGTGATTGCGTCCGTACAACGTAACCGACCACGTTGTATACGCGTCTACCACACCACTTACAACACTATATATGGACATAGTTATCACAAGCTAAGGTATCCACACCCTCTACACTTAGTACTTCCTCCATCCAGAGTGTCTAGATCGCTATCTAAGCTCTACTTGAGAGCGCACAGGTGGACATCACCATCACATTGTACCTTTCTTAGAATTTTTAAATTCTCTATCTATTGCATTGTCTATTGTACTTTGTTTTACTATCTATCTTTTTGTTGTGCTATATTCTTATAGGTATTGCTGAGGGTCTCTTAGGATAGGCTTTGGTGTTATGGGATGTTAAGACTGGCTTGGCTTGTGGCGAGTGGAACCTTAGCTTCTGGCTCAGGGAAGATTCCAGATGGAATCTATGGTTGGGAGGTAAGTTTTCTTACATCCTTCGATGTTGTTCTAACCTTGTGTGTTTAGCTTGTTATGCGGTGATCCTTTGGGAGAGGTCTTACATGTCTATGCGTTAGCAATCAAATAGATTTGGGTGATCCTTCGGGAGGGTCTTACATGTCTACACCTTAGTAATCACATAGAGGAGGACTCAACTTGGGAGACAGTTGCTAGTTTAGAGCGGAGGTTCCTTGACTTTGTTTCCTAGAGGGGAAAGGTCTGAGGAGGACAAGTATGTTATGTACTTAATGCTTATCCTTGATATTAGGTCCTAATATGGGTAGGGTTGGAGAGACCTAAGTTTAAGGGAAGGCTGCATGCATGTTACAAGTGGTGATGGTTCATTATTATTTATAATCCATGGTTATAGGTGGGGAGGGCTCATCATGGTTATTGGCTATTTATGATTGGATGGTTATTTATGGTGGCAATAATCACTATATAAGTGACTTAATGGGTTATTGAGGTCATAGACTGTTCTACTTGATAGTTGGTTTGTGTGTGGACTAGAACGGTCTTACTCTTGCCATGGACATGGTGATTCACATGTGGTCTTGCCGAGGGTTCCTTAGGATAGGCTCTAGTGTTATGGGATGCTAGGGTTGATTGGCTTGGTTTGTGGGGAGTGGAATCTTAGTCCCTGTCTCTCGAGGGAGATTCCAGATGGAATCTACAGCTGGGAGGTAAGTTTGCATGCACCCTTCTATGTTGTTCTAACCTTGTGTTTAGCTTGTTATTAGGTGTGATCCTTCAGGAGTAGTCTTACATGTCTACACCTTAGCAATCACATAGATTTGGGCGATCCTTCGAGAGGGGTCTTGAAAGAGTGCACAGAGCGGAAGCAGAGTGGCACTAGAATGTGCTGAACAGAGAGTGCAAGAGAGAGAGAGATATGGAGAAAACTATGCTGAATATACTGAGATTTTTGTTGCTGATGAGTTTGCTTTAGATTTGAAAACAGCAATGAATCAAGTCCACTTCACAATCAGGTCGGCTCAAGAGCGACAAAAGAAGCAAGCTGACAAGCGTCGAAGGCATTTGGTCTTCGAGAAGGGCAACTATATTTTGCTGAAATGCCATCTGAAGCAGGGAACCGACCAAACTTCATCTTTTCCAAATTTGTCCAATAGATATTATGGGCCATTCAAAGTTATTGATAAGATCAATGAAATATCTTACAGGGTTGATCTTCCACCTCATTGGAAGATACATAATGCTTTTCATGTAAGTTTACTAAAGCCTTATGTTTGACCAGAACCAGAAGAACCCATCATTGAAGATCCACCTTTGGTGGAAGAAACTAAATAGGTGCTAGAACCAGAACAGATATTGTTTCACAAGGACCAGACCACCAGAAGTGGCCTTGTGACTCGGAAGTTTTTGCTGAAATTCATAGATCTACCCTCAATAGATGCAAAATGGGTAGATGAAAAGTTCATGCAATCTTATCTAAGGATTCTTCAACCATACGAAGAAGCTTTTCAGCTAAGGACAATGGAATGAAAGCCAGAGGGCTGTCATGACTCAATGCAAAATGAAAGAAAGAATTCTTTGTATTCTTTGTAATAATTATACTTTCTTCTATGTTTTTTATGTTTTCCTTTGAATTTAGATAAGCAAGAAAATCCATTCATTTGGATAGATTCGTGCATAGGAGCTGGCTACTGGTGAGTGGCCATTGGTCATGGTGGGTCCACGCAGTGGACTAGAACATGGATAGTGCACGCTTCCACCTATATGACCTGATTGGTCGCATATGGTCGGAACTCAAGCATACCAGGGTCAAGCTCGCACGCAGAAGCAAAACAATCCCAAGCAAGAGACACTACAAGTCTCATAAGTGAGGGAGCAAAATATGTACAAGACTGAATGAATAGGGAGAGGCCAGCCCCACCTATTTATAGGTGAGGAGGGCTGGCCGACTGGAGCTCAATAAGCTGGTCGACTGGAGCAGAGGAGTTGGTTGACTGGGAAAATACCAAATAGGCCGGGAAAAATCCCAAAAAATATGTAAAATAGGGGTGGCCAGCCCACAATCAAGGGCCATGCAAAAGGGACCAAATGGGCACCATAAATGAGCAGAAACTGGGGATGAATGTGCTAACACCCCCTCTTAGCACCAGATGCTGAACATACTCCGAGAAGTCGAAGAAGTCGTCCTCTGTCAAAGACAAAAGAAAGCAGCAACAACAGGTACCAGGAAAGCTCCACAAGCAATCTCCACAACAACTCAGCTACAATAGCAACAGAATAAGCTGCAAGGTACACTGCTCTTCTAGAAGAAAACAACCATGAAGGTTGCGTCGTGTTGCTCCAAATATCGGTGCCAAACCCAAATATAAACACAGTGTCACAGGAATCCCTAGAAGCCTGTAGCTCTCCAAGAAGATAATACCCTCAAAAGAAAGAGTCCATCTGCTCCAACTCTGTACCAAGAGTAGCCAAATGCTGTATAATAGCACCCTCCTCGAAGGTCGGCATCGCCAGATGTAAGAACTCAACTGCCCCCTCTGAAAACTGATGTCGGGACTCCACAGGCCCAACCAAATCCAAATCCCAATCCTTCAATCCCTGGAAGTACCACTGTGCCCTAGGCACGATCACGGACACACCTGACCACAATCCAAAATCCTCACACAGAGTAAGGTAAGTAGGAACAGTCACTGTAGTGGTAAAAGAAGTAGTAGTAGCCTCCTCAATAGCATAACACAGCGTTGAAGCAGGCTCCTCTATAGAAGGCAAAGGGACTAGCAACACATCCTGGTCACTGGTTGACAAAGAAAGAATCGGAGGCGAAGCAATAGGAGAAAAATCCCCCTCAGAAGTTGTGAGCAAAGATAGCCCACTGTCATCCTCAAAAACATTACCAGATATATCATCCTGGCAGGGAGAAGTATGCAAAGAAACTGAAGGCAAGGCAACAGGAGAAACAAACTCCTCAAATGCAATGAGCAAAACTGGTCCAATATCCTTCGCTGCAGGAACATCTCCAAAAGAAGTATCCACAAGATCACTGGCTGCATAGCACCCAGAAGTAGAAACCATCTGTCGATCACTGGCATCACCATACAGGTCGCAGAGTAACTGCCACACATAGAAGGTAGAAGCATCATCAGGAGCATAGATGAAGTGTTGAAGAACTGAATCCTGACAATTCAGGAGGAGAAAGCCATAGATCTGTCCATCAGTCTTCCTCCACCGACACATCCTTTGCAGAGGCAAGGTCCGGCAAGCACCGATTCTTGTATGAGAGAAACTCCATCAAACCATACTCCCTAAGAATAGAAGTAACCTGCAACTTCCATGACTGAAAGTTACCACTATCCAACTTGTCTGCCTCATCTAGGAAATAACAAGAGAGTGGTACGGGAGCCAAATATGAAGCTGTCATCATTGATCCAATCAATAGGACCAACCCTCATAAAATAAAACTGTCCAAATTAGAAAACGCTGATATAGGGTCTTTCCTCCCACCAAAACGCAGCCCTAAGAGGCTGGACAGCACCCGATAATATGCTGTAAGAGGGTGCAAGAGGGAAAGGCAACAACAAGGACAGTAGCTTAGGCTCTCCTCAAGAAAAAACGCACAATCTCTGAAGAAGAAGTGTCCTCCACAGGTACCAAGAGTGCCACCAAAGCCTGCAACACCAAAGACCCCCTCTGCAAAGGAGCAAACCCATGGGAGAGGAAAAACGCAGCGAAGGAACCTGCTGTCCTGAAGAAAACAGGCCGCCTATGTCCCAAACTCCACGTGGAAGAGAAGAAAACTGGTCAAACAGTACCAGACGGCTGTGTTGATGCAGCCAAACTGAAGGGTGCAGCAACCAGCAGGTTCAGTCCAGAAAACGCAACAAAGGAAGCTGCAGATCTGAGAGAAAAACGCAGCAAAGGAAGCTGCAAATCTGAGAGAAAAACGCAGAGTCAAAGTGACCAGGTCCAGAAAACGCAGCATGAAAGAGCTGCAGATCTGAAGGAAAACACAGAGGAGGAGGTGCTGAAAACAGTGCTGAATCTGGGGCAGCAAAGAGGTTGCTGAACCGGGAGCGATGATACCATGAAAGAGTGCACAAAGCGGAAGCAGAGTGGCACTAGAATGTGCTGAACAGAGTGCAAGAGAGAGAGAGAGATATGGAGAAAACTATGCTGAATATACTGAAGCAAAACAGTCCCAAGCAAGAGACACTACAAGTCTCATAAGTGAGGGAGCAAAATATGTACAAGACTGAATGAATAGGGAGAGGCCACCCCCACCTATTTATAGGTGAGGAGGGCTGGCCGATTGGAGCTCAATAAGCTGGCCAACTGGAGCAGAGGAGCTGGCCAACTGGGAAAATACCAAACAGGCTGGGAAAAATCCCAGAAAAATATGTAAAATAGGGGAGGCCAGCCCACAATCAAGGGCCATGCAAAAGGGACCAAATGGGCACCATAAATGAGCGCTAACAGGTCTTACATGTCTATGCCTTAGCAATCACATAGATTTGGGAGAAATCTACAGCACTTATGAAGCATATATATTATCGAAGATAAATTTAATCATGCATGTATCAAAGATGACATACCATTAAACTCATAGACATATCTCAGCCCATAAGTGATGATCAAAAGCACACCAACTCAAGTGTAGCCAAGAGGAAAGTAGCACTAGAAATCTTCAACACACACACCAAATAGAGCTGAAAATGCTATGTAATCATCACAAACTCTTGTTTGTATGTTAGACCTAGTATTGGAGCAGCTAAACCTCTGATTTGAGGAGAGATTAGACACCATTAAGTGCTCCAAAAGAGTGCTGGAACTAGACGAAAATTACAGCAAACTGTATGCTTCAAAAACATGAACATAAACTATGCTGCAAATCGACTAGAGAAGGTAGAAACAATAAGTCACCGAATCGCCTCGTAGATTGCTTGGATGCAAGTTCCACCACTGCGAGGATAGAGTTGCTGCAGGATTGACTGCAAATGGGCTTGCTGCTGCACCATTTCCTGTCAATGAGTGTTTGTGAGGGGTGCAACCCACCCAGAGCTTGTGTTTGTGCTCTATTTGTGCCATTGGGGGAAGCGAGGAGAACTAAAGCCCAAGATCTAAGCGACTCGATCCTAGACGGCCCTTGGGAATGTGTGGGAGCCAAGCCGATGCCCAGTGAAAAGGTGGATGAGGTGTTCAAACATAGGATTGCTGCAAGTGCTCCTCATCTGTGGTGGGAGGAGAATCCCAAGCTCAAAGAAGGCTTGTGAGTTTTCAAACTTGTGGTCAGGGGACTTGATGAAGATCTATTGAGTGCTGGAAAGCCAAGGTGTTGTGCGGGTGGGGTTGGGGTTGGGGTCAGTGATGTGGGCTATAAGAAAATCCTTCCACGCCTCCTCCTTGGGTTGGAGACCGCGGACAATGAACTTACTGAGAAGTGTCTTGCTCTGTACCTTTTGGTCAATGATGCCTAGCCTGCTCTTGTGGGGAGGCTGAATGATGACGTTCTAGGGCACCTTGGCCTGGGTGGTAAGGCCACCCTGAGAAGTTTTGGATGAGCCATTGAAACTTGGTTGATGTAAGATAGCATAAGATGATGTACCACATGGTGACTAGTAGAACATTATCGGGGCCACCACAACCCAGCCTGCCAATGAGAGCCTTGCAGTGCTCTAGTGTAGAAACTTCCGGTCGATGCTCAAGAGAAGGGGGGCCATATGCTACTTCAGGAGATGTTGATGCCTACCTGGCACCATAGGTAGCCTATGAGGGTGCGCACTAGAAAGCCTCCAATGGTTGCTAAGTTGGGGCAAGAGTTACGGCTATTGAGAAGCAGCAAGACGTATGCCAGCTGATTCGCTTCCCCAAGGTGAGACAAAATTACTTGATCACTGCAGGGTTTCACATTTCAATTTTTAAATTGGCTGAATATACACAAATTTTGTCAAATGTACATACATGGGCTCAATTGTACACTAATCTTGTCCCAACTGTCAGGAATGGGGTATGCATTTTTACAGATTTTTGCTTGCTTGGATTTAGTCAAAATAGGCAGAGTGGTTACCACCATTACTGTACTGTGCAAAATCATTTCCTTACTTTTTTCTTTCTTTAGCATGTTATTATGCTTCAAAATTATATTGATGATCCAATGTTTTGTCTGTGGAGAAAAATTGCAGATAGGGCACATTATGTCTCTTAGACGGCGTTTACAAGATTATGAAAAGTTTGCTCGGCAGGTATTCTCTATATGATGGCTGTGCACTTTCTCCCATGGGTGGACTGGTCATCCTTCATCAAAGTATTTTATTAGAAGTGAATACATTAAGGAAGTACAATCTAGGGCATGGAGTGTAAATGGGTGTGGGTGGGTTGGGGATGTGTGTGTGTGTGTGTGAGAGAGAGAGAGAGAGAGAGAGAGAGAGAGAGAGAGAGAGAGAAGAAGAAGAAGAAGAAGAAGAAAGAAGAAGAAAGAAGAAGAAGAAGAAAGTTGTATTAACATCTTCAAAAGGCCAAAATGACCTATGAGACCAAAAGGTTACATCATATCCATGAGGTACATCATCTTGGGTACAAAATAGTAATAAAAAAAGATAACAAAAATCTAGAACTATAAAATTTGATCTAGGTACATGAGTAAAGAGCTCTCATATCACCCTAATACATCCCTCATGGGCCGCTGTGACACGGTGCTCAAGCCCCAAGGTGGTAAAATTGAGCCGGCGCGAGGTCTTGCAATGACGGGAGATGATGGCCTGGATCGTCCTGTGGTGGCGTGGCTGTGGGTGAGGGCCATGGGGTCTGGGGCGTCGAGCTCTGCATAACTCAGTGGCTATGTCAAGTGTCACACCTCTCGGCCGAGCTCCTGCACTAGCTTGTGGTCCGGGTATGGTGGGTGGATCGGCCCTCGGAGTGCTGGTATGGAAGAAGTCGGTGAGAGTTCTCTGTGCTGGTTCTCGAGCAAGTATAGCTGATCTAGATCTCACTAAGGACTCCCTGTGTCTACGGAGCTCTAGAAGAGAAAGTCCTAGGCATATGTGATCCGGGGAGTCCATGCTCCTAGAAAGTGGTCCGAACCTAGCATGGAAACCTCCCCCGAATCTCATAGTATACAAGGCATCGACATATGTAAAGATCCTCTGTCTCGGGCTCTGTGTGACAGAGCTGGCATATCCTGTCCTCTAGTGTGGCCGCCCTAGTCCCATATATGTCAGTCTCCACTCTCAGCTGGTGGGACGAGGTGCGGATCTTGCCGATCGCACATCTCACCCCAAAAGATAGGTGTGTGTCCATGTAGCATGGGCAGATGATGAAACCATTCTCTGTTAGGCATAAGAGGTGATCTCTGTAGAAGGCCATCTTCGTCCCCAGTGGACGACTAGGTGAACTCCATGTCCTCTGAGTATCCAGTCTAACAATGTCCTTCCTGATAACCCTGTTCCGCTTTGTGTAGCTGAGAGCAAATGACGGGGCCTCTATGCTGTACTGGAACGGGGGGAGTGCCTCCATCAGCATGCCGTGCATGCCAAACCCAGTGCCCTGTGCATACCAGCACTCTGTATCTCCCTTGAGTGTCATGAGTGTCAGTTGTCTCGAGGACTCCAGGGCTAGCCGGGGTATCTATCTAGTGGAAGCTCCCATAGCCTGTGCCAGTATGTCACTGTCTGGAATAGAGCCTCTTCACTATTGATGCAGCTCCCATCTCTGCCTGCACAATCTCATGTGGCACTGATGGCTTACTCCTAATTGAAAGGATGCAGGGGAGAAGAGAGCTTGAGCTCTTGCAAGCACACACACACTCACACAAACCCTAGAAGAGAACACACAAGGTGAGAGGCTGAAAATTATTCTTCTTCACACAACAAAAGAGATCTACAAAGAAGATAAAGTGACTAACACACATAATAGAGTATATACAAGCGGTCCACAATGTGAACACGATAAGAGGAGTGGGTAGATGTGGACTAGTCGAAGTAGTCCAACTGTAGAATCTCTGGCGAAGATATGTCGGTGCTAGCTACTAAACCCGCTAGTGATATAAATGTCAAACGGTTATGCAGGCGCTTTGTGAGTGTCAGCTCATGTTGAGCTTGACATCTCCACACTCCCCCTCAAGCTCAACTCCAGCTCATGAACTCCAAGCATATCTCGAAATCTACGGAGCTTCTCAGCTCCCAAGGCCTTCGTGAAGATGTCAACGACCTGATTTTGTGTGCTGACGTCGATGTTGCCTGCTCTCTCCCTGATGAAATGGTAAACTATCTCAATGTGTTTTGTCCGCACATGGAAAACTGGGTTCTTGGCCAACTGCATACTGCTAAGATTGTCACAATATACGACAACATTTCTCTCCACATGCAACCCCAAATTAGCAAGTAGCTTGCGTAACCAAGCTACCTCACATGCTGCCACCGTAGCTCCTCTGTACTCGACAAGGCAATTGTGGGCTGCTTCTTGCTGCTCCATGTCACAACAACGCTTCCCAATGAAAACATAAATCCATTGGTAGATCTCCTGTCTGAGATGCTACCTGCCCAATCTGCATAGGTGTACCCATATAGCTCCAATGGTACACGTGTTGCATAAAACAATGCATAATCAACAGTGGCCCTCAAGTACTGAAGTGTGCGTCGCACACTGTCAAGATGTGGTTTGCGCGGAACTTGCATAAACTGGCTCTCTAAGCCAACACTGTAGCTCAAATCTAGCCTGCTGATCGTGACATAGATCAAACTCCCCACAATCTTCTTGTACATAGTGGGATCCTCCAACACATAACCTGCATCCGTACTAAGCTTGCCATTTTGATCTAATGGCACCGAGATTGACTTACAATCAGCCATCCCATACTTGGACAACATGTCTAATATATACTGTCTCTGTGACAGTCAAATACCCTCATGTGTGTGAATGACCTCAATTTCCAAAAAGTAGCGCAGATCTCCCAAATCCTTCATCTCAAACTTCCTTTTGAGAAGACTTTTCACATGCTCAATCTCTTCCAAGTTGTCACCCCCAACAATAAGATCATCTACATAAATGGTGATGATCACAATACTCTTATCACTCTTGCGCACATACAAAGAGTGATCTGCATCTACCATATGAAAACCAATAGTGACAAGATACTCAGCAATCTTGTCATGCCATGCTCATGGAGCTTGCTTCAGTCCTTACGAAGCTTACATACATACTCTGGGTGACCTGTATCCTCAAAACCTGGTGGTTGATCCATATACACCTCTTCTTACAAGTCACCATGCAAGAACGCATTTTTTACATCCATTTGACGTAAAAACCAGCCTTTAGTTGCAGCCACCGCAATCACAGCTCTCACAGTTGCCATCTTTGCAACTAGGGAAAATGTCTCCTCATAATCAATCCCATGTGTTTGCGCATATCCTTTGGCTACCAATCTAGCCTTGTACCTGCTTATGCTACCATCACTGTTATGTTTCACCTTATACACCCACTTACAGCAATAGATGTCTTGCCTTCAGGCAATGGCACCAAATTCCAAGTCTCATTTCCATACAATGTATCCATCTCCTCATTCATAGCTTTCTTCCAACACACATTTCCAATAGCCTCATCAAAACATGTGGGTTCTACAACCTGCACAACTTTTGCCATATAAGCATAGTGATGTGCCACATAACCATCATAAGTTAACCTCTGCACAGGGTTTTTGACTCTTCCAGATCTTCGTAGCTTTGCATTCATGGCTTCCATAACCTTCTTCATGCCAGGTGTCCTCATTGCTGGAATCCCAAGCTCCTCATCAAGGCTCATCTCCGAGCCACTAGAATCTCCATCAATAAGAGAATGCCCTACAGAAATATCAGGCACACCAAGGGGCTCAACCACTTTCTCTTTGCCTTTACGTGATGTACCAACTACATTTTCAGGACTGATATTATGACGCAGTCTGCCACTTCATGGTCTATCAAGATGCCGGATTATCCATATACAAATGCCATAACACAGCCCAACACGAGGCTACCAAGCCGGAACATAGGCTGTAGAAATGCCGAGCCAACAATATAATCCATATACCTCCGTGTGGGTACTGATTCTTCTCCAAAAACCACGGGTCTTCATGCAATAGAGCTGGTACAGCAAGTACAACTCTCCATTCAGTCGGTGCAGCAGGTACAATGGTTGGTATAGTCGGTACAATGGTTGGTACAGTCGGTACAATGGTTGGTACAATAGGTACATTATTTGGTATAGTCGGTACGGTGGTTGGTACAACAGGTACAGCAAGTACAAATGTTGGTACAGCATGTACAGTGAACAATACAGCAGGTACAGTAAGTACAGAAGTTGGTACAACCGGTATAATGGATGGTACAGCAAGTACAACAAGTACAAGGGTTGAGCCAGTACAATGGCTGGTACAACAGGTACAAAGGCTGGTACAACAAGTACAATGGCTAGAAATCATAATAAATGATTAAATACCCTTGCCTTCAGTATTTCTTCGCGATGGAAGCCTCCAAAACAGTCCCCAACAGCCGGTATTCTTCATGGGCAGCCTTCAAGAGAGAGAGAAAGAGAGTAGCCATCATTAGGGCAGCCTTCAACGGTGGTAGAGGCTAGTGTGCAGCAAGAGAGCCTCTCTTAATGAAGAGAGAGGGCTCCAATTTATAGATTTGGGCCTCCCATGAGCTAAAATGGCAAGAGAAGGCTACAATGACAAGTGGAGAGCCACACAATAGCTGAAGTGACAAGTGTGAGGCCACTTGTCTCACTTTGATCCACTTTCTAACAAGTGTCAGGCCACTTGTCTCACTTTGGTCCACTTTCTTGCCACATGTCTCAATCTAAGAGATGGGTCCTTCCATAAACTTTATCTCTAAAAATATCCCAAGTGATAGACATTCTGTCATAGGCACTTTGCCAACTCTTGGTATGTGCTTAATTCCAGATGTAATGATGCGAACAGAATTTCCATCAGAGTCGGGCCAAAAATAGCAACTCTCCTAAATTTTAGGAGTGTGGTTCTTTGTATTCTAGGATAATCCCCCATTCCCAAAGCTTGTACTTTCCAAATATTTAGACATCCTGGAGTCCACGCAACTTTAAGCTTCAAGCCATATATTCAAGATATAATCATGTCCCATTAAGTGGGCGAGACGAGACAGTCTCAAAAATCCAATATAACTGAAGAATCCATGTCCCAAAGAAATGGGTGAGACTAAATAAGTCTCCATAATACCAATATCAAAATCATGTCCCAAAATAAATGGGCGAGAATTCCATTGAAGATATGCTAGACATAGGCACAAGAGCCAATTGTGTCTCAATCACCAATATCAATGAGATAATCATATGCCAATGAAAATCACCAACCAAGTGCTAAGACACTTAAATAAGTGCCATGCACAAGAAAGTTGAAACTAGTGCCTTGCATAGAAACATGTGCTATGCACACAAACTGGGGCCATTCAAGAGCACAAACCATGGGGATGGAAAAGTTGGTTCTCCATAGTTCTGGCAATCCTTTCTCCCAATCCCAATAGTTCCAATGTTCTCCTATACAATCCCAACTCTGATCAACAAGCATGGTGTGGAAACAATGAAACACTCACTCCACAATCGCAACACGAATCCACGTGTATGGTGGAGTGTTCATTGAATTATCCTCTCACAATCCCAACATTAATCCACATGCATGGTGAGATGAACAATGAACCTCTTGGCCTCTGTATGGGAAGATAGTGATTCTAATATGGCATAAAGATAAATAAATCCATATCCCAAATAAATGGGCGAGACAAAATAGTCCCATAAGTCGAGATATCATAATCCAAGCTCAAAGCACACAAACATGTGCCAATCCAAATGACCCTTGGCGTACACATAAGTCCCTTGCCAACCAGGTATCATGTCCACTTTACCACTTGCACTCCATGTTGGTACTCTGACCACACACCTTGGATGAGAGGTGGGCTCAAGTAACAAGATAAAACAATCACTCGCAGGCATAGATATCCTGGTGTTCCATAAGCATTTCTGCTACACATAGTTTATAGGCATTTCGGCCACCAACTCACACTACCCTCTCAAGTGCCCATGTTCCCTTCCATCTGCTCTCTATTGTTCCACCCACACATGGTAGAAACAATCTTCAAGAGAGCACGTAGGACAAAAGAACACTACACAGGGTATGTTGTGCTTGTCACTACCCTTTGAAGTGCCCATGTTCCCTTCTATCTGCTCTCTATTGTTCCACCCACACATGGTAGAAACAATCTTCAAGAGAGCACGTAGGACAAGAGAACACTACACAAGGTATGTGAACCATGAGTTCTAAAGTCCAATGCATCCCAAATAAAGGGAGCCAAAAAGAATAATCCATAAACTTGAGGATAGATCCAAAGAAGTCCAAGAATCCATAGACTTGTATACCATAATTCTTGTATACCATAACTCTTACCACATACTCCATGCTAAACACACACCTTCGAGTAGAGGTTGACTTTATCCATAAAAGCGTCATATCCATGAGATATCCAAAGATTTCTTCTCTAAAAACTCAGACAGATTCGTCCATAGAAATTGCTTGTGAAGCCCAATATCTATATAAATCTCATCCAAGAAAGAAATCTCCATAGATATAATCCATCCCAATAAAGGGAGCCATAAACAATGTTTCCCTGAAACCATCTCAAGGCAAACAACACCACCTTTCTCCTTGCATAGCTATACAAGGGTTAGTGAACATCAAAAACACTTCATAGCAAAAGCACTAACTTTGCAAACTCAAAGTATACTTAGCTTTTCTTTGCCAGGTTGGTCATGAAGCCAAAAGAAATATCTCGTCACCATATCCTTAAGATATCCTGAGATATTTCTCCATATACCTTGCCTGTAAGCTTGATAATATAATCCACAATATCCATATGGAAAGAGTGCTAAACGTGTGCACATAAAGTCAACTCCATACTTCCAAGATAAATTTTGTGAATTCATAAATCCTTAGATCAACAAGCTGTCTACTGCTCATGCTCTTGTTTCATAAGCTATGAAGCGGCTGGCCATGCTTAACAGCAATGATGGTAAGTGTGGTCCCCACTTAAGATCTTTTCTCTTCCTTATTGATAGAAGGAAGCCTTCGCTTCCAAGAAAGCCTATGCTTCCAAGAAAGCCTATGCTTCCAAGAAAGCCTATGCTCTGATACCAATGAAACTCGCGGCGCCGCCCGGGGGACTAGGGCCTTTGACACACTTGTTGATACCATCAATGCATATTAAAACATTTAAATATAGCCACAGCCTTAACATATATCCATCATCATCACTTTGCATGAAACATAAAAGCTAGACAAAACATCCACAAATGCTGAAAATGGAGCTTGCACATGTGACACCGCATAGAGACCGGAATGGGCCGACCCCCCCCTTGGAGTATTTTATTACCCAAGGAGAATAATATCATGTACAAGCTTTGAGGGCCTTACTCTCCCCACGGGAGATGCCGGATTATCCATATACAAATGCCATAACACAACCCAACACGAGGCTACCAAGCCGGAACATAGGCTGTAGAAATACCGAGCCAACAATATAATCCATATACCTTCGTGTGGGTACTGATTCTTCCCCAAAAACCACAGGTCTTCATGCAATAGAACTGGTACAGCAAGTACAACTCTCCATTCAGTCGGTATAGTAGGTACAATGGCTGGTACAGCAGGTTGTGCGCTTTTGCCGCACAGGTCGTAGCTGGGGGCTTGCCGAACACCGTATGCGAGCCACGAATGGCTGCAAGCATACAACTAGGGAAGTAAGCTCAAACAGAATGCAAAAGGTGTGTCACTCACCGCTCAACCGCTGCCTTCAAGGATTCCCGCGTTGCAGTGAAGAAGGAGCCGCCGTCGCCGCCCTTCCGCCTCTCCGCCGCCGTGCCGCTACACAGTGCTCGATCGCTCTCTCACTCTCTCTCTCTCTCTCTCTCTCTCACACGCAGGAGAAGGAAACCAAGGAGATAAGGCAAGAGCACTCTTGTAATCACGACACATGAGAATGAGGGTTTTAGGGTTACATTTGACTCTTATAGGTGACTTGGCCGTTCACACATGGGCGCCCATACATGGCCGGCCGATCCTAACCCTTACCTTGCTGATATTCAAGGTGCGCCTCTCATCGGCGATCACCCAATCCCTTTATCCTTAACATATGGTACCGACAAGCCCGGCCCATGACTCAGAATATTTAAATTAATGACGTAAAACATAGTACGTCTCAATGTCCGTCATGGGTTAACATGCCCCCCTTCCTGATGTAGATTCCGTCCTCGGAAGCTATGGTATTAAGCTCGATAGGGTTGTTGTGGTGGACCGTTTGCAAAACAGGGAAGTAGAGTGAAAGTATGCTGGAATTCAAAAGATATAAAGTGTATAAATTCAAGCATGTTAGACCACAATGGATGTTGCTATGAGAACTTAGTTTAAGGGTCACATGAATGAGCTAGTGTAGCAAATTAACAAGAGATTAAAATTATTGAAAGTAAATCAAGAGTTAGCAAGGTGTCAAAGGTTAATCAAGGTTTATAACTGGCTTAAGTCAAGGAAAATAACCAAGCTTAATAAATAAACAGATGACCACATTGTGTCTACTCTAAGAACAAGTTAATACCACGAGCCTAGGGATACAAGAAACATCAGAGTTACAGGAGCCTTTTGCCTTTATTTCTTTACGCACGTGATAATTTTTATACACAATGGCGACCTTCCTAACGCAAAACTAATATCGATCCTGGTACCATGTTTAACACAAAGCATTATCCAGGAATCTATTAGCTCACTTTAGGCAAGGCTACCCTCTACCAACCAAGGCATCGGTGTGGAGTAGAATACTCCTCGCCTACCAAGTATCAATAAGGCGATAGGCCAATCATTAAAGCACATCATAGACTTGTATTGCCATTTATTGTAGGCTCTTTTTTTTTTAAATTTAAATAATTTCTTTTGATCTTCACTCCTGAACTATAATTTGTCTTGCATCCTTTCGACAAGGGGTAAAAGCTATGTCCTAGAGGTCAACACACACATGGCCAGGTGTCAAACATTAAGATGGTTTGACTCTAGACCTAAGACAATCGTATTCCAAGGTTAACTAAAGACGTCATGCATTCTTAGGAATATATCCAATAAGGTTAAGCTCATTAATGATTTACACTAGCATGTCAAGCAACTTCAGAAACTAAGTATTACATTGACAATTTCCATGTGGTCATGCATTATAGTTCATGCAATTAATTGAACAGAAAAAATGAAAGAGAGTGGGTATGGAAGAATTACACCTGTATTTTGGAGATCTCCTTGATGCGATGAGAGAAATGCCCGCAATTTGATGAGATATTTATGTATGAGCGTTGCGGCTATCTCAGGGCTTGAAAGCGAACCCACCTCAAACTTTTCAACCTGTACAATCAACTAACAAGCACTATACCTCGAGAGGCACATCAGTGTGAAAAATTAAAGACTCATTTAAGGAATCCAAACTAGAAAAAACTAGAAAACACTAACCTACCTACCAGTCACCACACTACTACTGAGGATACGGTAAGAGGATGTTGTAGAGTCCTGGCTCTAGCCCTAAGGCTAAGCCTCTATCCGCATCATCCAAATAAATAAAGTCAACCTCAGTAGTGCCATGAGTTTCATCCGTCCATTCATCATTGTCAGATATTTCCTTTTCATTTTTCCATCCACATAAACTCATCAAGAATGTAACCATGCGAGGATAGTCATCTTGTGGAAAAGGAAAGCATTGGGCTATTGGGGATATTTCCTCTACAGAGTAGGGGTCAGTCATGGTCAATAGGCGAATTAGCCATTCTAATTCTTCAACATTTTTCTCTCTGGCTAGTACATCTATATGATCCCATTCAGTTTCAACTACAGGATAGCACATGTGAAATATCTGAGAAAGGTACAGATGATACCTCTCACCAAAGGTGGGAGTGGATGAAGTGTATGATGATCGTGCATCTGCCATATCTGCAAACACAGATATAGCATCAGTAGGTTTGTGACAGGTCAATCTAGTTCTTGATTGTATACGGATATTTATCCTCTTTTTGTGCTCTTGCTCTTTTTACTATTTTTTGTTTTTCTTTTCTTTGTTAAAAAAAAAAATGTATGAAGCTATATATATATATCGCCTTGAATTTGGCAATTACATGGTCAGGGGAGAAGGTTAAGGAGGAAGCATTAGAATGTGGAGCGTGAGTACATGCTCCCCCTTTCCTTGGGTAGATCATATTATTTGCAATGATGTTGCAGCCTCTTGGAACCAATTTGTCCAACGGGTCATAGGTTGTGATGTGGGCAGATAGCTTTTTATGACCCTTGTGGCCACATCCAATAGTAGAGATGGTAGTGTACGCTCCCATTGACGAATGGAGGAAATGGTTTCCGACGATACTATTACAAGGGGAGACGTAGACTCATCGGTTTTTTATTGGGTGTTGACAAGAGTAGGTGTAGAGCATGTAGAAACTTCTATATGAGTGTGTGCCTGGCATGAGGAGCTAGAAGCTTCATGTGGCTCCCCCCTTCCTGAGCTAGGTGGTAATGATCTATATCGTTTGGGAATCCAAATTAACTCTGGAAGAAGTGGTGCGGAGCACTCTGTTACCTTTCCCTTACCACGGTCTTGAATTGTCATTGGGGTGGCAACAATTGGTTTGCAAGGTTTTACAGGTGATGTAGAGGGATTCAGCTTATGTTTAGGGACCCAAATCTGGTCATTCCCCTCGTAGTACCCTTGGGCTACTAATAATTTTTTAGGGATCCATCGCGATGTTACATTGCCCTTTCTCGGGTGGTTAGTTGCTTTTCTTTTACGAGGCTTCTTGGTGGCTGAACGAGATTGAGCAGGGGAAGTAGCTGTTAACGAAGCTTTTGGGACCCATTTGTATATACTCTTTGGCATAGTAAGCGGAACCTTAGAGACCACCTTGCCTGTTTCCACTCTTGGCGTTGAAGCGTTAGAGGGATGACAAACAATCAAAGATGGTTTTGCCACTGGACTATGTGATTTTTCATTATCTAATATTTGAGTGGATGACTTAGGTGCGGGATTTTGAGTGGTCAGACCTAGTGTTGGTTCTTGCGTTGTGACTCGTCTAGTTGCCCAATCGATATTGCACTTGGTGGCCATCATCCATTTGCGCCCTAAGTTTACAGTCCCTTCCATGGTACCCGTAGGCATAACCAAAAAGCTTTGAATTACAGTCCCCTTGTCATAGGCAACCGGAGTGTGCAGAACTCCTGAGACAGGGGTTTTTTTCTTGTTGATTTCTTGAACTTGGATAGCACTCTTGGATAAAGGTGGTTTTCCAAGTTGACACCACACGCCATATGATAGCAAATTGTGTTGAGCTCCTGTATCAAATAATGCATTATACAGCACCTCCCCGTAAGGACTCTGTAACTCAATTGGGTATCTTAGAGGTGGGTCAGATTCCAGTGCATCCTCCTCTGCTTCCTCGAAAAATACTTGCGTAATTCCCAAGTTGGCTTCTCGTTGTCGCCTAGCACGCTGTTGACGTTCTTTGGCTTCGACTCTCGCTTGTATCTTTTTAAGCTCAGCTTGTTCTTTAGCTGCCTTCTTTTGATGAATTGCATGTAACTCCTCTTGGCTCAGGGGGTCATAGTATCTTTTGAATTTACTCCCATTAAGGAATCCAATGGTTTCAACTCCGTCGAGAGTCTCCACTCTAATGGTACCTTGCGGGGTAATTTCACATACTCTATACGGTCCCTTACCAGCGTATTTGAGCTTCTTCTTTTCGTTACGCACTCCATACATCAGGACTTTATCCCCAACCTTGATGTCCTTGTCCTTGAGGTGGCGATCAAACTATTTTTTCCTTCTATCCTTCTCCACAAGGGCATTGTATACAGCCAATTGTCTTTCTTCGTTTAGCCGCTCAAGGATATATAGACGCTCTACTAAGGGATTACCATCCCAACCCTCTTGAGTAGCAACACGAAGACTAGGAATGACAAATTCTCACGGCATGACTGCTTCTTGACCATATACCATTTTGAATGGTGTGCAATTAATAGCCACTTTGTACGCAGTACGATAGGCCGCCAACTCTTGGTTTTGCCGCCTTCTTGCAGTACGACTTAGTTTCGGCTTCTCTTCGATTTCTAATTGGGCGACGTCATGAGGTTGCGGAATACACCACATGACACTTTGGAGGTATTGTCCCCAATTATCCACTAACTTCAGATGAGCATCAATGGCTCCTACATAACTAAGCCATTCTGCAGTGGATCTTTCCTTGTTTATTGCAGTGCGTACATTAGCTCGATAGCGTTGGCGCTTATGTCTCGTTTTCTTCTTACCAAGTTTTTGATTTTTGTTTCTATCAGATTCGGACTCACTTGGTCGATCTTCACTTGTGTCCCCCTCACTTTTGGATGAACTGCAAGAGGTCACTGTCCTAGGCCTTGAGCACCTTGCTTCCACATTTGGGTGAATATTTGATTCATCCCCCCCATCAGGCTCAGAGTCAGTTTGTTCTTGAGATTCATACTCAGAGTTGCATTGGTCAGAGTTTTCGCTACTTTCAGTGTCAGTGGAGTTTGCCACTTTCTCGCCATCAGGAGTCAAGTGCATAACACCTATCATGTTTATTGGCACTAACGGTGGCATATCTTGCCCCTCAGGTGTTACCCAACTTGTGCCTCTATTTTCCCATGTGTCTATGGTTGCCGCTAGGTGTACCCAATCCACGTTATCCGACTCAGTCATACCCGGTAGGACATCCATATAAGGAGAATCTTTCCCATCATCAGTCTCTTTTTTGCATGTATAGCAATACCTTAATGGGACGGAGTGAACAGTGGTATCCGATCGATTATCGATGATAACCTTGCTTCCTAAAGGATGCACACGACCATTCTCAAGATCAACTCGAATGACAGAGTCCTGGAATTGTAGATAGACATGGTTTTTCGACCAGTCATGCACCATTTGTGCTTCCCTCATGAAAGGACGTCCTAAGATCATTTGATATGACATAGGATGCTTGGAGAAATCCATTACAATGAAGGTATGTCGTACCTTGTATCCCAGAACCTTGATCTTAAGGTCCCTTAACATTCCAATAGGTTTAGCAATAGTTCCGTTTGCCATCTTAACCACTATGTTTGTGACTTCAAGGTGAGGTCTTCCCATAAATTCCCAACAGTTTTTAGTCACAATGCTCACGCCAGCACCACCATCAAGGATTCCCTTTAGAGTTAATCCCTTGGTAGTAATGGGGAGGGTTGCATTAGATTCGTCACCTTCAAAGTACCGTCCCAACTTGTTAACAGGTATTTCAACGACCGAATCTTCATCTAAGTTGGGTTGTAGATCCCAATGCTCCCCTTCATCTTGAAGCGTGTCGGGTCTATCCATATTTGCAAATTGTGGTAGCTCCGCCTTTAGTTCTCCATTGAGAAATGTCCGAAGAGCTAAGAATAGCTCAGGATCTCCGTATAATTTGGATATGATCGTGGTTCTGATTTCAGAGGACATGAAGTCCATTAGCTTAGACACATTCAACGGTACTTTTCGAGACATCGCCCCTTGACTAGGGACTGGTGAAGATGGAATCACTTCCTCTTCGATGGGGTCAGGCATTCCCTCATTAAACATTCTTTCAAGCAAAAAGGGTGGTTGCCCACTTCCTGATGTCCTATCCTCACTTTCCTCCCGAATGACACTAGGTATAGCTAACGGTTTATGGTTCCTGTGAGGCTGAACTTGCGTAGGAAACACTGTGTCTGGAATTTTGATTTTTCTGGGGTTTGGCTCCAGTTCTCTTTGTGTTTCTTCCACCAAACCCCTTAAGTGTTGCACTTGTTCAATCTCCTCAACTGGGTTTGGGTAAGTTCCAATCTTTTTCTTGAGGGTTTTTGGCCCACGTGGCTTGTCTTGGGGAGTCTCAGTCAGTTTGGGTGGTCGAGAGGGCATTAACTGACTTGGTTGTGGGGCCGAGGAAGTTTCCTTCTGTTTTCCCTTATTTATGTACTCGCTTGGTTCTCCTTCATTGAGCTCCTGAGTGGGTTCCTCCCTTAAGGTAGTGGCTTTGGTCCCCATGGTTTCTATTGAATCAGAATCATCTTCAGGATCATTCATATACACGGGGTCGTCTCCTGTCCCTATGTTAGTCTTTGAACTGGGCTTGGAGCTCGTGGCATTAAGCGATCTCTTCCGCCATGTTTTCTTTTTCTTTGCCTGAGCGATTGATGCAGTATCCCTCTCTTCAAGAATGTAGTTTTGATTTTGAAGCATTGACCGTGTAACTACATTCGCGGGTACAACGGGTGTGGTTCCTCGTGCTTGGTTGGTGACCTCAACCAAATTCAATGGCGTAATCTTGGGTGCATTAGGATTATGTGGACATTGAGCGATCAAATGATCTATGCCACAATGATTACATGTAAGTACCGGCATTCCCGATGTGCTCCCTTGATTTGGTTGCATATGAGTAGCGATCTTCTGTAGCCTATTAGGGCACTCCGCTACACGATGCAGTCCACCACACTCGTAGCATTGAAGAGGTGGTCTCCTCGCCAAGGTATTAAGGTTTTGCCCTCTTGTGGCGAGAGCAGCCGCTTGATATACAGGCTTGACTTGCCCGAAATGATCCTCCATGTAGTACTGGGAAATCATTTCAAACGTATCAATCCCATATGGAGCAGTGGGGTCTATCTCCTCTTCATAATCCCCACACGCACTATGTGACTCACAACCCATCTGGTTTATTGGGGTAATCCTTGGATGTGGAGGTTGTGGTCCTAGCACTGGCGGTGGTAACGTCACAGACTGGACTACATTCGGATTCCTTGGAACTATGTGCTGTGACGGTTGCTCGACAGGTTGTGCAGGCATTAGCGCGGGTACTTGAGGTGTGTTTGACCAAGCTAGTGGTGCCTGATTCGCCAACATTCGCTTAAGTACTAGGCAATCTTTAGATTGATGGCCATACTTACCACATGCATTGCAATTCCCATTGAATTTGACTCTGAATGTGGGACATTCACTCGTGCTATGTGGTCCTAAGCACACCGAACACCATTGTTGCTCTCTCCTTGGGTACATATAGCTATTCTGAGGAGCTTGATTACCCCTAAAGTATTCTTGGAGAGCCTTAGTAAGGTCGGTCATAGACATTTCAGATATCTTGGGCTCCTTGGCAATAGGTTTCACCGTCATTGGCTCGTGCCCAGATACTTGCGAACTAACGGATTTCGTCTCCGAAGACACCTTTTTACCTGCAATCATCAAGTTGTCTTCTAACTGGATTGCATTGGCAGTGACTGCTTCCCACGTTGTAAGACCTCTAATGACTAGGCCATTGTATATGTCCTCGTGGCGCAATCCTCGGATGAATCTATCGAGCAGTTGGTTATTATTGAAGCGCTCATCGGGAGTGCAGCGAGAATTTAGATGCTTCAATCGACTTATAAAGTCTCTCACTGACTCCCCTTCCTCGTGTTCAGCTTTTTGGAGTTGAGATGCTATTCCCCAAAGCACACCCTCACGAATGTATTCTTTCAAGAACAATCTCTTGAGAGTGGGGTAGTGAGTGCGCTCTTCAACCCTTAGGGTTCGATACCAATCTCCGGCCTTCCCACTCAAGGTTAAGCCTAAGGCTTTACACTTATGCAGCTCATTGTGCTCTTCCAAGGAATCACACACGTGTTCAAAGACTTCAATGTGCTTCCTCACATCTTCGTTACCACTGAAGTTTTGAGTGAGCTTGGCCACTTGTACAGCCTTGCTTCTAGGTTCTCTCTGAGGCATACCCCGCATGTTTTCCGCAATGGATCGTCCGATCGTCTGAGCAAACGCTGCGAGATCACCTAGGTGAGCAGGCATAGCTGGTGGAGGTACTTCTGGGATAGCTTGGCTGATAGGAGTTGGCGTTGGTCTGGGTATGTTGGCAAATGACGTAGGATATGATATGTGACTAGGCCTAGCTTCTCTTGGATAAGGGTTGTGATAAGGCGGTCGTGGAGCATACGCCATTGGCATACTAAGAGGCGTAGGAGCTACATGAGCATGAGTAGCGATAGGTACATAGGGTCGATAGGCACTGGCACGCACTGTTGTAGGTACTGTTCCACTAGGTAGCGGTGTCGTACTAACTACAGTGGTAACAGGTGCGCTTTCTGTCATGCTCATCATCGGGGTAGGCATTGTGGATTCCTTAATGGAAAGTTGAGCCAAGGTTGGAAAGCTAAAGTTACTGCTCGTGGGCTCAACCTGCATTGAGACTCCAGGCGAAACAACATACGAAGGGTCTATGGGACTCACCGAGGGAGTCTCCAATTGTGATAGGGTTGGTTGTTTGGCCTTGCCCGTATCCAAAAATCTCATAGGGCCAGTGGAAACCAGGTTCACTCTCCTATTTTGCCTCTCAAATTGGATAATTCTATGAATAACCTCACATATCATTTGTTGTTGCTCCTCTAGATTAGTGGCGCTAGATGTAGATCGTAGGACTTCTAACCAACCTACATGGTATGTGTAACCCGTGTATAGGTCAGTTAGAGTCTCTGTGTGTAGATCATATTCCCAATTTTCATTGAGAAATATCCCATCCAGACTTGGTGTGCCAAATGGTTCTCTTGAAGTGGACGCAATGTCACTTCTTATGGATTGGCTTCTACGGACCTCTGCTTTAGGAAGAGCATAGGAAGGTGGTAGCTCAGTAGGGCCCTCATTAAACGAAGTGGGTAGAATATCCACATGGACACTCTTTGGGAGGGTAGGGTCTACATAAGATGTGAATGGCGAATCTACTACCCCTCCTTCCTCATTTACTTCGCTTGTCGCATGTTCAGAGCGTGTAGCTCTACTAAAGGTCTCTATTAGACGACTAAACATGCTAGATCCGGGTTGTGGGGCCCAAACTGGCATGTTTTGGCTTGTCTCCTCAGGGTTCTTGGTAGGGTGCCCTTCCATGGCTTCTGAGTCAGAGGACGAGTCACTATCCACTATTCGTGGATCTTGGGTTGCACTCCCTTGGGTTCCAGCCGAAGGCCAAGATGCTAACGTGGAGGGATGGTGTGAGCCTGCGTAAATTGAAACGCTTTCTAGTGGCTTAGGCTCTAGCACCCGACTAGAGTGTAGATGCATATGACGTGGGTACCCTACGTGCGTTGGTAACTACCCTTGAAACTCACACAAGTGGTTTCTTAGGTGTTTCGCACCCCGTTTTTACTTGTTTTTAGATTGTTTTTAACTCGTTTTTGACCCCCTTACTTACGGTCGAACTTGGACTAGGGCGTGTGATAGCTCGAAACGAGCGTATCGTTTAAAGGGTCCTAGCGTGCTTTACAGCACTGTGTTCGCCTATCCAGAGCTCCTGTGGTCCTCAAAACAGTCCGTTTCCCTATGGGGGAAGGGGCAAAAGCCTATTTGCTTGTGGAGGAAAGGGTGAGGGCTTTATCACACATGCTCACTTTACTCCTTGGGGAGTGGGCTACATATAGGGCACAACTTTCCATAAGCTCTCACTTGAAAGAAAGCTATGGAGGCTCACTCTCCTATATATATATATATCAAAAGACCGAGACCGAGACCGAGACCGGGGCCGGGGCCGGGGCCGGGGTCGGGGTCAATTGGGGGTTTTTCTTTTCAAAAATTTTTTCTCCAATTAAAAAATCTTTCCTCTCCATACGTTTGGTTTTTTTCTTTTTTTAAAAAAATAATTTTTTATTTTTGTTTTTTTTTTCAAAATTAATTTTGTCTTTTTTTTCTTTTTTCTTTTTTTAAAAGATAAGTTTTTCTAGGGTTTCTTTCTGGGGTTCAGTCTCGGCCGCGGCGTAGTTCACACACAGCACAGGTCTGGGAATCAGAAATCTCCCCTCACACGCGGAGAACCAGATAACAGAACGCACGTCCACACGCGGAGCGGAAAAATAACAAAAGAAACAGAAATGCAGAAGACAAATTGCAGAAACAGATTGCAAAACACAGAAACACCTCAACGACAAATACACAGTCGCTTTCCTACAGTGTAAATTAAACTTCACGCAGCAGCCCGAGCTGCAAACTGGAGCTTGGTGTAGGGCAACTCCCCGGCAGCGGCACCAAAAAATGTGCGCTTTTGCCGCACAAGTCGTAGCTGGGGGCTTGCCGAACACCGTATGCGAGCCACGAATGGCTGCAAGCATACAACTAGGGAAGTAAGCTCAAACAGAATGCAAAAGGTGTGTCACTCACCGCTCAACCGCCGCCTTGAAGGATTCCCGCGTCGCAGTGAAGGAGGAGCCGCCGTTGCCGCTCTACCGCCTCTCTGCCGCCGTGCCGCTACACAGTGCTCGATCGCTCTCTCACTCTCTCTCTCTCTCTCTCTCTCTCACACGCAGGAGAAGGAAACCAAGGAGATAAGGCAAGAGCACTCTTGTATTCACAACACATGAGAATGAGGGTTTTAGGGTTACATTTGACTCTTATAGGTGACTTGGCCGTTCACACATGGGCGCCCATACATGGCCGGCCGATCCTAACCCTTACCCTGCTGATATTCAAGGTGCGCCTCTCATCGGCGATCACCCAATCCCTTTATCCTTAACATATGGTGCCGACAAGCCCGGCCCATGACTCAGAATATTTAAATTAATGACGTAAAACATAGTACGTCTCAATGTCCGTCATGGGTTAACACAGGTACAGTGGAGTAGGTACAGTGGTTGGTACAGCAAGTACAGAAAGTACAGAAGCTGGTACAATCGGTACAATGGGTGGTATAGCAAGTACAACAAGTACAAGGATTGGTATAGCCAGTACAATGGCTGGTACAGTAGGTACAAAGGTTGGTACAACAAGTACACTGGCTAGAAATCATAATAAATGATTAAATACCCTTGCCTTCAGTATTTTTTTCGCGATGGAAGCCTCCAAAACAGTCCCCAACAGCCGGTATTCTTCATGGGCAGCCTTCAAGAGAGAGAGAAAGAGAGTAGCCATCATTAGGGCAGCCTTCAACGGTGGTAGAGGCTAGTGTGCAGCAAGAGAGCCTCTCTTAATGAAGAGAGAGGGCTCCAATTTATAGATTTGGGCCTCCCATGAGCTAAAATGGCAAGAGAAGGCTACAATGACAAGTGGAGAGCCACACAATAGTTGAAGTGACAAGTGTGAGGCCACTTGTCTCGCTTTGATCCACTTTCTAACAAGTGTCAGGCCACTTGTCTCACTTTGGTCCACTTTCTTGCCACATGTCTCAATCTAAGAGATGGGTCCTTCCATAAACTTTATCTCTAAAAATATCCCAACTGGTAGACATTCTGTCATAGGCACTTTGCCAACTATTGGTATCTGCTCAATTCCAGATGTAATGAGGCGAACAGAATTTCCATCAGAGTCGGGCCAAAAATAGCAACTCTCCTAAATTTTAGGAGTGTGGCTCTTTGTATTCTAGGATAATCCCCCATTCCCAAAGCTTGTACTTTCCAAATATTTAGACATCCTGGAGTCCACTAGACCCCTTTTATACTGGAAAATGTCTAGGTTGGTGACAGCTACCAAACCCGCCAGTGATATAAATGTCGAACGGTCATGCAGGCACCTTGTGAGTGTCAGCTCATGTTGAGCTTGACATCTCAACACTAATCATGCGCGAGATCATCGCCACTAGGCGTCTCTCCATCGGCTTCCACCCATCATATACCTCCTTTGTATCTGTCTTGGCCGGCTCTCTCCTCTGTCTCCTCTAGTGGTATAAGGTGGGATCCCAGACGGGGGCACCATACAGTAGTGCAGGTGTAACTGGAGTATCCCCTGAAACTGTATGTGTGAGCATTGCCTCTCTAGCGAGCCAAGGGCTGCATATCCCCTCATCAATCTAGCTTCAGCCGCCTTTCGCATCGAGAACTCAAGTCCAGCAAAAGTGATCCCAAGGTATACATATGAGATGAGGTAACATAATCTAGAGGCTCTCCACTGTATGTAAACTGTATTGTAGATCTGCCTATCCATTGTGGGGAGGTGCTAAAGATCATGACCTTGGTCTTTCCAAGGTTCACAGTGAGGTCCTGGTCCTCGCAAAAGGCTCGTAATGCATCAAAATGCCTCTGCAGCCCCTTTGGTGAATCAGAAATAAGAACAATATCATCTGGATACAAGAGGACCGGTATCAGGACTCCTGCTAAATGTGCTTGTGGTCCTCCCTATCTGTCTATGTAATCCGAGATCTCGTCATTGCATAGACCAAATAGAGTAGGAGACAAGGGGCAGCCCTGTTTAACCTCGATAGTGCTATGTATGATCTATGAGTCACCTCCTGGAGCCCGTACTGTGCCTGTGACTGACTCATAGAGTGTAATGATTCCCCAAAGCGTCTTTGCTGGCACTCCCATATCCTGCAGTCTCCTCATCAGTTTGGCCGGTGGGACAGTATCAAAAGCTTTGCGGAAATCCACAAAGCAGCAGTATATCCCATGCCCGTGAGCTCTCCCCTCCTCAATGATCCCCCGTAGTATAAAGATATGATCTAGTGTAGAGTGACCTCTCCTGAAGCTTGCCTGCTCTGGTGCTCTGAGTCTCTGCTCCTTGGATCATCTACTAAGCTCATGCTCCAAAATCAAACCATAAATCTTGGCCAAGGTGTGACCAATCATGATAGTCCTGTAGTTGCTGGGGTCCATGGGATCACCTGCTTTCAAGATAGTTACAATAGTATGCGGGGAAGCTCTCACATAGAGCCCTGTTAAACATGTGAACTAGTAAGGGGGCTAGCGTGTCCCTAGCATGAGAGAAATGCTCGGTGAGGAGTCCATCATGATCCTGTGCTCTCCCAGTTTCCATCCTATCAATAGCATCTCTCACCATGCTCAGGTGAAGGAAGGAAGAGTGTGGGGGACAAGGTTCGGGTGGATGGGGGAGAGGTTGCTGCTTGGGGGTATTGTAGAGAGAGGTGGCATAGGTGTGCTAGGTGTCGGGTGAAGTAATCGGAGTCGGTAGGCGATGATCTTGGAGGATCCTCCAGGCCTCCTTACAGTCCCTCCCAAGAAATAGCTGGTATAGTTCCTGCTCAAGCCTGGCTAGGTAGGCTCTCTTCTTCCTCCGTGTGAGACGTCGGAAGATCAGTCGTGCGTGCTGGTGAGTAGCGCCAACTCCTTGTTGGGGTAAAGGCGTTATGCCCACCCTTATAGTGTGTACAAGCCCATAAGTTATAGTACATAGTACACTTAGTACTTTTAATGTACTAAGTGCACTATGTGTACTAGTGCAATATACATGTGTGATAGGGGAGTCACACACTCATGCTTTTCATGAGTTGACTTATCCCCACAACTCTCTCTCTCTCTCTCTCTTGCTTCTCTGTGTATGTCTCCCATGAATGAACTCTAAACCCTAATTCAGGTTTCTCCCCTTCAACTGGTATCAGAGCCTAGTGGTCCCTCCCTCTTCTCCTTGCTGATTTCTGGTCGTATTCAGCCCCATCAACTGGTCGCCTGCTTCCATAAACGTGGTGAGCGCTGGCCCTTCAGCGTGAGTGTGAGCAATGGCTGCCAACGGCTGATCTGTTCCGTCATGTTCGTTGCTGCCTTGTACTCATTCATGGCCAGCCCAAGTCGTGTGTAGCGCCAGCGCTAGGCGGCAGCAAGAATTCAAGGCGAATACAAAAGCGCTGGCGACTAGGCGAAGTCGGTGTGGCGGGCGTCCATCGAATACTAGGTAGCTGGCGTGGAGCGAAGGCAGCATAGCGAAGGTGACGTGTCGGCTGGCTCTCAGTCGGAGGCGACTCCTTGTCGCGTGTAGCTCTACACGGTGAAGGTAGCAAGGCGAAAGCATTACGGCTGGCTAGACGGAGACGGCGAAGGCAAGCTCGACACGTTCTCCTTGTGGGCGATGGCGATCTTCCTATGAAGCTGGGCATCGCCTGACACCGGCGCTGGCAGCTTGAATCCACCAAAAGAACACAAGAAGACCAAGGAGGAGGAAGCGAAGGCGTCTGCTGCTTCCCCGGATGCAGCAGCACACTTGGCCACTTTGACAATGGATCTCAACCAGCCTCTTCTTGATACATGTATTTGAGCAGGATCATCAGCATCTGCATCAATACAGCACCAGCATATTAATCGACGCCCTCCTTTCCTGCAACAGAAATCAACCTGCAAATCAGAAAAAATCAGAAATTTCAAAGGTATTTTTGCTTCAATTTTGCGAATTTCTTATCAATTCAAGTAATTGAGCAAATACAGGTGCCCAATTGCTCAATTTTTGAGCAAAATTGGCAAAATTGGGTGACATTGGTCACAATCAGGATCAATTTGCAGGAAATTGGTCAAATCAGGATCAATTTGCAGGAAATTGGATGTCGAAATTTGGGGCTTTTGATGTAATTGTGCAATTAAGCACTCATACATGCTGTATGATGTGAAAAATCGCACACTTGGGCAAAATTGCAGCAAATTGCAGTGCAAATCAAGGGGCTTTTGTGCCGATTTGGTTGATTTGCATGCAGGCAATCGCATTTGATGCTGTGGTTAATGTGCTGATGCCTTACAAGCACTCAATGTGCCTGTAAATCAAGGGGCTTTCATGTATTTGATGTATATGTGGCCAGGGGAAAGCATCGTGAACACTCTGGATGCCTTCATGTGCGCCAATGTACCATGCATGATCAGAAATTGATCTCAAATCAAAGGGCTTTTCAAGTTTGTATGCTTGTTGAGCTTGGCAAAGCAGCAGGCAAGACATTTATGTCTTGAATCCTCAGAAATCAGCTTGCAGTCAAGGGGCTTTTGCCCAATTTCTGTTCGGAACTGTTGTATGCAGTATACAGGACTGTAAAAGTCTGATTTTCACTCATTTGGACAGCCAGGAGAGCATTTATTGCTACTGTACCTGTTTTGAGTGATCAAAAGGTTCAAATTCAGCTGCTGAAATTGCCGGTACAGGTTTGGTACATCATTTGTAAGCACTTAGTACTGCTGTACAGTACTTTGGAAGGGCAAAAGAGCACATTCAAGGTGCTGTCCAAAATCTGCAGCAACCAGATTTTGGTGTTTTCATCACAAAAAGTGGGAGAAAAGTTGTATTCTTGCTTCCGCAGTGGGAGATAAAGCTTGGGAGAACATTTGTGAGCACTTTGTGTGCTTTGGGTGCAGTGTTTGCACATCTTTTGGTGCAGTGTTTGCACATTTGCAGGGAGTCAGGCATTACAGGTTGCATTTTGCTATGGCAACCACAGGTGAGAGCTCTTCATTGCTTCACATCAAGAAGCTTGAAGGCTCGCATAATTATGATATTTGGCAAACCCAGTGCTACAATGTGTTGCTCCAGAAAAAGCAGCACAAGCCTATCAAAGAAAGGGGTGTGATGCCCGCTTCTCTTACAGCTGAAGAGTGGGAAGATATGGATGAGCTGGCAAGATCTACTATCATGTTGTCTGTGTCAGACTCATTACTTTTCAGCATTCGTGAAGAGAAGACAGCTTGGGGAATGTGGCAGAGATTGCAGGACTTGTATGCCCAACAAAGTGCCTCAAGCAAAGTGTATTGGTTGAAGAAACTCATAGGCCTTCAGATGAAGGAAGGGGCTTCTATGACAGCCCATCTCAATGAGTTTAATGGTATTGTCAGCCAGGTTATAAATCAAAAGTTGGCAATGGACGATGAGTTCAAAGCCACTTTTTTGTTATGCACTTTGCCAGAGAGTTGGGACACATTCAGGACAGCCACTAGCAATTCGAATGCTATGCTGTCATATGCAGATGTTGAGGGTGCTCTTCTTCAAGAAGAGATGAACAGGAAAAACAACTCTGTTGGCAAGTCCAATGCAATGAATGCACGTGGGAGATCCCAGCAAAGGGGGAAAAGCCAAGAAAGGGGAAGGAGCAAGTCTCGCTCCAAAAAGGATTTGGAATGCCATTATTGTGGCAAAAAGGGACACATTAAAAAGCAATGCTACAAATGGAAAAATGATCAAAAGGAAAAGGGAAAAGGCAAAGACAAAGAGAAAGACGAAGCCAAAGATGTAAAGCCGAAGGGCAAAAGTGGAGTCAAGATTGAAGAAATCAATGTGTCACATGCAGGTGGCAGTGAGGATGAGGTCCTCTTTACGTCTTCACTTGATGCCCATTCACTTCTTACAGGTGGTCATGGTATGCACTCATGGATCATTGATTCAGGTGCCTCCTTTCATGTCACAGGTTGCAGAGACATGTTTGTCAGGTATACTGCTGGCAATGAAGGAGTGGTTTATTTGGGTGATAACCATGCATGCAAGATTCTTGGCAGAGGTGATGTAAGGCTTGTATTTTCAGATGGCTCACAGCTTATGCTCCATGATGTCAGGCATGTGCCTGAGATCAAGAAGAATCTGCTCTCTACTGGACAGCTTGATGATGCTGATTATGTTACCACATTTGGTAGTGGAAAGTGGAAGATTAGTAAGGGCTCACTGGTTGTTGCCAGAGGCTCTAAAGTGGACACTCTTTACTTTATGCATGCAGGTGTTTGTCACCATGCTAATGTAAATGCAACCGAGCTGCCGGAAATTTCTATGTGGCATAGCCGGTTGGGACACATGAGTGTCAAGGGAATGGAGCAATTGTCTCGTTTGGGTTACTTGCCTTCTCTAAAGTTTTCAAGTTTTCAGTTTTGTGAGCATTGTATTTATGGTAGGCAACTACAGTGCCCCCACAAGAAAGCTCTTGGACAGAAAGATGCTCAGTTAGAGCTTGTGCATACAGATGTATGTGAGATGCCTCAGCTTTCTTTGGGAGGGGCAAAATATTTTGTGTCTTTTATTGATGATGCCACACGCAAGGTGTGGGTCTATCCTCTTCGTTTGAAGAGTGATACATTCTCAGTGTTTCAGAAGTTTGTTGCTCTTGTTGAGAATCAAACTGGCAAAACACTGAAGGCTTTGCGTTCCGACAATGGTGGAGAGTATACGTCCAAACAGTTTCAGGACTTTTGTGATGCTAAAGGCATCAAGAGGGAGCTCTCTACTCCTTATGATCCTCCACAAAACGGGACAGCAGAGAGGATGAACAGGACCATACAGGAGAAGGTCCGTTCTATGTTGTCACATGCTGCATTACCTCATGGTTTTTGGGCTGAAGCTGTTATGACAGCCGTTCACCTTATAAACAGGTCACCTAACACGAGGCTTGGTGGGAAAGTGCCAGAAGAAGTATGGACAGGGAAGCCTCCGTCATACAAGCACTTGAGAGTGTTTGGTTGCGTTGCGTACGTGCACATACGCAGGGAAATGCGCACCAAACTTGATCCTAAGTCTCATAAATGCATATTCCTAGGATATGGTGACAGAGGTGAAATGGGGTATAGACTTTGGGATCCCATGAATAGAAAGATCATACGCAGCAATGATGTCATTTTTGATGAAACATGCATGTATAAGGAGCCTGCAAGGCAACAGGAGCCTAGCAGAGTCATCTTTGATGATGATGGACATCATGGACAACAACAAAGGGCTGTAAATCAGCCATTACAGCAGGAAAACCAGCCCTTAAATGGTGCTGAAAATGGTCCAAATGGACAGCCAGAGATGGCAGAAGATATCCCTATGGATATACCACAGTTGGAGGAGATACCGGGCATGATATTTCAGCCTTATGGCATGGAACAGGAGCCACCAATGGGTGATATGCAGGCTGGACAGCAACCTGCAAATGATGGTCATTGGGTACGGAGGTCCACTAGACCCTCCAGAGCCCCTGACAGGTTTGTTCCAGGGGTTGACTATTTGATGCTTACTGACTGTGGGGAGCCCTCATGTTACAAAGAGGCTTTACAGAGGGCAGACAAGGCTCTATGGGAGCGTGCCATGAAGTCAGAGATGGATTCTCTGCATAAAAATGGAACATGGAAGTTGGTGCCTTTGCCTGCAGGCAAGAAGGTTTTGCCATGCAAGTGGGTATACAGGCTCAAAGTTGCATCAGATGCTAAGCCAAGATACAAAGCCAGGTTAGTGGCTAAGGGCTTCAAGCAGGAATATGGTGTGGACTTTGATGAGATCTTCTCTCCAGTGGTCAAAATGACCACACTTAGAGCTGTGTTAGCTTTGGTTGCACATGATGATCTGGACTTGATTCAGATGGATGTGAAGACTGCTTTTCTTCACGGTGATCTCCATGAGGAGATATATATGCAGCAGCCAGAGGGTTATGCAGTGAGTGGAAAGGAGAAGCTTGTATGCAAGCTGAAAAAGAGTCTTTATGGGCTCAAACAGGCACCAAGAGAATGGTATCATAAATTTGATACATTCATGAAATCACAGAAATTCAGGAGAAGTGACATAGATCACTGCTTGTACACCAAGAAAGCTTTGGATGGCAGTCTATTGATTCTCATTTTGTATGTTGATGATATGTTGATTGCCGGGAAATCTCGTAAAGAGATGGATGCCTTGAAGCAGAGGCTGCATCAAACCTTTGATATGAAGGATTTGGGTGATGCAAATCACATCTTGGGTATGCGGATACTTCGGGACAGAAATCAGCATGTGTTGTATTTGTCTCAGAAAGAATACATTGGCAAAGTCTTGCAGAGGTTCAATATGGACGGGGGGAAGAAAGCTAGTACTCCTTTGCCTCCATATGTGAAACTCAGTGCTATGGACAGCCCACAGTCAGATACAGACAGGGCTGATATGGCCAAGATTCCGTATGCTTCAGCTTGTGGCAGTCTCATGTATGCCATGGTTGCTACTAGGCCGGACATTGCATTTGCAGTGGGAGTGGTTTCTAGATACATGGCCAACCCTGGCAAGAAGCATTGGGAAGCAGTGAAAGGTGTCATGAGATACCTGAAGGGCACACAGGATTTGTGCATTTGCTTTGGCAAACAGGATGCATTAGTGCATGGTTACACGGATTCGGATTATGCCGGTCATCCAGATAACCGGAAGTCTACTACCGGTTATGTATTTACATTCACAGGAGGTGCTGTGTCATGGATATCCAGGATGCAGAAGTGCACTGCCTTATCTACTACAGAGGCCGAGTATATTGCAGCCACAGAGGCTTGCAAGGAGGCATTATGGCTATCTCGGTTAGTGGTTGATTTGGGCTATACAGGGGATATTCCATTGTTGCATTGTGACAGTCAGAGTGCCATCCAGTTGGCAAAGAACCTTGTCTTTCATGCAAAGACGAAGCATGTGGATGTGAAGTATCACTTCATCAGAGAGGTGATAGAGAACAAGCAAATTCAGCTTGTTAAGATTCATACGGATGACAACCCGGCTGATCTGTTGACGAAGAGTTTGCCTCCGGAGCGGTTTGCTCATTGCAGACACTTGATGGGCATTGGATGAGGCCATTTTCAGCCTTGATATGGCCTTGTATATTATCATGTACATGCTGATTTTTTCTTTTCCTTTACTTAAGGGCACTTTGCCTTTAAGTGGGAGGTTGTTGGGGTAAAGGCGTTATGCCCACCCTTATAGTGTGTACAAGCCCATAAGTTATAGTACATAGTACACTTAGTACTTTTAATGTACTAAGTGCACTATGTGTACTAGTGCAATATACATGTGTGATAGGGGAGTCACACACTCATGCTTTTCATGAGTTGACTTATCCCCACAACTCTCTCTCTCTCTCTCTCTTGCTTCTCTGTGTATGTCTCCCATGAATGAACTCTAAACCCTAATTCAGGTTTCTCCCCTTCAACTGGTATCAGAGCCTAGTGGTCCCTCCCTCTTCTCCTTGCTGATTTCTGGTCGTATTCAGCCCCATCAACTGGTCGCCTGCTTCCATAAACGTGGTGAGCGCTGGCCCTTCAGCGTGAGTGTGAGCAATGGCTGCCAACGGCTGATCTGTTCCGTCATGTTCGTTGCTGCCTTGTACTCAAACAGAGACGTCTCTCACTCACTCACTCACTCACTCACTCACTCACTCACTCAGTCAGGAGTGAAGGGGAGAAACCTGAATTCATTCTACAAACAGAGACGTCTCTCTCTCTCTCACTCACTCACTCACTCACTCACTCACTCAGACGTCTCTCTCTCTCTCTCTCTCTCTCTCTCTCTCTCTCTCTCTTTGGCCTTTTGAAGACGTTAATATAACATTTCATTTCATTTCATTTCTCTCACTCACTCACTCACTCAGACGTCTCTCTCTCTCTCTCTCTCTCTCTCTCTCTCTCTCTCTCTCTCTCTCTCCCCCCCCCCCCCTTGCACCCCCTCCCGCCAGCCCCTCGCCCCCAGCCCCCTCTGCGCCCCCTCCCGCCAGCCCCTCGCCCCCCTCTGCGCTAGCCCCCTCTGCCCCCCCTCCCGCCAGCACCCTCTCTCTCTCTCTCTCTCTCTCTCTCTCTCTCTCTCTCTCTCTGTGCGCCTCCCTCTTTCTCTGCGCCTCCCCTCCTCCTGCTCGCCAGCCCCTCGCTCTCTCTGCTGCGCATACTACCCCCCCCCCTCGGGCCCCTTTTTTTTTGTTTTTTTGTTGCACCTCCTGCCCCCGCCTGCACACGCCTGCACACGCAGCCCCGCCATTGCCCTACTGCTGAATCTTTTCTCTACATGGCTTGACCCCCCCCCCCCCCCCCCCCCCCCCGCGCTGTTGTTTCGCGCTGCGCGCAGGTGTCATGGATTAAATTCCAGTCCATTGGCTGTGGGAAGTACTGCAAAAAGTCATGGCCAAGACTGGAGTTAAAGAGGAGCTCGTGAAGGTGGAGGACAAGCTTAGCACAATTATCAAAGAAAACAAGAAGATGGTCGACTCTTCCGTTACTGCAATCATAAACCGCCTCTCCAAACTCGAGAAGGGATTTGACAAAATCCAAGAGCTCGAAGAGAGAACATCCAGGCAAGAGGCTGAGATTTCAGCCCTAAAGGAGGAACTAGTGGAGGCCAAATTGCATGCTAAAAGTCAAGCGGCTGAAATCTCAGCCCTCAAAAAGGAGTTGGAAGCCACTTCACAAGGCAAGCTTGAGGATGGAAAATTTCAGCCCTCCTTGATTGAAGAGCTGAATACCATCAAGGAACAAATGAGGATCATTCGAGAGGAGGAGGAGCAACATAAAGAGAAGACATCTTCATGGGTGGAGGTGATCACAGAGACACAAAAGAAGATGGACGAGGCGGAGAAATGGATCGAGGTCGCCAAGAAAGGGAAAGGTAAAGAATCGCCACCCATCCCCACTCCCACCATCATCAACATGACCCTTGAAGAGGAGCAAAGGAGGAAGACCCGGGCCTTACATGTACGAGTGTCCGGTCTAAAAGACCGTGATGATGAGGAAGGGGAAACCAAGGAGCTCTTCTCTATGATGGGCATTGAAGCCACGCACACAAAGGCATGGAGAGTGGGAAAGAAGAGAGAAATCTTCTAAGGAGAGAGCACTTATCATTCGTTTCCCCTCCATGGTAGCGAAGAAGGACTTCTTGAAGAGACGTCCTACACTCAAGAAGACGGGAATATTTCTTGGAGATGACGTCACACTCTCGCAGCTTGCCCACATGAAAGAAGTTATGCCCGAGAGAAAGGGAAAGTGGCCTTCTGTAGAGATGGTAGAGTGGTGATTATGGAGAGGCGCTCTTCATGACGGCGCGAGACCTATGGGACTACACTCAAAGTTGCTACTTGGAATTGTAATGGATCTCTACGCCTTGATGTAGGGGCTTTTGAGGATAGTTTCACTGGGAGGGACATCATCTTCTACTTTGAGACGCATCAGGCTCCTGGACAGTCCATGCCACATGTTAGTGGATACCAATGGGAGACAGCTTGTAGACAGGAGACTCGTTCAGAGCATAGAGGGCAGGGCTCAGGAGGAGTGGCAGTATTGTTTAGAGAGGAGCTGCAGCCACTGATACATATAGTCCGCAGAGATGAGTAGGCTAGGTACATGTGGGTTAGATTGAGGGCAGAGACGGGCAGATATCTCTACATTGCTATATGCTATTTTGCTCCTAGTACATTAGTGTATGCATCACCTAGCGGGCGGTCTTCCTTTTCTATTTTGGATGATGACATTTGGGAGTTCTCCAGGGATGGTGACATCATTCTCCTGGGGGACTTCAATGCCAGGACCGCCCATAACCAGACAGTATTTTATGATACCTCAGGGGAGATGTTGAGGGAGCTTGATGTTAGGGATATGGGCCTATCTAGACTCTCACAGGATGAGGAACACACTGAGTATGGGCGGTATTTGATAGACATGGGATTGCACATGGATTGGCCATCTTGAATGGCCTACAGAGATTCCCGGCAGCGGGCTGTTTCACTTGCTTTCCACATCAGCATGGTGCTAGTACAGTGGACTATGTTATGTCTCAGCCCAGTCTCATTTCCTCTTTTCAGGATTTTATGGTAGGCACTAGGCCGGTTCGAGTAGCAGTGGATCATGCTATCTTGTCCTTCACTCTCACATTTCAGTTCAGCACAGCTCCATTGGGACAGGTCTCCACACACACTCGTTATACCTTTACGAGGGAGACTGACACGGTGTACACGGATGAGATATACAGACGCTTATGTGCCGAGGAGCCAGGACGACCATTAGATGAGCTCACTCAGATATTGATAGAGACGCTTCATGTTGCAGCATCAGAGGCATATCCCCATAGTCAGCCTACACGGAGACGATCTGGGAACATGCCCCAGAACAGCTGGTATGATGAGGAGTGCAGAGAGATGAGGATCAGATTACAGAGAGAGGTGCTCATGGGTGTTACCACTCACAGACAGTCACGGATTACCTTCCGGCACCTAGTGCGACGGAAGAAGAGGGCTCATCTTGCTCAGTTAGAGAGGGATTTGTATCAGTTATTTATGAGTCAGGACTCAGGCGAGGCATGGAGACTATTCCATGAGTATTCACCATCACCAGTCATTACCTCCACAGAGATTTGGAGTGAGTATGCAGCATCCCTATACACAGCACCAGGACAGCCACCCCTGCCAGACCCATCGGAGCCATGCCCAGAGACATGTGCTTTCTTTATTGCTGAGATGGTAAGGAAAGCTATTGACAGGATGAGGACTGGGAGAGCATATGATCATGATGGTTTGGTAGCAGAGCACTTTATTCATGCCAGAGATATGCTTGCAGAGCTTATTGCTATGATGTTTAACCGAGCCATGTGTGAGGGTTTTCGTGAGACTTGGAATATGTCCACGATTGTGCCTATCTTCAAGTCAGGGGATCCCATGCCTCCTGGGAATTATCGTACCATCATGATTGGTCACACATTGACTAGATTATATGCATCTATTCTTGAGCAGGAGTTGAGTAGATGGGCAGAGAGAGAGGGCATACGTGCATCAGGGCAGGTAGGGTTCAGGAGAGGTTTCTCCACTCTTGACCATATCTTGACACTCAGAGCTATTATTGAGGAGGGCAGATCATATGGTAGGAGGATTTATTGTTGCTTTGTGGATTTCCGCAAAGCTTTTGACACAGTACTGAGAGCTAGACTGATTCGCAGACTACAGGAGATGGGAGTGCCCACAGAGCTGATTTGGGGAATCATGGCTTTATACAGGACAGTTGTGGGGCAGGTACGTACTACTCAAGGTATATCTGAGATGGTTCACTCCACTATTGGGGTGAAACAGGGCTGCCCCCTGTCTCCCACCTTATTTGGGATGTACGTGGATGAGGATGAGGTTTCGGACTATGTAGAGCGGGAGGGTGACAGAGGAGCACAGCTAGCAGGGACATGGATTCCGCTGTTATTGTATGCTGATGATATTGTGTTGATCTCAGATTCTCCAGAGGGGATGCAACGTCATTTGGATGCATTGCACACGTTTGCACAGGACAGTGGATTGTCTGTTAACCTTGGTAAAACCAAGGTGATGGTGTTTAACACCACAGCACATTGGGTTAGGAGGTCAGCACCCACCTTTACATATGGTCAGAAGACAGTGGAGTATACAGATGCATATACTTACGTTGGTGTGGTTTTTAGTGGCCCACTATTTTCCTTGAGGAGAGCAGCGGAGACTAGATTGACCAGAGCTTATGCAGCATTGGGGAGACTAGAGAGGATGTGTTCGCAGGTTCAGTTTCAGGAACCTCGAACAAAGCTCTGGCTCATTGACACTTTGGTCACTTCAGCCATGCTGTATGGAGTGGAGATATGGGGACCCTCAGTGGATCACCATAGCCGAGCTGGTAGCACTGATGGATGGAGATGTATGGAGAGGCCCTTGGTTTCTATGATTTCCCGGATGATTAGGGCCAAGGCCTCCGTACCACATGATATTATCCATGCAGAGATGGTTGCCCCCCCATTGGTAGTAGAGGCACTCACTCGATCAGTCTTCTTTATACATAGCACTTGGGCTCTCCCTAAAGACAGATATGCTCGCTTTTCTAGTTGCATGGCTTTAGTATGGACAGGCTACCTCCATTTCAGTACTCCCTAGATGCACCCTCCCTCTCTCTCTGTCACAAACCCCTATATTCTAGGGACATGCGGATGCGTGTCAGGCCTAGAAACATGCGGATGCATGTATGTATTATACCTGGGCATGTGTATGGATCATATGAGTGGATGCATATGAGTCCAAGGACATGGCAGGACATTTGTGGACTTTCGGGCGGTGCCCGTGTGGATTCCGGCCATGCACACATAGTGTGTTATGATGGCAGGCGGAATATTTTCAAGTACAAGAATGATGATAGGTGGTTCTCCAAGTTTACATGTGCACAATGCATAAATGATGCATGCCATAACTTTATTTTACTTTGTGTGACATTGTCTTGCTGCCTGGACAATGCTTGTTATTTTGGCTTGTGAAGTCCAAGGGACCGGGGACGCCCGGGCACCTTGTGGACGCGTGTGTGCACTCCTGTTTGGGCCTAAAACTGTGGGCTTATGGGTTTTGCAGGTGGTAAGTGTGTCCACACTCAATTTATAGCTTATTTCATTTACTACTAAAGTTTAATGGTTTGCAGGTCCACACTCATTAATAAGTGGCCGGACAACTTATAATGCGTTCGCATTTGGTTGGACCAAAATTAATGAAGTCCGGACAGCTTATGGCCATTTCCCATTTGGTTGGACCTAAACTTATACAAACAGGACAAATGGAGCACTATGGGCTGGACACCTACCTGGACACCTTATGGGGACACTTGTCAGCCTGTATGTGTACCCACCAAATCCCTTAGGTGGCACTGGAGAAAGGCGCCTCCTTCAAGAGGCCTTTTGGGCTGTTTTATTCATAACTCAACACATTGGAGAGCTGGTTGAAGCTTTGGGAGTTGCTACAGGGCTGGTTGCTTGCTTCCCGGACTCACACAAGCTTGGATAATGATCCCCACACTCTTCTAAAGGGCTGGTTGGTAAATTTCAGACCTGTAATTTCTGGTTATTGCGAGTTTTGGGCTGTTTACAGGTGTCCAAAGTCAACTTGGACAGTACAGGACAGCTCTAGGGACCTCCACAGGGCTGTAGGATCCTTTACAGGTGGAATTCTCGCGATAGAAAGTTGCTGTTTTGGACTGGTTATTGCACAAAACAGGCTGGACAGCAATGGAATATGTGAGCATGGATGTGTCTCAAGGATTCCTGGTATAACAGGTGTTTAGGGCAAGCATTGGGGACACTTGCTCGCGGAGAACACAGGTTTCCGGATCAGTTTCTCACGTGGAAACAGGGCCTAAAGATCCATTTACATCTTGTGCAGGGCGGAGTACCTGTGAGGATTGTGATACTCTTGTGCAGGGCGGATGTACCTGTGAAGAGGCTTGTGCAGGGCGGATGTACCTGTGTGTAGGGCGGATGTACCTACAGATTCTCTTGTTTGAAATGTATTCATTCATGATGTATTTGGAAGAATCAGGTGCAGGCTGGTGGTGAATCCCCAGGCACCCGTAATCTTGTACTTTGCAGACTCTTTTGGTAATATAACCTAAAGGGGGGGGGGTCAGCCTATCATCGGCCCCTTTATGTGGTGTACTGTCATTTTCAGCTTTGTGGTTGTAATACTCAAGTGTTAACTGCTCAGAATCTTGTTCACATTTATACGATTCCAATACACGCGTCCGCCTCCCGTTACATTGGTATCAGAGCTCAATTTTTTTCCCCTCATTGGAAAACGGTCTGAGGCTTGGAATCATAAGTGGTGACTTGATTTGAGTGTCATGGACAGCCACATTTCTGACAGTGTGGAGAACACACAGGACCGTGAATTTCATGGTACAAGGGATGCAAGAGATGCTGCAGGCAATGATGTCTATGGAGATGTAGGTACTCATGACACTATATGCATTCTGATTTGGAATCTTTGAGGCGTCAAGTGCGACGCTATAGGGCTGAAACCGAAGAGCTTAGGTCATTGAAGAATGACCCGGATGTACAAAAGGTGTTGGCTGCGAAGGCAAAGGCTTCGGTCCATGAAGTCACTTTTGAAGCAATTGCAAAGGAAATGGATGTTGAGAAACCCCGAGAGCTTGCACTTGCATACCTAATGGTTAAGGGTGATGTATACACTGAAGCGGATGGTAGTTTGGCTTTCAAGAAGCCACCCCTCATGGCTACCCGTGGTGATGCACATGATGCACAACAAGCAGAAAGAGCACAGCAAGTGCCAAATGCTGAAAGGACAAGAGTCCCTGGTGCTAGGCTTGATGCAGGTCAAGAGAAGAGTAAGGATGAGGGATCCTCTACTCATTCCCGCTTTACTCCAAGAAGACCTATCCGTTCTCGTGTTGAGCTTTCCACTCATTTGGAGAGTGTGGCTCAAGAGAGAACGAAGAGGGATCGTGAATCCTCATCGCGGCATCATCATCATGGAGATGAACAGGATGTACATAGGGATGCATATAGAAGGAAGAAGCCTCGAGAGTTCAAGTCCGGTGACAAGGATGTAAAGTTTGAAAACTTTCAGGGACGGATGGACTCTACCAAAGCACTTGCTTTCATTAGACAGTTTGAGATAGCTTTTTGCAATGAAGACTTTTCAGAAAAGTCTATGCTCAGGCATGTGGGAATGCATCTCAAGGATACGGCAAGTGATTGGTGGCTTGCAAAAATACTTGATGGAAGTGCTGCCCCAACTTGGTCTTCTTTCAAAATTCAGTTTTATGATCAATTCTTACCACCAAACTTTGCAAAGGATGTACGCAAGGAGTGGGATTGGCTGTCCCAAGATGAGGGAGAGTCATACATAGCAAAGTTTTGGAAAGTCCTTCTCAAGGTTACTCCCTTCATGAAGATTGGAGAGGACGGGAAGAAGAGAAAGTTTGAATCGGGGCTCCATCACATCATCCAACAAAGCTTGGGAGTGTACCCAAATAAGACCATACAAGAGCTTATACACTCAGCCATGATTGCGGAGAATTTGCACATAAAAGCACCCACAAATAAGCCATTTGCAGGTCAAAACAAGAGCAAATTCAGGGCTGGTTATGACCAGAAAAAGGGTGGACAGCCACCTAAGAATGCTCCCAAAAATGGCCGAGATGCAAAGGATGACTCCGAAAAGAAGCCGGGGGGTAAACGCCACAATTTTGGGCTCTCAAAACAGCAATTGGAAGAGTACAGGAAGGCTGGAAAATGCTTTAAGTGTGGCAGTAAAGATCATATATATCCTAAATGCCCACAGAATCCTAAGAATGCTGAGCCTAATGTGGAAAAGCCTCTTGTGAATGTTGTACCCGATGTGCAGGGTAATACAGGGCATGAGCCCAAGAGTAGAGTCATATGCAAGGCTTGGGGCAAATTGAAGGATCAGCCCGCTTTGTTTCTTTTTGATGATACTTCCACATATAACTTTATATCCGTACAGATGGCTGCCGCCATAGGTCTCAATGTGGAAGACATGGGAATGCAAATGAATGCAGATGCCGCCTTTGAGGGCAAACAGGTTGATGTAACTCCGGTCATTGGTAAACTCCGTGTACAAATACAGGACTACCTTGACTATGAGAGCTTTCTAGTGGCTCCTCTTACAGGTTGTGATGTTTTGTTGGGGATGCCCTGGCATCACCGTTTAGAGCCTGTTAAGGCTTACAAAGAGAAGAAAATCAGCTTTGTACATAGAGGCCGTGAGCACTCTATAGATGCTGGTACTACTGGAAGTACCATACCTCTTGTAAGCCATGTACAAATTAATAAGGCAATAAAGAAATCAGCTTGTTCTTACTTGGTTTTTGTACGTGATACCATTGAACATTCTAGTGTTGATGTTAGTGCATTAGATCAAGACAAGCTTAACTTTTTGAATGAGTTCAAAGATTGTTTTGCAAATGCTTTGCCAGCAAGGTTGCCACCAGAGAGGCCGGAAGATCATTGTATAGATCTAATTCCCGGTAGCTCTCCACCTAATAGGCCACCATACAGGGTGAGTGCTAGTCAACAAGAAGAGATTATGGCACAGGTGAATGAACTTTTGGAAAAGGGTTTGATTCGGCCTAGTTCCTCGCCATATTGCTCGCCGGTACTTCTTGTTCAAAAGAAGGATGGTACTTACAGGATGTGTGTTGATTACCGTGCCCTCAATAAGATAACCATCAAGAATCGGTTTCCGATTCCGCGCATTGATGACATCTTGGACAAGCTTGAAGGTTCGGCATGTTTCAGCCGAATAGACCTCAAGAGTGGGTATCATCAAGTGAGAGTGGCACCTCAAGATGTACACAAGACTGCATTCAGGACAGCTTTTGGTCTTTATGAGTTTTTGGTGGTGCCTTTTGGTCTTACAAATGCACCCGCTACCTTCAACAGGATGATGGACAGGGTGTTCAGAAAACATAGAAAGTTCACAGGTATATTCTTTGATGACATTATTGTATTCTCAAAGAATGAAGCCCAACATCGTGAGCACCTAGCTATTGTGTTTAAAGAGCTTAAGGAAAAATCAGCTCTACATAAATGCAAAAAAGAGTGAATTCCTCCTCCCAGAGATTCACTATCTTGGTCACATTGTATCAAAAGATGGTGTGCACATGGATCCCGCAAAGATACAAGCCATGCAAGAATGGCCAGAGCTGAAATCAGTCCATGAAGTGAGGAGCTTCCTTGGTTTATGTGCTTACTAAAGGAGGTTCGTCAAGCATTTTGCTTTCATTGCCGCTCCGTTACATGACTTAACGAAGAAGAAAGCAATCTTTAAATGGACACAAGAAGAGAGAGATGCCTTTCAAAAGTTGAAGAGTGCAATCATCTCGGGACCAGTACTCATTATTCCGGATTTGCACAAACCTTTTGTGGTGGAATGTGATGCATGTGGGGACTGCATAGGGGCTGTTTTGAACCAAGAAGGACATGCCATTGCCTATGAGAGCAGACGCTTGCAACATGCAGAGCTTCACTTACAGGTTTATGAGAAGGAGTTGTTGGCTGTAATTCATGCCCTTACTATTTGGAAACACTATCTTTTAGGGGCTGATTTTATGGTCAAAACTGATCATCAAAGTTTGAGATACTTTTTGACTCAAAGTAAGCTCTCAGAGAAGCATATGAGATGGGCAAATTTCCTCTCAATGTTTCATTTTCAGATTTTACACACTCCAGGGAAAAAGAATGTGGTGGCAGATGCCTTATCTAGACGACCACAGGTTCATGCTATTACAGTTGCATACCATGAGGACTTATCGGATATGCGTAATACTTATCATCTGGATGAGGATTTTGCACATGTATGGGCTGAATTACAAGAGGGTATTGCTGTCCCGTCTTATGTCATAAGAGATGGATATCTCATGATGCAAAATCGTATGTGTGTGGTAAAGAACCTTCGCCATAAGGTTATGGATGAGTGCCATGCTCCTCCATATGCAGGTCATAGAGGCATTTTAGCCACAGCACAAGCTTTGGAGAGGTATTTCTTTTGGCCACATATTCGCAAGGATATTGAAGCATATGTACGTGAATGTATGGTGTGTCAAAAGGTCAAATTTGATCGACATAAAGCACCTGGATTGCTTCAACCTTTGCCTATACCAAATGAACCATGGGAAAGCATTGCTATGGATTTCATTATGGATTTGCCAAGGACGCCACAGGGAAATGATGCTATTTGGACCATCATTGACAGGTTTAGCAAGCAGGCACATTTCATTCCCGTGCGCAAGACAATAAAGCCAGATCATATGGCTAGGATGTTTTTGGCACAGATATTCAAACACCATGGCATGCCTAAATCTATTGTGGGGGATAGAGATCCTAGAACCACAAGCTTATTTTGGCGCGCATTGTTTGACAATATGGGTACAAAGCTGAACTTCTCATCAGCTTACCATCCACAGACAGATGGGCAAAGTGAAATAGCAAATTCAGCCGTCCTCGACTTGCTGAAATCTTATGTATCCGACCGCAAATCGGATTGGGAGAAGTATTTACCACTTGTGGAGTTTGCCTACAACAATACGGTACATACTTCTACGGGCAAGGCGCCCTTTGAGATTATCTATGGCAAGGTGGTACTACCACCCATCCTCGTACAAAAGATGAGATTTTTGCAGCAGATGAGTATGTCAGAGACTTGGATACTGCATTTGCACAGGTACGGACAGCCATAGAGAGGTCTCAAATCAAGATTAAAAAGGCAGCTGATAAGCATAGAAGGGATGTACAATTCAAACAAGGTGATTGGGTCTTGCTGAAATTTGAAAAGGCACGCCTTCGGAAGAGGCCAGGGAAAGAGGGAAAGTACCCTAAACTTTCCAACAGGTATTATGGACCTTTTCAGATCTTGGAGAAGATCAATGATGTTGCATTTCGGCTTGTACTCCCAGATCATTGGAACATGCATAATGCTTTTCATGTGAGCCTATTGAGGCCTTATGTGGGACCGACACCGTTTGAGCCGGTTTTGGAAGACCCACCCGAGGTGGATGAGCTAGAAGAAATTCTTCAACCTGAACAGATTGTTTTTCACAAGGAACGAAAGCTTGCGGGAGGCAAACTTGTTCGTAGGTACCTTGTGAAGTTCAAGAATTATTTAGCTTTGGATGCGAAATGGATGGATCAGGCCTACTTCGAGGATTACCCAGATCTTTTGAAGGCCTATCTGGAGGCTTTTCAGTTGCGGTCAACTGATTAGAAGCCGGGGGGATGTCACAAACCCCTATATTCTAGGGACATGCGGATGCGTGTCAGGCCTAGAAACATGCGGATGCATGTATGTATTATACTTGGGCATGTGTATGGATCATATGAGTGGATGCATATGAGTCCAAGGACATGGCAGGACATTTGTGGACTTTCGGGCGGTGCCCGTGTGGATTCCGGCCATGCACACATAGTGTGTTATGATGGCAGGCGGAATATTTTCAAGTACAAGAATGATGATAGGTGGTTCTCCAAGTTTACATGTGCACAATGCATAAATGATGCATGCCATAACTTTATTTTACTTTGTGTGACATTGTCTTGCTGCCTGGACAATGCTTGTTATTTTGGCTTGTGAAGTCCAAGGGACCGGGGACCCCCGGGCACCTTGTGGACGCGTGTGTGCACTCCTGTTTGGGCCTAAAACTGTGGGCTTATGGGTTTTGCAGGTGGTAAGTGCGTCCACACTCAATTTATAGCTTATTTCATTTACTACTAAAGTTTAATGGTTTGCAGGTCCACACTCATTAATAAGTGGCCGGACAACTTATAATGCGTTCGCATTTGGTTGGACCAAAATTAATGAAGTCCGGACAGCTTATGGCTATTTCCCATTTGGTTGGACCTAAACTTATACAAACAGGACAAATGGAGCACTATGGGCTGGACACCTACCTGGACACCTTATGGGGACACTTGTCAGCCTGTATGTGTACCCACCAAATCCCTTAGGTGGCACTGGAGAAAGGCGCCTCCTTCAAGAGGCCTTTTGGGCTGTTTTATTCATAACTCAACACATTGGAGAGCTGGTTGAAGCTTTGGGAGTTGCTACAGGGCTGGTTGCTTGCTTCCCGGACTCACACAAGCTTGGATAATGATCCCCACACTCTTCTAAAGGGCTGGTTGGTAAATTTCAGACCTGTAATTTCTGGTTATTGCGAGTTTTGGACTGTTTACAGGTGTCCAAAGTCAACTTGGACAGTACAGGACAGCTCTAGGGACCTCTACAGGGCTGTAGGATCCTTTACAGGTGGAATTCTCGCGATAGAAAGTTGCTGTTTTGGACTGGTTATTGCACAAAACAGGCTGGACAGCAATGGAATATGTGAGCATGGATGTGTCTCAAGGATTCCTGGTATAACAGGTGTTTAGGGCAAGCATTGGGGACACTTGCTCGCGGAGAACACAGGTTTCTGGATCAGTTTCTCGCGTGGAAACAGGGCCTAAAGATCCATTTACATCTTGTGCAGGGCGGAGTACCTGTGAGGATTGTGATACTCTTGTGCAGGGCGGATGTACCTGTGAAGAGGCTTGTGCAGGGCGGATGTACCTGTGTGTAGGGCGGATGTACCTACAGATTCTCTTGTTTGAAATGTATTCATTCATGATGTATTTGGAAGAATCAGGTGCAGGCTGGTGGTGAATCCCCAGGCACCCGTAATCTTGTACTTTGCAGACTCTTTTGGTAATATAACCTAAAGGGGGGGGGGGTCAGCCTATCATCGGCCCCTTTATGTGGTGTACTGTCATTTTCAGCTTTGTGGTTGTAATACTCAAGTGTTAACTGCTCAGAATCTTGTTCACATTTATACGATTCCAATACACGCGTCCGCCTCCCGTTACACTCTCACACCGGCAGAGATTACCAGACTTATCAGGCAGGACTTGACTCAGCTGGACACTAGGAGGACATGGATACAGCCGACACACGAGCTTGGTACGAAGATGGCTTTCTATAGAGATCATCTTCTCTAGCTCACGAAGGATGGGTTTGTGATTAGACCCAGCTACATTGGTCAGATGCGCACATCCTCACACTAGCTAGAGATTGAGACTGGCAGATTCAGAGGAGTACTAGCTGAGGCCAGGATTTGTCAGTTGTGCCAGATGGAGCTAGAGACAGAGTTACATTACATATGTCACTGTCCAGTATATTATGAGATACGAGGCCGTTTTCAATGCCTGTTCAGAGAGGGTTTCGGACCACTTTCCAGAGTCATGATTATACTTGCTAGAGCTGCGTAGACATAGAGAAGTTCTCTTGAGAGGGAGGGGATCAGAGAGGGAGAGACACCTATAGAGGCGGATTACAGACTTCTTTCGACCAGAGATTGAGCAGTTAGGCCAGCAGGCATTGGAGCTAGCCCCAGAGTATAGCTGCACCAGAGGTACACTGATTGATTGGGCTATAGAGTTGGGGCGGTCTAGGCGCCCCAAGATGAGAGGCCCATCTCGACACCGGCGGAGATTACAACAGAAGCTCCTAGTACCTTACTTTTCCCCATAGTTGTTGTTTCAGTTTCAGTTAGTTGTTTAGTTGTTTTAGCTTTTCTTACACAGACATTGTATCAGATCCACCAATTGTTGTAACCTTTTTGGTCATACTGATACACCACCCAACCACCTGCTTTGCCCCATCACCGCCCAAGATACCATTTCACCGAAGAGACCTCTTCCATCTATTCTGATCATGTCTACCGCCTATTTTGATCATGTCTACCGCATCCTCTCCGACCTCGACCCCCACATCCCACTTGGACCTTAGGCTTAGGGGTGGTTCGAGGCACTGAACCTATGCTTGGGCGGTGAGTCGCTAGAGCCACAATCTATCGCGGTCATGCACTGTGTACGATGTCGGGTCTATTAAACCTCATGAAGGTTTTGGTTCTAGGTCAGATGATCCTTGGGCGTGGTCTATGGAGACCGTACATTGGTATCAGAGCATGGATTTGACAAGTGCTAGAACCTGAGGCATGGAGGATGTACAAGCCAATACTCTCATGCGGGCTGAATTTCGTAGAAATCCATGGGACCTTGTATGGATGTGCGAATGTTATAGAAAGGGAGAAAAAGCACCCTTAGAGCGTGCTAGAGAGCAGCATTGAAGCGCACAAACATGTGATACAAAATGGGACCATCATCATCATATATATAGCCTATGGAGCTAATCCCCGGGTAGGAGGAGGAGGGGGCCATCAAGGATATCGAGCATCGGGTTAGCCTGTAGAAGGCTCTACCGATCCACTGGGCGTGGGAAGGTGGCTCTGTGTCTTTGAGAGAGAGAGAGAGATATGTTGAGCGCCTACTAAAGACCTAATGGGCCTATGAGAGTAAGAGAAACTTTGCGTGCGAAAGAGGAGGGAAAAGTAGACAAGGGGCATGTGGACTCTAGAGCCTCCAAAGAATCCGGGGGAGGTCAAAGTAGGGGATTCTTCTGCAAAAGGGGAAACATTAGAAAGTAAAGAAGCATGTAAATCCCCTACAAAGCGGCCTCGAAAGTGGGGTTAGAAAATGTGGATTTCCCCTATGTCACCAAAACCAACATTCAAGAGGAAATTGCCAATCAAACGACAAAAGAGGTGCACTGTGGACAGGGAGCAGGAGGACATGGACAAAGAATCAAAGGACAAAGAGGAGGGAAAAGTAGACAAGGGACATATGGAGCCTCCAAAGAATCCAGAGGAGGTCAAAGTAGGGGATTATTCTACAAAAAGGGAAACATCAAAAAGAACTCAAACATGTGGGTGATTGTTCCTCAAGACACCTAATATCAAGTGCACCATAGTGTAAGCAAAAGACCCACTCTCCATTGGAGCTCATTATAGAAGCACCTATCATGACCTGGGGCCTCTCAACTCGCTACCAATCCTCATCGGATAAATCTAGCCCCCAAAAGGCTGCTCCATACATCAAGGCTGGTGTGATGAGGGTGTCAGAAAGGCAACCCTTCGTCGTGGGCTCGTGGAAATGTGCCTAGAAGCACTGCCCTCAAGTAAGCTCAAGGTTGCATATCCCCATGTCACTCTGGCATGTGCTGTGGGAAGCATGGTGAAGCGTGGGCCACTGAAAGTGACACTGAGGTAGACGTAGGATGAGAGGATCTCCTCTATATGTGAAGCTCAACCTGGATGTGAAGGGGCAGGAAGTATTCAAGACCATTACCTTGGTTTTACCAAGGTTAACAGAGAGGTCCCACTGAGTGCAGAAGTCCTGTAAGGTATCCAACTGTCTTTGAAGCCCCTCGGCTGAATCTGAGGGGAGGACGATGTCATCTGCATAAAGTAGTATGGGGATCAATATGCGTGCCAGTGTGGGACCAGCCCCACCTAATCCGCCAATGAAGCGCGAGATCTCATAAATGTACATGCCAAAAAGAGTGGATGAGGGCAGCCCTGTTTCACCCCAATAGTGCTGGAAATCTCTTGCGATGTACCTCTTGGGGCTCTCACTCGTCCGCCGGTGACGGACTAATAGAGGGCGATGATGCTCCAAACCATGTCAGATGGGACTCCTATCTCATGTAGATGGTGGAGGAGGCGGGCTCGGGGTACAATATCAAAAGCTTTGTGGAAATCCACAAAGCAGCAGTAAATCCTGTGATGATGTGCTCTACCCTCCTGGATGATGGCACGGAGGGTGAAGATGTGGTCAAGGGTAGAGTAGCTCCTCCGAAAGCCTGCCTGTCCTGAGGTTCTGCATCTGTCTCTCTCTGCAAATGAACTGAGCTCCACCTCTAGCACCGATCCATAGAGTTTGGCCAATGTGGCATCGGGACATCCCGTTATAGATAACAAGACCATATGTAGCTGTCAGAACATGCAGCGGAGATGATGACAAAATCTGAGAACACGAGCAAGTGCAGAAAAAATACAGCAATGGAGAGAGAGAGAGAGAGAGAGAGAGAGAGAGAGAGAGAGAGAGAGAGAGAGAGAGAGAGGCGTGTAACTCTGCTCTATATACACAAAAGAATTCCCGAAACAAGATACAATGAAGTGGGGGGCCATGGGGCCATTTTACATGGCCCCATCAGTGCAGTCGGCCTGTAGAAGAGCAGCCGACAGCATGCCGACCAGCATCTACTCCAATCGGCCAGCATGCACACATGTGTGAAGTCGGCCTGCTCCAGTCGGCCAGCAGCCAATAGTTGGCCAGCATCTGGACCATCCTGCCAGCACAAGGCAGCCTCCCACACCATGGAAACATAGGGAAAAATATGGAGAGTGGGGAAAAATGAGAAAACACCTAATACAGGCGGGAACATCCACAACAGTGACCCTTGTGTATATGTATAGACAGGAGATGACTTCTAACACCCTCTCTCAGCTCCTGGCTTTGGAACCAACCCCAGGGAGCCTCTTTGGATCAAACAATCTGTATCCCTTGGAAAGAGAGTTATATCCCACAAATATAAGCTTATGGGACTTGGAGTCGAGCTTTTCCCTCTGCTTCTTCGAAATATGTACATACGCATCGCTCTCCCAAACACACGAAAGTGGGAGACATCAGGTTTCCTCCCAAAGTATGCCTCAAAGGGAGTCATATTAGGTACTGAAGTCGTCGGAGAACGGTTGAGGATATGGACATCCGTAGCCATAGCCTCTCCCCAAAGCAAACGAAGAAGATCACGATGCTCCAGCATCGTCCTCGCCATCTCCACCACATATGCAAGAATTGCAACGTCCTTGCCTGCTGCCAACATCGAGCGAGCCAACCACCATCTGGTCTCAGAAAGCTCGCCGCAGCACATCCACATTTAAGTGGCCAAACCGAAAGTGCCACAAGTCACCAACATGAGAACCTGTCAATGAGGAGAGTGCGGAGAGTTTGTAGATACCATTCTCCACACCGCCTTCCCAAATAACTTGGCCAGTCTTGCGGTCCCTTAGAGCAACTGAATGCTCCTCAAATTCCACCCGGAAGCTAGTCTTGCAAACCTTATGCACTGACAATAGATGAAAACCAAGTGCTGGGACGTAAAGAACACGAGAGGAATGCTTACCCCCCTTGCCGTCGGGAATGATCTCCATCCGGCCCTCACTGTGTATTGGAATCGTGGAATTGTCGCCAATGAAAATGCGACCTGACAGAGTGTTAGCCTTTGGTTGTATGGTGGCTGCCCTATTAGACATTTGCATTGGGACCCCAGTGAGTGGGAGTGAAAGGATGCTTGTAACCCTTTGAAAAGCATGCCTTTTTTCAGTTATACGGTGTGGAATGCCAGACATCTTATCTTGGGACACATTCAGAGTGTCCCTACTCTTAGACCCCATTGGGAATCTTACGGCATTTTGACTGACATTCAGAAGGTATTTTGGCGGAGATTGTGGCATTCTTATAGGAAGCCATAGATTTTCTCCTTTATTTGGGTCTGGCCAGCAATCAGTGGAGGTCTATTACTGGTGCTTGCCCAACATGCCCATGTGTGCAGGAGTTTCGGAGTCAGTTTACCATTTTGGGTATAATGATTTCATTTTGACACGTGTAAGGAAGGGAGTCCCTTAAAGGAGGCGCCTACTTCACATGCTTGAATGAGTTTTAAACTAAAAAATAATGTGATATTTTTCTCTCTCCTCTCTCTTAGATCAAACCGAATAAAAAAGGAACTAAACTAGGTCCAAATCTGGTCCAAATTCAACCAAACTGAATCTTTGTATGGTGGGAGCTTCCATGTCTTTTATTATTCAAATCCCGCACCACAAAAAGCCTTGGCCAAACTGAACGTGCTCAAAAAGATGCCTACGACCCTCAAAAAGATGTTTGAGGCCCACAATATCCCATCCCCACCTGAGTTGCGGGGATGTAACTGAAAAGGGTGGGTGGGTGGGAAAAAAAAACTTAAACCTGCAAGTGGCTGTCCAGCAAATCAGCCCGCCTTCCTCTTGCTTCTCCTCTTCCCAAACAGTCCAAAACAGTCCACCAATCAGCAACACAATAGTCCCCCTCTTGCTCACACAATTCCCAAGATCTATCAAGAGCCTAGAGCTTTGATACCATGTCAGAATATGCAGCGGAGATGATGACAAAATCTGAGAACACAAGAGCAAGTGCAGAAAAAATACAGCAGTGGAGAGAGAGAGAGAGAGAGGCGTGTAACTCTGCTCTATATACACAAGAAAAATCCTAAAACAAGATACCATCATGCCAACACAAGGCAGCCTCCCACACCATGGAAAAATATGGAAAAATATGGAGAGTGGGGAAAAATGAGAAAACACCTAATACGGGCGGGCACACCCACAACAGAGGCCTTGGTGTATATGTATAGACAGGAGATGACTTCAAATAGTAGCTTCCAGCTCTAAGAAATATGTCCCATGCACTGTGACCTCCTCACAGTCCTGTGGTGATCTTTGCAGCCCCATAATAGTGATGTCCAGCTCTTGCAGTTTGATAAGGTCATCGAGATCGAGTAGTGGGTCTTGCTGACTCCCCGTCCTTGCGTTGAAGTCCTCAAGCAGGAAGACTTCCCCCCAGTTGTGAGAACTCCATAATATCCCCATATAATGGTAAGTAGTGAGGAAAGAAAGAAAGAAAGTTATATCAAACGTCTTCAAAAGACCCATTGGGTCTATGAGACCAAAAGTGATTCAATAGTGTCCATGTAATCTCATCATGGTACAAAAGAAAACAAAGACTAGAGCTATGAGATGGGAATGTCAAATCTGAGCCATATGATACAAAATGGGACCGTCATCTTCATACAACCTATGGGGCTAACCCCCCCGGTAGGGGGAGGGGGCCATCAAGGATATTGAGCATGGGGTTAGCTTGTAGAAGGCTTTGCAGATCCGCCAGGTGTGGGAATGTGGCTTTGTGCCTCTCCAAGATCTCCTCAAGCTGGGGCTGATGTCTAAGTTGCTGGTGAGGTCTAGGGAGTTTGGGGAATTGGGTCGTGGCTCGGTCTAGAGTCACACCGAAGTGGGGTCGGGCACTTGAGAATGTGTGGCTTGATGAGGGGTATGTCATCCATGGTTGGTGGGGTGTCCTCTTGTGGTCGGAAGAACTGAGTGATGGTCACCTAGGGCCGAGGTGGATGTCTCCCATGGGGTCTCAACTCCCTAATTAGTGCGATGAAGCTCTAGTAGGAAGAGGCCGAGGCACCGCTGATTTGGGTAATCCATGATCCTCAGGCAGTGCGATGACACCTGCAACTGGCCCACTGCAATCCTCATGGCATGTGACATGTATATGTCAAGATATCTGGCCCTTAGTATGAAACCATTCTTTGGAAGCCTCATGAAAGGATCCATGTAGTACTCCCGTTTGTGTGAGAGTGGCCGTTTGTGTGTGTGTGTGTGTGAGAGAGAGAGAGAGAGAGAGAGAGAGAGAGAGAGAGAGAGAGATTAACGTATTCAAAAGGCCGAAGTGACCTATGAGACCAAAATAATTACATCAAGTCCATGTGATACAATGTCTGACTTAGATAAAAAAATGGAAATGCTAGGAACTAAAAATGAAAAGCTAAAGTTGGTACTAGAACTGAGAGCATATGGCATGCCACCCTCATCCTAATATATCCCTCATTGAGAGCTACTGCATTGTGCTCAGGATGGTGGGACTGAGCTGTCGAGAGGAGGTCCTCCTATGGTGCCGCGATCTGCTTGAAGTATCGGGGTCGTGGACAAGTGCCCTGTGGGGGAGGGCATCGTGCTCTGCAAAGTCCAGTGGCTGTGTCTAATGTAACAAAGCTATTTTCCACTAGCACATGTACACATTGGTGTTGAGGCACATAGGCTTTGGTATGGGCTAGTGTGGACATACTTTAGGGTAAGTGGCTATACAAGTCACTTAGTAGGCTCAGGAGAGAGGCTTGGCTTGGATCCGGGGTAGAGATAGACTCAGCCTCGACATCGACTCTGTTATTCCCCATGAGTGGCTTACCCCTATCATGGACCCGACCCCCTGCAGTGGCTGGGCGTGTTTACTAGGCATGATATTCTCTTGGCAGTCCATGGCGCGGATGAGAGCTGTGCTTTGCTCACCTTTTCTATTGGACCCCATGGCAGATTAGAGAGATCAGAGCCCCCTTTGGATGATTTCAGTGGTTTCACCTTGTAGAGGGTGAGGGTGATCGGATTTCAGGCATATGAGTGGCACATTCATCCCCCTCTGGCCAAGGTGGCCAGGGAGAGAGATTGGCGGTTATGGATTTGGGAGAGCCGGCTCCTCATGCGTCTCTAGTGGGACCTAGGGGAGTGGACTTGGCATGATCCTGCTGACCAGGAGGAGACATTTGATACCATGATTAGGCTATAGGATTCATATGCCCGAGGTTGAGGGCACCCTGGCAGTACACTGGCAGTCACAGGGCCTCTCACAGTGGTGTCTCTCAGATTTTTGGAAGAGGCTCTGGAACAGTTTTCGGCCTCGAAAGATCACCCTCTTTCTTTGGTTGCTGGCACATAGGAGTTTGGCGGTCGAGGAGGAGACATTGGATACCCCGTTCTTCGCTTACACCACGCGATTAGGCTGCAGGATTAAGATGCCCAAGTTTGAGAGCACTCGGCAGCTATAGTACACTGGTAGTCACAGGGCCTCTCCCAGCGGTTTCTCTCATATTTTTGGAAGAGGCTTTGGGACAGTTTTTGGCCTCAAAAGATCACCCTCTTTCTTTGGTTGTTGGCACATAGGAGTTTGGCGCGGTTGGCACATGGTTGGCCATCGGCAGTCGACCAACAACGTGTCTGAGGTGCGGCCACCCTGAGGAGTCACAATGGTATTGTCTTTGGGATTGCCCGAAGGCTCAATAGGTTTGGCAGTAGATTCTCCTGTCCATTTTCACAATGGACAGGACCTCGACCTGGATCATTTCATGGGGAATTGTCGCATGGGCCATAGAGGGGCTAGTCCTTTAGGTCTCTCACCTTCGCATTTCGGCAATTCCAGTCCCAGCCCCATCTACTAATCATTGGACTCTGGGCTCATGCCATGGGAGATTTGTAGTAGCATTGTGGCTTGGCACATCTAGAAAGCTCGATGCAGTGAAGCCATTGAGGGCTCCCCGCACTCCGCCTGCGGAGTCCATCATGAGCATTTGGCTCGATATCATTCATACCCTCCACGGTCAACGGGGGAAGCTGCAAGGTGGCTTTGACCGCATGCGGAAGCGACGGGAAGCTTTCTTGAGGCTCTGGCGGCTTGGCCCTGTTCTCACAGATAGAGGTGGTGATCCCACTTGACATTATAGACCACTTGTGTGGTTATTCCCTCTCCCTCTCCTTGTATGAGATAGCCTTCTCCTCAGAGAGCGGCTAGCCAGAGGAGAGGTGCATCTTTCTCCACCCCTTTTGATTCTTTGATTCCGGCCCCGTACATGGAGGCGAGTTCGTATCTAGCCCTTCGTGGTTGTATTTAGCCCTTCGAGGCTAGTTTTTGTTAACTAATAGAAGGATATTTTTCTCGAAAAAAAAGAGAGAAAAAAAGTCACTTACTAGATAGCTATTACCATTACGATCTTGGATATCTTTGGATACCTTTAGAAATCTTTGACTTTCTCTCTAATCTAGGCTAATCATCCTAAGCTAGGCTAATCCAAGGCTAATCTAGGTGTAGTTGTCTTTCAGTGGTATCAGAGCTCTTGGCTTAGATCTTGATGTTTTAATTAGGGAGTGATTAGTGCTTAATCCATTTTTGGATTAGTGATTTCAGATGTTCTTTTGATTTTGTTTTGAGTGGATTAGTATCATTTTCGGGTATATGCTCATCATAGATTTTAGAAACCCTAATTCCTGCACAGATATGAGAGAATCTTGATTTTCTTGATTTTTGAATTAAGGTTTTCAACCATTTTTAGAGTGATTTCCTTGGAAGTTTTTTGCTAAATTCTCTTGATTAGTTCTTCCTTTCATCAAATCTATTCATAAATCTTAGTTTCCTTCTATATTTGCCTAGTTTTGGGGAATCTTGGAAGTTTTGGAGGATGCTATGCAAATTTTGGTGCAGTTCTTATCAAGAATTGGTGTAGATTGAAGATTCTATGCAGATTACAATGCTTTTACAGATTTGAGCAATTTACTGTGCAGTTTGCATTTCAATTGCAGTTCTATACAAAGCTTATTGTGTAGAACCAAATTTTAAGAATCTTGATGCAGAACTGTAAAGTTTACAAGATTAAGTACATAAATCAACAAATCTTGGTGCAAACTTCAGTGAGTGATTCTTGATTGAAACTTTTCTAATCTTGATTATTTCTTTGTAAGAATTATTGCAAGGAAATCAAGAAATGTTACGAAGTTTGATGCAAGATAAACATAAGTGTGGTGTTCTTGCTTAATTTGATCCAAGTAAGCAAGATTATTGAATCTTATTGGAAGCAATGCAAGATTATTGCAACAATTTGGGGGTTTTATAGACCTTGTTCACATGCTTTGAGCATTGTTGGGTGGTATTTACTACGTTAGATATGCTGGCCTTTTCCTCTAGAGGGTTCACATGTAGGGATACATATGATTCAACCACTCTTTCTAGTTTTCATAGTGTTCCTGGCAACGTTTTCACAAGCGAGGCATGAGTATGCACATAGATCACATGGATTATGATTTTGAGAGCTTTGCATTTGATTTAGGCATTTTCATGGATCCAGTGATTATGGAGGTACCATTGATAGAGGCATACTATACCTATGATGATACATTAGTTTTTGGTTCGGGCCTCCACGTGGATTATGAGGCATTCTGTTGTGATGCTCGTGGATGCTTATGCATGGATGTGGATTCAATTTATGGGGCATTCACTTTTGGTCATACCAAAGATCATCTTGAGAGCCTAGTGCTTATTTTGATGCATGCCATCATGACACATTTGTCTTCAATTTGGGTGGATATCTAGACCATGATCTTGGTGGCACGTCTTGTGGATTTTTATTCGATCCGAGTTTTCTTGGTGACCACTTTTCAACGGTGGGGTGATGTCTCTTCATATTTGATCCAGGTGGCTGCCACATGCTCGTGACTTGGTGTGATATGAGTTACCATTTTGATCCAGGTGGCACAAGATCTATGGCTATGATCAGATGACTCCTTGGTTTCACATTCGATCCTGGAGGACATATTGTTAGCTTCATCATCGGCATTGCACTACATTCCTTTCCATTTGATCCATGAGGGGTCATATGCCCTGGATGACGACATTGACACTTAGCTTTAGATGTGATATTTTTGTTATGCACAACCACCCTTCGAATTCGAGGACAAAATCATTGTAGGAGGTCTTTTCCAGCACTCTCATGTTTTCTATGTGCTTGAGGTTGTGTGTGTGTGTGTGTGTGTGTGCAGGCTAGCTGCCCTCCTACCCAACAAAAACCTCATGTGACGAAGGCTTAGGGCTTCTCCCTCAAACACATGCGAACAAGAAAAGGCAAGGAACAAAGTAAATGTACAAAAACACGACAAAAAGCTCTTACTTTTTCCATAGATATTCAACGATTTCAAGAACCGTATGAGCATATCTGACCAAAGTGCCTTTCTCGTTCGTCTCTAACTTTGCTCCGTCTTCCACCCTAAGACTGGGCCTTGGAAGACAAAAAGTAGCCCACGGATTAGAACCCAGAAGATCCACGTGATGGAATTTCCTCTCCTTCTGGAGTGTTTCCCACTCTTCTTCTCTACACTTTAACTTTCCTATTGACACACTCGATTTTGACGAGTCACTGGCACCGAAGTCAACTGCGGACAGCTTCATTGAGTTAACACCACAACCTACGGCTTTACTTGGTCAAGATGTTTTGGGGCAACTCACTGTGTGACAGATCTTACAAGGATTGGGAACCCAATGTTTGCGACCCAAAGTTTTTCTTCAAGGTGTTGATGTAGGTGGTGGCACCCAACAATAAGGTTATTCCCCGAAGCTTATACTACAGCTCCACATAGCCTCCCGTACACACCGTATCCACCAATCAAGGCACCTATGTGGTTTCAGTGTGTGTTTTCAGATTCGTATTATTGTGAGGAGGACTAAAGAAATTCCAACAGGTTTGGCTTTGATACCGATTATGCATAAAGATAAAGGAAATACACATAGACACTGGCATCTAGCTCACCGCCCAACCATAGAGCCATTCAGGCTCACCTCCGAGCACAGGTGGATAGTAGCATCCGAGACATGGCTCCACGTGCAAAGTCCTCGGCATCCCATACCATCAGTACACACCCATTGGATTTAAGCATGGAGTAGTCTCAAGGCCTTGAGGCCAGGTCTGAGGAGCTCTCTACCAAACTTACTCATAAAGTCACTTATAAAGGCCTCCTATAAACTAGGAGCCAAATATAGCACATGTCTCATAAAAGCTACTAACCCCATATGCTATAGTTAACCTAACCTGAAGGTCTTAACCTCGATTAGCTTTGGGATATAACACGGGTGGTGTAAAATACCTTTTCACTTTCAATTTGCCCAAATTGACTGAAAGGTCTTTCTCCCTGCTGAATCTGTCCAGAGCATCTAGGTGTTTTTGGTGTGCCTCTGAATCTGAGATGAGGACAATGTCATCGGCGTATAGCAATATGGGTAACAGTGTTCGGGGCAAAGGTGATCCTCCGAAGCTGTCCCCAAAGGATGCAATCAATATGTAGCCCAAATAGTGGCTGTGAGAGTGGAGAGAGAGAAAGAAAGAACGAAAGTAAGTAACATTAACATCTACAAAAGACCCCAAGGGTCTATGATACTATAACTGATACAATGATAGCATGGACATACTGAGCCATGGAAAAAATAACTGAAAGAAAAGAGAGAGAGAGAGAGAGAGAGAGAGAGAGAGAGAGAGACATAATATTATGTATTTTTGCAATGGAAGGCTCACAGTAGAAAGAGTGGACCCAGCAGCAGTAGTGGTGATAGGACATCCCATTCCAGTGCTTCTGGCAGTGGTAGCGGTAATGGCAGTGCCCACGCTGATAGTGGGAGCAGTAGCGGCAGGACTTTTCGCTTCACGTATTGGACATCTGATGGGTTTCGAACTGTGAAGAGAGAGGGTTATGTGCATAGGGATACAGGAGGAAAGGATGATCCTTGGGCGAGTTTTTTTCGAGATGGCTTCTTTGACAGGGAAGAGTTGGAGAGACTGGTTAGCCTTGGTCGCTGTTCTTTGTTTTTTTTAACAGAGCTTACAATAAGTGGTTTGTGATATCAAAGGCTGACTTGCCTAACACACTCTCAGGAGCGCATCAGACGAATGACAGAGGCTTTTCATAGAGAGAGGGCACATTACACTAGAAGCTATGAGAAATGGCAGGAAGCTGCGGAGGAGGACAGTGATCCCCAGCAAGGTGGCAGAGATGACTGGACGTGGACAAAAACGGACTGGGATGCATGGAAGAACGCTGACCGAGGCAGATCCCAAACATCACAACGTCCTTGGAAATCTCCTTACGCACATCATTACAATGTTTTGGGCCTTGACCCGTACTATTTGATAGCCTTTGTCCTCACTTGAACCTTTCAGACATTCTGTAGAAGGGGTGGCTAGCTGATGGTTAATAAATGTTTACATCACTTATTTTTTTTTTTCAAAATAATGCAGGTCAAGAGCGGGCACATATTCAGAGGCTGAGCTAAAGGTTTTTACTCCAGACCTTCTCCTGAACCTTCCGGCATGCATGCCAGTAGAAACCTGGTTAAACTATATGAACAAAAAGCTTTATTAACCTTATCAAAATTTTATTAACGTGGTTAAACTATGTGAACAAAAAGCTTTATTAACCTGTGCACAGGTTTTCAAAAAAATTCTTTTCTAGCCTGCATTAGCTGTTATGTACCCAGATGAAGGCAATACAGCATATATGCATTGTGGCAACAGGCACCAACTTGCATCTAGAGCACCAAACACATGCATACATACACTTAGAGAAGTTGGCGCCAACCTTACCTTAAGCCTGACTGCTGTGGTCCACCCCCAAGTGTAGGAGAGTCAAGATGGGTGAATGCACCTGTTCCAGATCATAGACTGTGGATGGCCGCCTGTGGGAGATGGGATTCTGGGATGGGCTTGTGACTTAGAAATGCTTCCCTTCCCTTGCTGTCTAGACTCGTTAACTTCCATGAAATGCTAGCTGATGTGTCCTAACCAACATTTCTGTGTTTACAGCTGAAAGGGCAGAAAAGAGCAACCAGAAACTAGGGTGCTGATGGCCCGCACTGTGCTCCACATGACCATGGTCATTATATGCATAACTAAAACCCGAGAAAAATATTAAGAATCTTTTTTGGTGGTTGGGCGGGGTTGAGGGAGGAGGACCCCAGCAGAATTGGTGGTGTGCAGCCTCCACATACTCAAATTGCCCCATATTTTTAGCACATCTCCTACCTTCCTCTTTACTCTTTTAGAGTCCATAACCTTTCACAGCCACCTTGAATTGAGGAGTTTCACGGAGACAACATATAGCTCATAATGAGAGTTTTGAGCTCTTTACATACACACCATCAGCATTTTATTCTTTTTGGAAGCTCAACGTCATTAAGTCTGAAGAAACAGGCAAAAAGTTTATAACTTTTGATCATGACATTCTGTCAAGGAGTCGTGAAAGGATTTGTTTGGTAAGTGCTGCAACCTTGTCAAATTAAATCTAGCAAATCAGCCTACATTTTGTTGGGATCATTTACATTAAGAAGGAATCATAAATCGTAAACATGGCCAAAACGGTAGTCTGAAGAATGAGTTGAATTTTAACTCACTATTCTTGATGTAATGAGATAGGCTGAAGTGTTTTAAGAGGGGAATGACCTTCATTTAGTTTTGTAACTCCAATCTCTACCAAAATGTCACCATGATGTATGTTGATAATCCCATTATCACAATTAAGTCTAGTTTTGTGCTCTTATGGTGATAGCTTTCTTGCTTGCTTGTGGATATTGCGTGTGTGTATTGAGTGAAGATTGCCTGCTCTCCTCTTCTCCATCTCCATCTATGCCCCATTCTTTGCACTCACGTTGGCATTGAGGCTGAGGTAGAGTGTCAGTTATATAGGCCGCAGGTGAGAGTGCTTAAAACCTTAAGTCACACTCATCAATTAATAATACTTAAGACACATTGATTGAGTCAACCCTCACCATCGTTTACATTCCCTCTCTTTGCGTGCAAGGGGTGATTTGTGTAGCTTCTAGTGGGCTGCTGGACGCAATATGTAATCACTGGCCAAGATGTTGCTTTCTCTCAGAACGCAGGGCTTCCAAATGGGTGCTTGCTGGCTTCTCATCTTTGTGTGATGTTTGATATGGCAGGGAAAACATGGTTTCACATGTGTAAAATATTGGCTCAATGGTCATTTGGTGGGGTGAACATCGAGTTGTTGCCCATTTCTCTGAAAGAGTGCAGTATAAGGCTTCTTGCCGGCATTATAAGATTTCAATAGAGGGCAATTTGGGCCTCCCTCCTTAGTGCTCATAAAAGATTATCGTGCCTTATGCCACTGCCCACTCCCCTCCTTAACTGAAAATCCCTTAGATTTTTGCTGACTGATTGTGTGCAAGATACAAGGCCATGGATCTTTGTGCTTGTCTGGTGTTGTCCCATTAGAAGCATGGATCTGTGCCCCCTCAGTCTTATCATCTGTAGTGTAAATTCCTGGCTGCAAGTCCAGCCTGTTACTATTTGTCTAGCAATAGTTTAGTTGGTCAATTATGTTGCTCATGGTGTCCATGTGATTTAACAAGCATCTTGGTTGCGCTGTAGAAAAGTGAAATGAGTACGTGGATTATAGAGCAGATAATGATATTCTTTTTTAAAAGTTCACAATTTTTTAAATTTAAAGTCTCATTGCAAAGATTGTATGCAGACCCAGTCCCTGGTGCTGACATCGATCCTTTTTTTTAAATGCAGGCTGCGTATAGAACAAAGGCAATGGAATATCATCCTGATCGAAACCAACACAGAAAAGGTACACAAGGATAAGTTTTCTGCAGGTGTTGAACGATCCCCTCCCCCCCCCCCATCCTTTTCCCTTCCTTCCCCCTTTTTCATGGCTTCCCACTTGAATGCCCTACTCTCTCTCTCTCTCTCTCGTTGAAGTATGGGAAGTCAGCATATCAACAACCACATGGTTGGACATAGAAAGGGTTCAAAAGAAGTTTCTCACAAACTTATTCATAGTTAAACAACAAATTCCCTATCCACTTCTTCTTGAGTCAGGGAGTCTGCCCATCGAGATTCTGGGAATGCAAAGGCCAGTTTTGAGCTTCAGAAACTACTAACCACCTCTATGCACACCATCTCCTCTTCGTTTTTTGACCACCCCCTCACTCCCTTGGCCTCACGCCCCACTTAATCTCCCCCACCCTTCCCCTCCAAACAGCACCCTATCATGCCTTAGCTCCCTCCCATGCGTAAAGGTTGCTAAACCTTATTATGTTCTCAATGCTTGCAGATTTTGCAGAGGCAAAGTTTCGAGAGGTGGTTGCAGCTTATGAAGCTTTAAAGAAGTAGATGCCCTCTGAATTAATCATGGCAAGTTTGGTTTGAAACCCACCCTTTGTGCCAGAATCATGCAAGCCTAGATCTTGTAAGATATCCATACCCATGGCGATCCCTCCCCAAAAATACGAATATCCTCAAAAATCGTCAAGTCTTCTGAAGTCAGGCAGAAAATCAAGAGGCATGCGCAGAGCTGCAGAGGATGTACTTCTGCCACGTACAAGAGTTATTATTCATGAAGAGCTAGGAGAGCATCAGCCATTGGATTTAGTTAGATAGCAAAAGAAGAGGCATGTGCGTAACTGTAGAGGTTGTACTCCTGTTGCACAGAGTCTGAATTATGATTAATGAAGAGCTGGGAGAGCATCAGGTGCCATTGGATGTTGTCATAGGCCATTTTTGATAGATGCAGGGCGCTATTTGATGCAGCATGGTATTGCATCAGTTTGTTTACTTCTCTATTTTTTAGATGGTTGATGAAAACATGGAGTTCACGATTGAATGTGAAGTTCAGAAGTCAATAAACAGAAACACCCTAGTATCAACTGGCAAAGGCCTGCCATGAAAACCATAATACCCGATTACAGTTGGACGTTTTTGCTTGGTTTTCCCACCTTTCACATGTACAATTTACACTTGATAGAATGAGAAGTAATTAGTATCTCAAGTGCATGCTTTATGCTTAACCATAATTCAATATTTTTTGCTCATGATTCATATGAGTTGTGGGAAACCGCAACAGGGGCTGATGCAAAGCTGGGTCGTTGAGCAGATCCACTACAAATTATGCTGCTAGATCCTACTCTTTCTTGGCGTGGAGGCGAAGGAATGTAGTTACGTTATGTGCCATCATCACCAGCATGAGGGTGGACGAGGAATAATCTTGTCTTATTGTTGCATAATAGGCACACTTTGTAAGATCGAGTTCATCAGTAGTTTCACAATTGTGATGAGGATGTGTAAATCACTGCATGTGGGCTACCTTTTTTCCCCCCAAAGAAAGATGCTTCTATTAGTTATAAGACCAGCCATATGGCTGAATACGATGTTGCTAAAAACAGTCCACTTGAGACGAGAGGGGGGGGGGGGGGGGGGGGGGGTGTAGCGGGGTTGGGGTCCTCAGCTGGTCGCTCTATTGGAGGGAGGTTACAACTGGAAAAGCCACACTGGGGGCCTGTAGTGCCAAGTAGCTCCATTGTTCTCCCTGAATAGGAAGGGTACGTGGGTCCAGGCACAGAAGAAAACCTCACACCGCTGCTGCATGCGCTCCATCGGTCAAGCGCTCAAACGGCCCTGGAGGGTGTATGAGATCAACTCAAATGGAACGGATGATCTCCGCTTCTGCTGCTTGTTTTTTTTTTGTGAGGGGGGGGGGGGGGGGGGGGGGGGGGGGTAGTACTCAACCCGTCGATAGCCTTGCTCCATCGGGCTCACTGGATGTGCAAAGCTGCTATGCTGCTGTTGATCTCCCATCACGAGCTTGTATGTGACTTTGGAGTCCAGGGCCATATCAGAGCTGCCACTACAGTCGTCCACAGAGATAAGCATGTGAGTGAGGCTCAAAGCAAGGCTGCGTCCATTTCATAAAGAAAGGCCTCGCTTGCCTCTGCAATCCCCCAGGGTGCCCAGGCGGTCCTCTTTTGGAGAACAAGCCTTATCCGAGTAACAAATGATAAGTGTCTGAACAGCTAAAAAGGCTTCATATGTATGTGTGTGAGTGAATCCACTCTTAGAGGAGTGCGCCTAAATATCTAGATTTTATACCTGTACTGACCTAAACAGTGATGTCATACAAGAGAGGCTCTAAGCCTATAGAGGCATTGTACTTGAGTGGAGAAATACAACAAGTCACATCATTTGAGTCGTGCAAATCTCTCTGTAGTCATGCATCGTCTCTCTCTCTCTCTCTCTCTCTCTCTCTCTTCTCTCTTTGCTCCAATGCCATAGCCATGTTTCAATACAAGCCACCATAGCCTTGCACACAACAGCTATTGGTATCAGAACATTTGCATCCACCATCTCCGTTCACATTCTGTTGCGACTTCCTCCACTGCACACATGTTGCCTGAGCTGCTCGCAGCAGCCGCAATTGAAATAGCCAAACTAGCCGCTGTGCACATGCTACCCTCGCATTGCAGCCGCTGCCACAGGCTGTAGAGCCAACACGAGGCTGTAGAAGCCAAGAAGAACTTTGCCTTCTCCACTGTACACATGTTGGAGCTGCTCGCAGCCACAATTGAAATAGTCAAACTAGCCGCTGCGCGCATGCTACCCTCGCATTGCAGCCACTGCCACGGGCTGTAGAGCCGACACGAGGCTGTAGAAGCCAAGAAGAACTTTACCCAGCCATGCTGCCGACTGTGAGCCTCCTCTCTGTTGTGTACACTGGAGTCAGCTCACACACCAACTCTCTCAGCCGTAGATTATTCAGCATCACCTTTGCATACGCAACAACGTGTAGACTTTTCTCCAAGGTGCGACTTACTGCTGCTCACTAAGATTTGCAGCAGTAAAATAACCACAAAGGCTCATCAACAACTTGATAGGTGGGCTCACGGCACATCTTCAAAAGCTACTTCAATAACAAATCAGAGAGCTATCATTACACAAGAAAGTAAAATCAATTTGGGCCTTTTTTCTTGTATGCAAAATCATGCTTAATCAGAGCAATTAACACTAATTACTCCATTATTGAGGGTACAAATCAAGCATTAAAGTGTTGCTATAGCATGCTACAACACCATCCCCTTGTTTGGAAATCCCATTTTTTGGGGGGTATTTTTTATAAGGGATTTGACACTTGCATCCTTAGTCTCGAGCATCTCCTCTTCTCCTTCAATGGAAAGCCATAGGCCCTCCCTCATGAGGTCAAATTTTAGTTTAGTCTGCCAGTTATGGAAACTTTTCCCATTGACTTGTCAATGAACATGTGGGTAGCCATGAATCTGGGGAGGTCTTAGCAAAGGAGAGTCTCCAATGCCGCTTAGAAAGCATGGAAGCTTAGGGGGCCTCTGGCTTGATAGCCCTCTGCCTCCTCGATAATTTCATACACCATGTTGCAGATCTCCCAACCTCCAAAGAAGCCTATGAAAAGTTGGACAAGCTTTTTGGGGCTCAAGCAAAGAACTCCAAAGTTACTTTGCAGATAGAGTTCTATGGTCTTTTAATGCAACCACATGAGAGCTTTGGTGTTCATGTGCACATGATGAAGTCCTAAATAACGAACTAGTTTACAGGTCTAATGGTACACGTTGAAGATGATGTGGCACTGGTAGTACTCATGAAGTCCATGTTTGAAGAGTTTTATGAGAGCCTCATCACCACATTGAAGAACTTGCCAAATCTTAACTTAGAAGGGGTCATAGTCTCCTTTAAGGAAGAAGAAAGGAAAATAAAGAACAAGGCATAGGGGGATAGTTCCTTTATAAAGAAGATCTTCAAAGGTGAAAAGTGTTCAATTTGTGGAAGGAGCAATCATGTAGAGAAGGAATGCTATGCCAAGAAGCCTTGCAAACATTGTGGAAAAACCAACCACGATGAGAACAATTGTTTTCATAAGAAAGTAGAGGCTAATGTCACACAGGAAGAAGAAGAAGCTTGCAAAGAAGATGCAAACTTTGTAAAGTATGAAGACAATGAGCCTTTTATAGGTCTAGTACACAAAAAGTGGCTTGATTACCTTTGTACTCTACTCTAAGGATAGAACTAGACATAACTTCTAGTGAAACTATTTGTATACTAGGATAACGCTTAGGGGGAGTGTTGGAGAACAAGCCTTATCCAAGTAACAAATGATATGTGTGTGTGAACAGCCTCTAAAAAGGCTTCATATGTATATATGTGTGTGTAAACCCACTGTTAGAGGTGTGCACCTAAATATCTAGATATTATACCTAGCTGTTAGAGGTGTGCACCTCTAACAGTGTGTAAACCCACTGTTAGAGGTGTGCACCTAAATATCTAGATATTATACCTATACTGACCTAAGCAGTGATGTCATACTAGAGAGGCTCTAAGTCTATAAAAGCATTGTATTTGAATGAAGAAATACAACCCTCTTCCATGTGCCCAAGTGTGAGCTGTCCTTCCACAGAGCTGGCCCTAGGAGAGGTGAGACCAAGCACCGATCATGTGTCCCGAGGGGACACGGAAATGAGGGTTCCAGGCCATGGCTGCCTCTCTCTCTCTCTCCTCCTAGCAAGTGGGGGAACTTGAACGAGGGCGGGACGGAGAAATTTCTAGGTGTGGAAGAGGCTCTTTGTTGCAAACCGGTCCTGAAGGCCAGTGTTGAGATCACGGAGGGAGGCCTGTGTGGATAGAAGACATGAGACAGGAAATCCTTCTAGGCCTATGAGAAGATCCATTTGTGGGTACGAAGGCGCGAGGAAATGCGGCTGATCAGGTAATCTTTCTAGGGCTCCTCCCTAGGCGGCAATCCACGTACAATCAGCTTGCCCAAAAGGTCCTTGCTCTCCATCACGGAATTGAGCCCAAGGCTGGGCGACCATCTCCTCCAGAGTAAAGAAGGTTCCAGATCAAATGTTGCACTTGTCCAATATGCAAGAACGATGGAAGGCTGTGCATGAGGTGATGTACCAATTGGCTACCACCACTTGCCCTACAAGTGATAAACCGGGCGAAGCTGCAATATAAAAGCTTCCTCCGAATGCTTAGGAGGAGCAGGGCTATTTGTTGCTTTGCTGAAATATCGATGCTACCCACCTGGCATCCAATATGCCATGCAGTCATGTCATGAGGGATCTATCTGAATTCGTTAATTGGGCACCAAGTCGGGTTGGGAATGTTACTAACCAGAATCCGACTTGCGCTAGTTGATCGCCCATGAATCTAGGCGGAACTCCTCAACTGCTGCTGCAAAGCGGCCCTTTCGACTCCATTTGGTATGCGACAGTTGTTGGGTATTTTGGAGTCTCTTGTGTTTGTATGTCCACCACATATACTTGTCGGTATGTGTGTAACGATCTATATGTGTTTCTATAGGTGTGAACACCCCATGTATGTGTAAGTGTGCTATAAACACCCTCTTATTTGGATAAGATAAGTGTGTGCCCTGTGTCATTTATGTGTGAATTTTTTTGGTCAAAAGATAAAGCTACATGTCTACAAAAGCATTGTACTTGGTGTGAAGCTTCATATCATCAATCTAATATAATTCTCATTGAGTCGTGTTCATTTTGGCCCAGGTGTACTTCTCTCTCTCTCTCTCTCTCTCTCTCTCTCTCTCTCTCTACATCATGGCTGCAGTCGTGTACTTTCACCCTCCATAGCTGAAGTTGGAAAACCCTAGCTCTGGCTGTTCTTTAGATTGGTATCAGAGTCAAAGGGTTACCATCGCTTCTGCTGTACGAGGTCTACCACAGCAGGCGCCCAATGACTGTTGGCCCTTTCGTTCGAGGTCATTCGAGGAAGATTGCCACCATCATCTTACTCGTCAACACCTCGCCCACATTCTTCGAACTGCTCGTGACTAGGCAAACGGCACATCATTATTGTGAATTGTCGCCTCTTTGACTGTTGTACGCCACACGCCGCCCAGAACCTGCCCAGCAAAGCCAGCCAATGCAGCGCCACCCTCGTCGCCGGTCGCCTCCAACTTCCACGTATGTTCACTAGCGGCGCTCTCCCAGCATTCCTCTGATCGGCAACCCCTGTGCTACGCCCATGTGTGTTCTCTAGCCGGCGCACCTCCTTGCGCTACTTTGCCTCTCCACTACGCATTAGCTGTGCATGCAGTACCACTGCTGTTGCCTGCTCTGACCTGTGAGCTGCTGGGCTCCACCTACTGCTTTGCGCTCTTTGCTCAGCCCAGCCAGCACTGCTTTGTTATTATAGGACCTTTCCACCCAAGTAGAAGCGTTCAATAAATTTTTAAATTTTACAGTAGTTTTAAATAAAGAATTGAACGAAAAACTCAAATAGAAAAATATTTGCTAACACAAGACAAGAGCATTGGGCCCAATTTGTTCCCCATATGTGAGACCCGCGGTCTCACATATGAGTATTTTGATGATTTATTAAGGTATGAAGTAATTTGATAGAATCAATACATCTTCTCATCAAAAGAGAAAAGAGAAGATGGAAAGAAAAGAGAGTTTCATCTAAGAAACCTGCAATTCTTACAAACCATGTTTTATATCTCTCTCTCTCTCTCACACACACCGATGAAATAATTAAACCATATAAGGAAAACAATAAGAGAAATTGATACTCCGTGTAGACGTTTGCCTGTCTCACCCTGTTATGGCTCCCTGTATACAGGTACATGAATGCAACTGGCAGTCACTGTAACTCTTTGGTTTTTTGCCAGAATATAGTCGAGTTTATACTTAAAATTATGAAAATAGACAGTCTATAACTCAACACGAGCCGTTTCGCTAAATTCGGCCATATACAAAAGCCGACCTACTTTTGAGGATCTCTATCATAAAAATATTATTTTTATCACAAATTTATTTTCTTTATATTTTTTAAATTATTTAGAGATATTCTATACTCTTATTTCTAACTCTAATTTTATCAAGAAAGTTCACTCACATAATAGTCCTCCCGGTTAAGAAAGCAATTGTCGTCAGTTGCGTAGCTATCAAACTTGGTCTTGAAATTTGACAAAAGAAAAGTCCAACAAACTAGCAGGGTTGTGCACATTGTACATTGGAAAATGAGAAGATCATACATTACCAATAAAATGTGGTTGGCAATTCCTACCAAAACCATCAACAAGGTATGTATGCTATATTTTTTTAAAAAGTTGGTAAGAAACATACCCGCCATACCGAAAGCTTGATATTGTTGTTGAAATATCAACCATCTCGACCCATTGTCTTATATTCATGCCATATTGAGGTTGGCGAATAAGTAACATATGCTCACACTCTCGTCAACTATACCAGTTGTCCACCATTACACAATTAGTAGCTCACAGCTACTAACATTCGACAGCAATCATGAGTACTAACCCATACTCAAGTCCAATTTTCTCTAAGCCATGGGCATCCCCAATGACCCCAGAGGGTGATCAAACACACTAGATCAGTGCCTCCTTCTTGAGAAAACAACTATCATCTAATGTGTGGTTAAAAGAGTAGAAAAGGAGGGGAATTTAAAAATTGTAACAGCTTCAATATGTTTATGCCATATGTTTATGCAAAATAACAGAAGCACTATAGTCTAAATATTAATAGATTAGTCCATAGCCCACATCTTTGATTTTCTTTCCCCAAGCATGTGAAAAGATCTTGTACTTGGCCTGTGGCTCTGATACCACTATTACATGACTTTTCTTCCAAGTACAACCTTTCAACAAATTTATAATTACTTTAAATAGATTAAAAAGAAGTTAATACATCAACCTTAGAAGAAGAATTGAACGAAAAACTGAAACGAAAAAATATTTACTAACACAAGACAAAAGCATTGGGTCCAATTTGCCCCTCCTCCCATATGTGAGACCCGTGGTCTCACATATAAGTATTTCGATGATTATTACAGTATGAAGTAATTTGATACAATCAATACATCTTCTCATCACAGGAGAAAAGAGAAGATGGAAAGAAAAGAGAGTTTCATCCAAGGAACTTGCAATTTTTACAAATCATGTTTAATCTCTCTCTCTCTCTCTCTCTCTCTCTCTCTCTCTCACACACACACACACACACACACACACACACACACACACACACACACACACACATACACACATGAAATAATTAAACCATATAAAGAAAACAATAAGAGAAATTGATAATCCCTCTGAAGACGTTTACCTGTCTCAGCCTGTTCTGGCTCCTTGTATGTAGGTACAGGCATGCAACTTGCAGCCGCTGTAACTCTGGTTTTTTGCCAGAATATAGTCGAGTTTATACTTAAACTTACAAGAATAGGCATTGTCTACAACTCAGCACGAGCCATTTCACTAAAGTAAGCCGTGTGTAAAAGTCGACCTACTTTTGGAGATCTCTATCATAAAGATGCTATTTTTATCGCAAATTTATTTTCTCTATATTTTTCTAATTGTTTAGAGATTTTCATATACTCTCATCTCTAACTCTAATTTTATCAATAAAGTTCACTCACATTAACATCTGTAAAGTGGCCAGCACTGTACCGCAAGCTTGGCATCTACTAGTGTAGCCTGTCACATCTCCTACAAACATAGAAAATCAGTCAATTGAAGCCTTGTATTTCACAAAAAATTGGGATTTCTTAAAAAAAAAAATAAAGCTCTTGCATCAAATAAAAATATTTTTTTGGTAAAATCATATGCTTAAAATTTGGGGTTTTTAAGAAAAAAAATCATTCCTTAGCATCAAATTTGAAGCATCCATAGTATTAGAAATTGGGGGCTTTTCTCAATCATGGAGAAAATGCTCAAATTGAAGCTTTAATAGTTACCCAATTTTGGGGCTTTCTCAAAATTGGCCTTCCTACATCAATTGAAGCCTATGCATTGACGAAAATTTGGAAACTTCTCTCTTCTGCTTTAGAATTTTGCCATTTGGGGTCTTGTGTCCTGGCTCTCGAGTCTAAAACGATGCAAGTTTGAATTTCTTGGAAAAGATGTCGAAAAAGGTGACACCATCGGCACCGAGGGGGGAATTCACCTTGATTGTCCCAGAATTTATAATTTCCATGTTATGTGTGTGAGTTAGGGTTCTCTACTTGGGATGTCTCTCGAAATCTGAAAAATAATCTTGTATGTTATGTTTTCCCGTGTGCTTCTCGGCCTAAATGTTTGTACCACCTTATATTACAAAAGGCTCTCTAATTTTCTCGTTAATCCTATTTTGAGTCAGGGGGTAATCTAGAAGGACCGAGGAATCTTATGTGTGGTCAAAGCTCCGTTTACAGGCTGGACTATGATTTGTTGTATCATGTCAGGTATGGCTACTATGATCTTTTGTATCACGTGGTGTGAGTGAGTCCAAATCACCAGTATGAAGGCCACTTCATAAGATACCACCTTCGCTCCAAAGGGGGGTTGGTTGGGTATTTCGAAGTCTCTTGTGTCCTGTATGTCCACCACCACGTATACATGTCAATATGATCTATATTTTTTGTATAGGTGGGAACATCTATTTAGGTGTGAACATCCCATGTATGCGAAGTGTGCCTATATGCGTGTGAACACCCTGTTATCTAGATAAGATAAGTGTTTACCTTGTGTCGTTTATGTATTTATTATGTGTGATTTGTTTGGGTTAGAAGATAAGGCTACATGCCTACAAAAGCATTGTACTTGGTGTAAGGCTTTATATCATCAATCTAATCTAATTCTCATTAAGTTGTGCATTTTGGCCCACGTGTACTTCCATCTCTCTCTCTCTCTCTCTCTCTCTCTCTCTCTCTCTCTCTCTCTCTCTCTACATCATTGCTGCAATCATGTACTTTCACCCACCATAGTTGTAGTTGGAAAACCCTAGCTCTGGTTGTTCCTTCAATAGTGTCATCTACGAACTTTGCATCCAGTAACTCCTCCATGGTGGGAATGGGCAAGCACAACAACCCCTAGAGGCTTGTATCTCACTTAAAGAAAGGAACTCATGTCCTAATCCACGAAAAGGAATATGAATGGTACGAGGGGGCATCCCTACCGCACCAAGCGGGAAATGGCAAAACACTCTCCAACTCTGTCATATGCTTTCTTGAAGTCCAGAAGCAAACCATCCATGTCTTCCCTCATAAGTCTCACTGTAGTTGTTGCCTCCCAAAAGGTGAAGATGTTATTGAGGATGTTGCAATTCAAATTTGGTAGGGAAGGCTAAAGGCACAGGCTAATCGCCTTGGCTAGTTTAGTTGGATTATAAGATTGAGACTTGTACTCATAGAAAGACTTGAGAGCTAGCTTGATTTGGTTGCTTGAAAATGATCCCTTTTATATGAGGTGAGTTGTACAACTTAGCTTCGTTATCTCATGTAGAATATTTCATACTTGCTCATGTGGTTGTTTGCTAGACTTACACGCAATCCCTATCTTCCTTGTGCTCCATGATGGCACCATATTTCTCAACACAACCCATTGGTGCCATATTCTTAGGCTAATGCAAGGTGGCTAGATATGAGGTTTATAACTCCAATACCTCCCCTAGGTGCTTGATTTGCTACTCTCAGGTGGTAAGGTTTGGTTATAACATGTCATTATCACCCCCCCTTAGTGCCAACATAGCTACTTAAGGTGTGGTGGAAACAACATAAATGAGATGAGATGGGTGTCTACTCATATGGTGACTCTTTTTTACATATAGGTTGAAAGATAGGTTTGGGTAGTGAGGTTTTTTTATGTAGCACTCAGAAGAGTCTGCCATTCGGGAATCTCCTCTTTGCTCGATGAAGACTCCATGTAGTTGGCCTCTTGGTTCTTGAATTTGCATTCCTCTTCTTTGTGTCCTAGCTTCTTGTAATAGTCACACTTTGGCTTGTGCTTGAGTCGGTGTTTGCTTTGGTAATGTTCCATCCTTCCACAGTGAAAGCATTTCTTGGTAGTTTTGTTGAAGAGTGCGTATTCCACAGTTGTGCTTCCTTGCTTTAGCTCTTTTTCTTCTTTAAGAAGAGAGGAGACACATCTTTCAAAGGCTGGTTCTGGCAAAATTTTTAGTGTAATCACCAATATATTGTACTCTTTTGGCATGCTTTTTAAGAGAATGGCTAATGCATCTTTATCTTCTATCTTGGCATTTATGTCATCTAGTTGTGTCATTATGCTATTCATCTTGCTAATAAATTGTGCTAGCGCGATTGAGTGAAGTTCATTTCTAGCCCATAGAACTCAATTTTGAGATGAATTTCTTGATTTTTGGCTTTGGTTCTAAATACTTGACTCAACTCTTCCCATGCATCTTTAGCGTGTTCCTTGGAGTCTATATGATGGATAAGATGAGGCCTTAGGTATAGCCCGATGAGTGAAAGTGTTTGCTCATCCTTTTCTATCCACTCATTATTAGGATTAGCAAGTGCATTGTCTTTAATGAGTTTCTATAGCTTTTTGTGCATGGAATACTTCATTTGTGTAGCCCAGGTATGGAACCCTTACCCGGTGAATTTTTTTAGTTGACTCATTGTTCTTGACATCATTTGCAAAGGTCTTCCCCAAGTTTACACTTAGGCAGTGTCTAGTCACTTACAATGTGACAATGCGGTGAAATATGCTCAAATGTTTCCTGGAAATATCCCAAATGCCAGAGGATGAGATTTGATGCTTATAAAAGGCTAATGCAACCCAAAGGTTCCAATTTCGATCCTTAATTACATCAATTTTTGCTAAATAGTTGCTAATGAGAGTGTATAAGGACTAAACATGGATATTAGAGAAGTAGAAACTTGGAGGGTTCAATTGAGCTCACCATTGAAGTTTTCAATGGTGCTTTTGGCATAGCCTTGTCCTTAATGATGAGGACAAGTGTCCTATGTAAAAAAAACTAGCTCAACAACCAAAAAGGTACAGATTTGCTTCAAATTAAGTGATTGTTTTTTCACCTCTTGTGCTCACACTCGTGGTGGATGGAATGAGCTCCAACTTGAGTTGTAGGCTCCTTATAGCATGTTGTAGACACATCTAAAAGGAATTAGGCCAATTTAAAGTGTAGGAGGTGAATGGTTCAAAATAACAATTAGCTATGTTTCTGCATAGCGTAAGCTAATGGCAATAAATTTTGCTAATTCTATGAGGAGGAGAAACGTCTTGAGGTGCTAAAGATGCCCGTAAAAGAGGTTGGCAAATGGTGGAGGGGATAGGCAATGCGAAGCTTTGCAAGTATGCACCACAAGTAGAGATGAGGATAAGATTTGGGGATAAATTGAGATTAGTGCTTAATGTGGTGTAATTAAGCTAAAGAGGCGATGAAATGTGTTGGGAGAGTGAGAAACTTGATGGAAAGTCTCACGAGGAGAGGGAAGGTTTTGATACCATCATGTTGAGAAATGTGAGTACCATGTGAATGGCTATGGTGATGGAGGTGAGTTGTGCTAAGGTGGGTGAAGCTTAAGTGCACTTGTAATCAAAGTAATTAAGTGTTAGACTCAAGTTCAGTTAGGTTACAAGATTGAGACTTGTATACTTATAGAAAACTTAAAAATAATTCCTTTTATATGAGGTGAGTAGTACAACTTAGCTTTGTTAGCTCATGTGGGATATCTCATGAGGTTGTTTGCTAGACTTAAACTCTCTCCCTACCTTTGGTGTGCTCCATGGCACCATATTTCTCAACAATAACCATAAGATCATGATGAATAGACTCAATGAGAGTCTCGTTCTCTTGCACAAGTTTGGGTGATGAAGGAGGCAAGTATGAGGAGTGCCTCAACTACCTCACCAAAGATCCTGCCAATCGCCTAGAAGGGCTGGCAAGTATTCCTTGTGCCTCATGTACTGGAGTGGGCTTTGGTCAACGACGCTTGAGGATCCAGTAGTCAAACTCTATCCTCAGGTAGCCCTTTCCCATGAAGTGAATGTCGGTGATCTAGCCCGGGTTGCCAACCAAGGCTGCCTGCTATTAAAGAAGTACAATGTCATCTGTGAGTTGGATCGGTGAGGGTAGATGGAGCGACTCCTCCAAGGGAGAGAGCCAAGGTGGCAGATGAAGCGAGAGAACCTAGAAACTTGTGCCTGGGGGGGTGTTGTGTGTGAAACTCACACACCCTGAGCAAGTGCAAGAGAAGAAGAAAGTGGCGGAGGAGGTGCAAGGGGCTCTCTCTCTCTCTCTCTCTCTCTCTCTCTCTCTCTCCATGTGGGCTACCTTTTCAAAGAGAAATAGCAACAAGTGGAGTTCACAGGTTCTCTTGTGGCAACAAAACATGTTGAGAATACACTTATAGTTGTGCTAGGACATGCAGGTAAATAACCTAGGAGTTTGGATCTTGCAAGAATTCAACTGAAAAAATCAAGAACTTTGCACCTGCTTTTTGCATTGCCTTGACTTGGATCTCACTTAATTAAATTGGTTGTATTCAATCATACAAGTAAGTATTCTTTCTCATATCAATAGAATAAAAAACTACAAAGAATTTGGATTCTATGCTATTCTATCATACAAGTTGTGAGTACTCTTTCTCATGTCAATAGAATAAAAAACTACAAAGAATTTGGATCTATGTTAAAAAGGACACCCAATGGAACTTTTCAAGCTTAGAGTACAATTCACATAAGAAATTCGATTGCAAAGTTTTTGGCCTACTCATTTTCGCACATGAAACATATCTTTCAAGTTTGACATGTACCTCATTTTTCGAAGGATATTTAGTTAAAACTCCATACACCTCATTTTTCTCTAGCATTTCTCTCTCCTTTTGTCTTATAAAACACCACCAAAACATGACTCCTCTCTCTCTCTCTCTCTCTCTCTCTCTCTCTCTCTCAAATACCATATCCAAAACCCCTTGTGCCCATAGTGTTAGCATAATAAAGCCAATGTTTGTAGTGTTTGTGTGTGTGTGAGGGAGGGAGGAGAAAGGAGGAGGAGGAGGGGATGTGTGTGTGTGTGTGTGTGTGTGGCATGTGTATTTTGTAAGGGTTGAAAGGGGTGTGTGTGTGTGTGCTTCCCCATTCAATGCTCTCTCTCTCTCTCTCTCTCTCTCTCTCTCTCTCTCTATCAATACAAAGGTGTGTGTGTGTGTGTGTATTTTGTAAGGGTTGAAAGGGGTGTGTGTGTGTGGCATGTGTATTTTGTAAGGGTTGAAAGGGGTGTGTGTGTGTGTGCTTCCCCATTCAATGCTCTCTCTCTCTCTCTCTCTCTCTCTCTCTCTCTCTCTCTATCAATACAAAGGTCGGTCCATAGTGTGAACCAAACTACATAAACCAGTGCTATATCTATGCCATAACTCTAGTACACGAAAGTGGCTATCATATAGCACTAGCAGTATATTGCATAAAATCTCACTAACCCAACCAATGGCGTAAATGTAGAAGCTATCACCCAGGTAGGTCATCAATGAGCTCGATATCTCAATACTCCCCCTTCTCGAGCTTAACTCTACACACTATAAGTAAACTCCTAAACTTATGGAGCTTCTTAGTACCCAATGCCTTTATGAAGATGTTAGCCACCTGATCGTACTTGATCCTCTGTGTGTTGACATATACAAATCCACATCACCTACTAGAACCTTCTCCCTCACAAAATGATAATGCACCTCAATGTGCTTCATCCTAGCATGATTGACTGGGTTACTACTATATGCTACTCATGTTGTCAAAATAAATGACATCACAACCCTACTCGTGGGCTCACTCATATAAACAAGTAGCTTCTAAAATGAAGCTACCTTATATAGTAACACCCTTGTACTCTACCTCTATACCAATAAGGTAACTATCAACTGTTTCTTGCTGCTCCAACTCACAATAACACTTCAACATAAATCCAGTGGTAGATCTCTCTTGTTTGTGACATTACTAGCCTAATCATCATCTGTATACCCATGTAGTATCTCTCTAATATTCTCATAAAAAAATCCATAAAATATATCTAAGAATCCATCTAGCTACATCCAAGTGTGGCTTTTTAGAGGCTTGCATAAACTGACTCATGAGTTCAGAAACATAGCTCAAATATAGCCTAGCAATGGTCACGTAGGTCAAGCTACCCACTATGAGCCTATACATAGTGGGATCCTCCAAAATCCCACTTGTGTCTACAAAAGTTTAGTGTTCTTCTCCAATGGCATTGAAATAGTCGTATAGCTAGCCGTACTGCCTCTATAATAATCAAGCGATCTCACAACTTTTACACCAAGAAAATACTCATCTCAAACTTTCACTTCAAAAGCATCCTAACGTTATGTATATAAACATCACTATCACTAGTGATAATTTAATTAAGTTATTGACATAAATGACTAACACCACGATCCTTCTATTTGCCTTTTTTTTACAAAAAGTAAAAATATGCATTGGATATCTGAAATCCAATGGTCATAAGATACTCCTCGATCTTGTTTGGCCATGCTCTAGGTGCCTATTTCAAGCCTTATAAGGCTTTGCATAACCTACACACACAAAATATAAATGTGCATCGCTCTCATAACCTGGTGGTTGTAGCATCATGTAAACTTCTTCTTGTAAATCACTATGCAAGAATGCATTCTTTACAGATTCCATCTAATGTAAAGAAAGACCTCTCAGTAATGGTAGTTCTCATGGTTGCCATTCTTGCATTGGACTGAATGTCTTCTCATAGTCAATGCCATATTTTTATGTGCATAACCCTCGGCAACCAGTCTTGCCTTATACCTATTCATAGATCCATCTAAGTTATGCTTGACGTTATATACCCACTTATCATCTTTTTATCCTTAGGTATAGGTACTAATTTCCATGTCATACTTGTATTTAATGATGTCACTCTCCTTATCCACATGGCCTCTTCCCATTCCTCCTCAAATAAATTGGCTCTATCTCCCATATTTCTTTAACCATGTAAGCATAGCGATGGGATGTATATTCATTATATTTTAACCTATCAATAGGATATCTAATTGCATACACTTGGATCATTATCGAGTGAACTCAAAATAGCCGTGGTCCGTGGTTCTTTGTTCACCAGGAGTAACTCCACTAGAAGAATTCCAAGCTCCTCATCAAGGCTCTGCTCAGAGCACTAGAGTCAACATCCACATAAGAGTGATTTGTTGCTCCTCATCAAGGCTCTGCTCAGAGCACTAGAGTCAACATCCACATAAGAGTGATTTGTTGTGATAGATTAGGCACAAATGGTTGATCTACCTTTTCCTTCTCTTTGCATGTGATACATTATGTGTACCAACACACCTTTAGTGGTATAATGAGATGATGCATTTACATTTCTTGCATCTATCTTCAACCTGCCTGGAATAACGCTGGATCTACTAGTAGAGGACTCTCTAGGTCCACTAAGCACTTGAGATTGATGGTTACATGTGGGACAATATCATTACTTCTTACATCTACATCTTCGATTGCCTTCCCTGGTGTATACTAGCTACTCATCTCATCAAAGACAATAACTTTGCTTGCTCACATCTCATGAGTGGTAGGGTTATAGCATCCATAACCTTTTTTCTCCAATGCGTAGCCAAGGTTGTAGCATCTATAACTTTTCTACTCCAAAGCATAACCAATCAAGATGCATTTCGTTTCCCTTGGATCCAACATGGTCCTCAATTCATTAGGAATATACACCTATGTAATACATCCAAACACTTCAAGTGAGAAACATCTAGTTTTATGCTTGTAAACTTCTATTCAAGTGTCATGACATGAACATCATTTTACTGGTGGGAGTCATGTTCATAATGTAAACTATTGCTATTGCTTCAGTCTAAAAATAATCTGGTATATTCTTTTCAAACATCAAGGCACAAGAAACTTTTGCAATATGCTTGTTTTTTCTTTTTGCAACACTATTGTATTTTGGAGTGTACCTATATGTGAATGGTCGCTTCTTGATTCCATGCTTTCTCAAGAAATCAACACCATTCTATTGTGGAGTGTACCTATATGTGAATGGCCGCTTCTTGATTCCATGCTTTATCAAGAAATCAACACCATTCTATTGTTGACTGTACCTATATGTGAATGGCCGCTTCTTGATTCCATGCTTTCTCAAGAAATCATTGAACTCGTCGGAGAAATATTCTCCCCATCATCTGATGATGTTAGGCCCTTTTTTCTTCTCAACCAAGGCTTTCAATCTCTAAAATTGAGTAAACACCTCACTTTTACCCTTTATAAAGTAAACCCACACTTTCCTAGTGTGGTCATAGTGAATGTTAAATAGTACCTATAACCTTGTAATTGTTGTAGTCTTGGTTGATTCCCATATATCAAAATATGTATAATATACAATGGCCTTACACTGACTTCCTTTTCATGTAAGAAAGCATGTTTGACCTATTTACTAAACTAGCATGCTTCACATACTTTGTGCATACCATTAACCTTAAACTTTGGTAAACTTATAATATTTTTTTGGACCTACATAGACTTCAACCACTATATATTCATATGACCAATGTGCTTGTGCCATATGTCAATATCTGTGATGATAACTGCCGCATATGTAAACATGGTTGCCTTCACCTCAATCATGATAACATCCAAAGTAAACATCCTACCATTTTTGCTACCCTTTGCAACCAAATGGCATTGATTTTTAAAGTTTTCCATAAAGCACCTTGAGGATTGAACCTCACTTATAGACCCACCCCATCTGTCCAATAGAAACCAGGTTTTTCATAATATTAGGAACATGAAGTGCATCTACCAAAGAACTTTATTTTCCCATCCTACGTAGACAATGACACTTTACCTACATGCACAATGGGATACCGATATCATCACATGTTTCCACATACCTTGTTTTTTACATTTTCTACATATCTCTTAACCACTCACCATGATTGGTCACGTGGCTAGAGGTAGGATAATCCACATACCAATTATCTCCTTTGTGAAACTGAGAATGTGCTGCATCACAAATAATCGCTCACTTATGTCATCACCTTGATGATGCATAGTTGCTTTTATTGTTGCTGCTGAGCAACTCTTCACTTTTTGATATTATTCTAATTTTTATAACAGTTCTTTGCAATGTGCCCTAGTCTGCCATTATAAGAGCACTTTATGATATTTGCATCGCCAACAACCTCTGGCTCCCCCTACCTCTAGAGTGGCATCTTTCACTTATTTTCTTGTTGTTGTTTTGCTTCTAGTTTTGATTTCTAAATCAACCACCATCACTGCATCCTCTAGACGACGATCTGCCTCTCCCTCTACCAATAGTTGAGTAGAAGGATTTCTCATGTGAATTTTTGGAGGATGACTCCAATATTCATCTCCTCAGAGAGATGAGGAGAGTAATCAGTTCTTGAAAATCAATTAAAAAATTTTAAACTTCAATGGAGGTCCAGAACTGATTGTATTCCTTGCCAAGACTATTCAAGGTCATCTATACCATATCATCGTGATCTACTGTGTTGAAATGTGTAAAAAATAAATGGGTTATTTGGTTGAGTGTGTGAATGCACCCTAGAGGTGCAAGATATTGTGGAAAAATAAGAGTGCCATATAGGATACTGTGTGAATGGTGAGAGCCATATAAAAGAATGTGGAAAAGTGATTTCCACATGTCATGATGATGTGTAAAGGAGATTGGATCAATGTCTATCTATATTAAAAGTGTTTCATTGTATGGTTCATGACATATGCAATAGAGTATTGTTAAGTGTGCTAATCTCTCTCTCTCTCTCTCTCTCTCTCTCTCTCTAGCAATCATTAGGAAATTTTGGAGGTCATTTCTAGGGCCTTGTTATAAATTTACAAACTCGTATTTTCTCTCTAGAATTTTTTTTTAAAAGATACCCTCATTAAATGTGTACTTGACAAGAAACTATCGGAAGTTATAAAAAAATGGATCTGACAAGGTATTGAAATATGTGCACTAGCTATAAGTCGCCCTCAACTTTTTGGGTTTGCAAAAGGCACTTACGTCTCATATGGTACCTTTTCCAAAAATTTAATGCTACTCTCCTAACAGTCTACACTTATTGCTAGTTTGGTGTAGAATTTGGTGCTTTTGACATCACCATTGCGTCCAGAGTGGCCAAAACCCCCAACAGGACTTTTGAATCACTTAAATCAGACACATGGAGAGGTAGAAACGACCAAAAGAAGGGGAGAAGAGGCTCCTGCCATTTGGCGTGCATAGAGGCCTCCATTTGGCATGAAGGCCTCTATGCGCACCAAATGGCAGGAGCCTCTTCTCCCCTTCTTTTGGTCATTTCTACCTCTCCAGCATGGAGGCCTCTATGCGCGCCAATTGGCAGGAGCCTCTTCTCCCCTTCTTTTGGTCGTTTCTACCTCTCCAAGTGTTTGATTTAAGTGATTCAAAAGTCCTTTTGGGGGGTTTTTGGTTGCTCTAGATGCAATAGTGATGTTAAAAGCACCAAATTCTACATCAAAATACAATCATAAGAAATGTATAGACTCAAGCGTCTACAAAGTTTAGCTTCAAAGTGCTTTTTCTTATCCAATGATGACGCAAGTTGTATTTAATAAAGTTACTCTACCTCATTTGAAAAAGATACCCACATTGAATGTGTACTTGATCGTTTTTTTAAAAAGATACCCTCATTGAATGTGAACGTGACTAATTTTTGAAATTTTTCAATGAATTAAGCTATTTTTCAACGTTACGTTTGCTTCTTCTTCATTGGTTGCGCTCTATTTTCTCTCTCCTCTAAAAGGCCCTCCAAATGACCTTTGAAATGTCCTAATGGGCTTTCTTTGTGTGGTTCAACCCACCTTAGTTATCATACTTAATCTATGCACTTCACTATGATCAATCCCATATTAGGATTTTTAACATACCGTGGTGATGAAATAGAAGCAAGGGTACTTGCAAGACCTTTAACCTTCATCGAATAATCACTTATAATCAGCTTCCCTCTGGTCACATTATGCAGTTCTTCCTGCTTTAGGTTGGAGAAAGTATCCCGTCTCCTAAGGTGTTTGTACATCTTATATATATATAATCATAGAGTTTGTCACACAGATGGACAACCAATACATCACCTTTTTGGTTGTTTCATGCCATGCTTTATATGTTTTCACCTGGTGTACAGGTGGTTATCTATCACATTGATAGACAACTTGTACAACACCTTTCTAGCTCTTTCATGCCATGCCTTATATGTGTGTACTTACTATGGGGTGGGATTTTCTTTAACAATCTCTGGCTCCTTTTCATCACCTATGGTGATGAACTCCCAATCCCAAATTTCCAAGCAGGGAAATTATTCTTGTCTAGCTTCTTGCTCATAATTTGTGACAGGTCATATCTCTTAATTGCATTCCCTCTTTTATAACTATACATGAACTTTCTTTGCAAATCCATAGTGATCTTTTTAACAAAATCCTTAGCGAGATTTTGTGCAAGTAGTGAAGCATTAAAAGATGGGGGCTAGCAACAATTGGGATGTGCATGATAGCCACAAGTAATAGCAATTATCCTTGAGTTTGAGCTAGTGATGATGAATGGCATTCTAATATCTACCCATGGACACCACCGAGAAGTGGGATGTGCATGATAGCCATAGGTAGTAGCAATTATCCTTGATTTAGAACTAGCGATGATAATGACATTCTAATATCCCCCCATGGACACCACTCAAGCATAAGTAGTGAAGCATTAAAATATGGGGGCTATCAAGAAGTGGGATGTGCATGCTTAGTAGCAATTATCCTTGAGTTTGAGCTAGTTATGATAATGACATTCTAATATCCCATGGAAACCACCTAGACATATGCAATATTCATAATAGTTCAATTGGGAAGAGAGGATTTTATGCCCTCAAAACTAGGCACTTTGTGCTCACTTTTAGGTGCCCAAATCTAGGAGATGGCTGAGAGATCCTAGGTAGAGATTAGTACCTAATATCACCTAGACATGGCCCTTATTAAATTATCTTTTACCATATAAACCTTGACCATTTTATATTAAATTTTTTACTAGGCTAGGCATGGTCTAATTTCTTTGCTAACTTATCTTTCAATATCTTAACCCTTAGTTAGTGCATAAAATGTGCACACGGGGGTTAATTACTTATCTTTCAATATCCTAACCCTTAGTTAGTGCACACAAAATGTGCATATGGGAGTTTTCTTAATATTTTTACACATGAGAGACCATTCTCATTTGTAAAAGTCTATTCTTGCTTACATAAATTTTTTATTTTACCAAGTTCTTGAGAATTCTTTAACAAGAAATTTCTCATTTTCTCTCTCTACACAGTTATATAGTTTGGCAAGTTTTACAATAAATAATTTGTAAGGATAAGAGGGATCTTATATAGACAAACTCTAGATGGAGGATGTCTTGCTTATAAGAATGCTTGAACACTATGAGAACTTGATGATAAATAAATGCTAAAAAACTACTTTATATATAGTGCTCACACATGGACGTAGTTTGGCCATGTCCATAACCCATGGCTTGGTCCAAAATGACCAAGAAAGCAAGCAAGCAAGCAAGCAACCATACCATCCGACTAGTACAATATTAGACTACAAAAATACCATCTGATTGGGACCATATTAGACTATAATATATAGTTCCATAGAGGTTGTGTGTAGCTCCCATGACCATAAGCTATGACTACAAACTACATTATTATTAAATGTCAAGGGTCAGCATGGATGTAGGGCAACCATGTTGGCAACAACCATGACTTGGTCCAAAATGACCAACCAACCATATCATCTAATTGGGACAATATTAAACTACATCATAGTTCCATAGAGACTGTGCGTAACTCCCACAACTATCTAAGATGACCTAGACCATTAAACGAGCCCCACAACCCAAGAATAGTGTCCTTGATTTTCTTTTTCCAATGCGGTCATGTAGCCTCCTACATAAGCATGTATCAGTGGAAGTCTACATAAGCCATCCCCTAACCATCTAGTCACATTTGGACCCACCATCCAGTGTTTAAACTAGGAACACCATAACAACTATTCCTTATATAGGGGGCCTTTAAAAATAGAGCACATCCAACACTTACACAGACAACACAAGGGGGGAGCATTAAGAAAATTCTTTTCTAACACCCCCTCTCAATGTCCACTTATACATGATGAACTACCTCTTCGATCCATTCTGAGTAGATAAAGATATCGCGCAAACAAAAAGTACTCCAACATATCTCTCCCAAGAGCCTTTGTGAAAATATATGCAGCGCATGCATATAATAATATTGTATCTCAATGTTCTTTATGCACACCTTGCTCTTGGCAATTTCTATGTAACTCTTGTTATTGTGCAAAGCAACATTGTCACTCCCTTTTTGAGAAATATATATGTCTCCTAAAATCATTCTCAATCCTAAAATGTTTCTTAACTAGATTGATTCGCATTAAGTAATACATGTTGCCTTGTACTTAACCTTTGTATAAGAAAGTCTTATTGTAGGATGCTTCTTGTTCTGATCTAAGATGTAATTCTAGACCGAATAAGAAAACAATAACCAAAAATAGTTTTTTGACTATCACAATCTCCTATTCAATCCGAGTCACAAAATCTAGTCAAGGCATTTTTCAATATGTAAGTGACCCAATGGTACCTTTGTACTTTACACCCATATCCCTACCTTCAAATGTGTGAGGTCCCTGTTCCCACCGAGTAACAGATTCGGTATACTAGCAGCAGAAGTAGCACTTCTCGCGCGGGACAGGGGTCCCACATTCGGGGCCCCACCCACGGATATCCGGATAAGAGACTAATCCGTCGGTTGTTCCAAAACCGAACCCGGAAAAACTTCCTTTACCGGAAAGCACGGGTGATTCCACCAGGATAACTCTTTACTCTAACGCAGTCAAGATCATTACAGATCAACTGATCTGACTGCACCTTTAACGGTACTTGGTCAAATCACGGAAGAAACTTGCACTTGGATCATTGGGATCAACGCTTTTTTCCCCATCAAGAGGCACAGCTGTTGATTCCTATCCATAGAACAATTTCTATCCGGGATTTACTTCATCTATCGTAATAATAGAAATTAAATCTTGATTTACGGATCCATCAGTCCAGCCTAACCCCATCCGATCCCATGGGTTAGCCAACCGCCCAACCACTGTAGTGATGGGATCCAATTTGGAATTTGGTTAGGTTTTGTCCCGGGTACCAAGGAAAAGAGTTCCAAGGCCCCCTAGCCGGAAGTTCATGCAAACATAAAACTAGCCACACCACTTACACACCCAATATGAAAATTGCCTTTTTCTTAGCATCAGCTAACTTTAAAACAATCCTTTAATGAAACCATAGTACCACTGATCACAATCTTCCAATTTATCCGGTTGATTCATAATTTCTCATCATTCCTTCATCAGAATATCTATGGCATCATTGGCAACTAGAACGCTCACCACCTGTCCACACAGGGGCCTTTTCAATAGTTCCTAGCCCATAATACTCGGCAATATAATCACTTATAAAAATCAAGATGGACTCTCGTTGAAGATCAGCAAGATCAACCAACAGATCCATAAAAAGAGCCATGGACTCATCCATTGAAGACCAGCAAGGTCAATCAACCAGATCCATGCCCGGTTTCAGAAAACAACTCTTACTCCTTGTTCCAATATCTTCCTCGACGCACGCGTGGGTATCCTAGGCGACCCAGAGCCCGAGCACCGTATGGTCAGCACCCTCTAGGATCCTTCGCAGGTGACCTAGTGCTTCACTCATAGGCCGCTTCCTTGGTCCCTCATTCACCGTACCGGAAGCTCACCATTTTAATCGAACCGAGGCTGGTCAAGACCTCGGCCGACCTTGCTACGCGAGACGTCCTCCATTGACTCTCCGTCAGCAGTTGCAACTTTATCAGTTAGGTCTCCACGACCTTAATCACAAGATAGTCAAAATGCTTTCCCAGCATTCTTGACATAAAACAGCCATTTACAAACAGCATTTACAAACAGTTTACAAATACAATTTCTATATTAACTCTAATTTTTCCACATTATCCCTCATATAATCCACATTACTTATTCCTCATTCCATTTATATGTGTACTCATCCAATCACATCATTTTCCATCTCTTCACTTCAGATTCCTTCACATCACATATCATATATTCACATCCATACATCCACATCCACATCCACATCCACATTCACATCCATACATCCACATCTACATGCTTACCTCCATTTTCACATCCTCATTTATACATCCACATCCCATATCCACATTCATACATACACATCCATATCCACATCCATACATCCACATCCACATGCATACATCCACTATCACGTCCTCATTCATACATCCACATCCACATGCATACATCCACTATCACGTCCTCATTCATACATCCATATCCACATACATACATACATCCACATCCACATTCCCATTCACATCTATACATCCACATCTACATCCACATGCATACATCCACTATCACGTCCTCATTCATACATCCACATCCTCATGCATACATCCACTATCACGTCCTCATTCATACATCCATATCCACATACATACATACATCCACATCCACATTCCCATTCACATCTATACATCCACATCTACATCCACATACATACATACATCCACATCCACATTCACATTCACATCTATACATCCACATCTACATCCATATACATACATACATCCACATCCACATTCCACATTCACATCTATACATCCACATCTACATCCACATTCACATATATCCACATCCACATTCCCATTCACATCTATACATACACATCTACATCCACATACATACATACATCCACATCCACGTTCCACATTCACATCTATACAACCACATCTACATCCACATTCACATACATCCACATCTACATTCACATTCACATCTATATCCACATCTATATTCCCATTCACATCTATACATCCACATCTACATCCACATACATACATACATCCATATCCACATTCCACATTCACTTCTATACAACCACGTCTACATCCACATTCACATCTATGCATATACATCTTCATGCATACATCCATTTTCACATGCATACATCCACACTCCCATCTCCACATCCACACATCCACATACATACATCCATTTTCACATTCCCATTCATATAACCCCATATGCCTTCATATCTAATCTTTTATATCACATCCATTCTCACCCTATCACAACCCATATACATCTTATCTCATCTCATACACTTCTTATCTCATCCCATACACATCTTATCACATCTTAACTCATCTTATATGCATCTTATCATATCTTATCACTTCCCATATCTTTTATGCATACTTCTATGCATGAAATTCAATTATGCTAAAAGTAACACTTTTATAATAAAATAATCATCTCTTATGCATACCTCTATGCATGAAATTCAATTATGCTAAAAGTAACACTTTTATAATAAAATATTCATCTCTTATGCATACCTCTATGCATGAATTTTAATTATTGTAAAAGTAACACTTTTATAATAAAATATTCATCTCTTATGCATACCTCTATGCATGAAATTCAATTATGCTAAAAGTAACACTTTTGATATAAAAATTTATCCATTATGCATACTTCTATGCATGTAAATAAAAATGATAAAAGTAACACTTTTGATATAAAAATTTATCCATTATGCATACTTCTATGCATGTAAATAAAAATGATAAAAGTAACACTTTTGATATAAAAATTTATCCATTATGCATACTTCTATGCATGTAAATAAAAATGATAAAAGTAACACTTTTGATATAAAAATTTATCCATTATGCATACTTCTATGCAAGTAAATAAAAATAATAAAAGTAACACTTTTGATATAAAAACTTATTCTTTATGCATAATATAAAAATTCAATTTCTCTATGATTATAATGAAATTCTTTCAATTAGTCTAGGATGATAATTCCTAGAAGATGGTAGGAAGTCCTCTTTTTATGCTTTGAATGAAATTATTTTATGCATAATTTTTATAAAAATTTTGCCATAGCTCCGCTGCTATGACTGATAAATCTCAATTTTTCTAAGGGATAAAGCTTATCATTAAGGAAATAATTAAAATGATCTCTAATTGGATCATTAATCCATAATGGATTGAATCATCAATATGCATAAACTAAAAGCATAGAAAAAAAACCATTAATTTGGCCTCAAGCATAGCTTAATCTTGGATTAAGGAAAAGCTTTATGAAAAGCTTCTTTTGGATTGAGAATGGGTCATGAGTATGACCATTTCTTGAGTGAGAGAGAGAAATTACATAAAAACCATTAGAATTTAAACATAAATGAAAATTAACTTCAATAGAATTTACTAAATTATGTAACTCTTCACTACTATTCACCAATTAACTTCAATAGCATTTAAAAAACCATACCAATTAAGCTTCTCAAGCTTGAGAGGGGTTGAGAAGAGAGAAACATTGAGAAATTATAGAAAAGAGCAATATTCACTAATTACCTTACAAGTTGCTTGATTCTTTGTTCACGGTAGAGGCCCCCAACCAATCAATTGGTTAAGTATGTTGATGGAGCCACTAATGGGGATTGAAGAAAGAGGAAAGCTCCAAAAACTAGTGAATTATTAAATGAATTCACAGTTCTTGGCTTAGGTGGAGTAGAGTAACGATACATAAACACTATATATTTTTCAACAAGGGGGAGGCTTCTATTTATAGGAAAAATTGAGCTCCTAACCAAACAAACTGATTCTAGAATTTTCCAAATCAGTTTGGTCAATTTTTGACCATTTTTAGGTCAGTTAAGCTAATTTTTTGGAACTAGACTTGAATGAGGAGAGAGGAGAGATGAAATATCTCAATTTTTATGAGTTTAAAACTCATTCAAGCATGTGAAATATGCACCTCCTTTAAAGAACTCCCCTTCCTTACATATGTCATACTTTTAATATTGCTCATAATTTTTTACTAATAAACCTTGTACATTTTCAACTCTTCATCTTATGTGAAATATGCACCTCCTTTAAAGAACTCCCCTTCCTTACATATGTCATACTTTTAATATTGCTCATAATTTTTTACTAATAAACCTTGTACATTTTCAACTCTTCATCTTATGTGAAATATGCACCTCCTTTAAAGAACTCCCCTTCCTTACATATGTCATACTTTTAATATTGCTCATAATTTTTTACTAATAAACCTTGTACATTTTCAACTCTTCATCTTATGTGAAATATGCACCTCCTTTAAAGAACTCCCCTTCCTTACATATGTCATACTTTTAATATTGCTCATAATTTTTTACTAATAAACCTTGTACATTTTCAACTCTTCATCTTATGTGAGCATTTACTCATTTTTGGGTATCTTCTTTTACAAATTGGATTTATCTCCTCCCTACACATGGATTGATGCTATTGGCCCATAGGAACCTTAATTGGACCATAATCCAAAAATTTCTGAAAATCTAGACCCTTAGACTAAGGTCCTTTATACACATTTCCAATTAATTCCAATTGCACATTGGAAAGTTCTTTTTGAATTTCTGTTTCAGGGGAACTTATTTTAATAAGATGAGATAATTTTCTATCCAAAAATATTAAAAATCTGAATATTCTCTCTCTAGAATATTTTCTCTCTCTAGGTTAAAACAGTTAGAAACAAGTCTTTTATATTTCTGAAGAGGGATTGATTATAGAAGAAGATACTAGACATCAAAAGGGGGTTTGGGGGAGGAATCTTACATTCTACCCCACTTAAAAAACGCGAGATGTCCTCATCTCGCAAACTGGGATAATTTCGCAAGATGCACGAATTATGAGACTTAGAGAAAAATTTAAATCAGGATTAACCACCAAGAAAAAGTCTCAAAGAGAGCAAGATTCAAGATAAGAACAAGATTTAAACTTTATTCATTCTCAGAACTTATACAGTAAAGATAGAAGAACTCTTTACACTTCCATAAGCCCGTCCATCATATGATCACAAAAGCAGCACTCACAAGCTGCGCATGTATAAGGTAACTCATCTATGGGAATAATTCTGTTGGTTATTGCTGCACCTATCTCAGTGGTATGAGGTGATCTAACAAAAGGGCCTCTGAGAGGCAAGCCAAAAACGGGGTAAAGGCATATCTTCTCATGAGGAAGAAAACACGCCAGTAAGAAGACTCGCTCAGAAAACCCAAGATGCCTTGATCTCATGACGCGGTAGTATCGGGGACCCAAACCCAAAGCTTCAATAACCATGGCCAAGCGGACATTATTACGAAAATGTTGCTGACCCCAGGGTGTTACCCTAGTTATGTCTTGATAGGTCCGCCATTTGGTCTGCGCTACAGAAGTTTCCAAGTGAGGGAAAAGTGAGCGCTCATACTGTTCTATAAAATCCTTCTTCACAGACTCACTTGCGTCTTGAAGGTGAGGAATCATTATGGATAAAACTAGTTTTTGTTGCCAAGCCATGAAGGAGATTAAGAAAGAAAGGAGATCGATGGGAGTAAGATTACTGTGAACGACAAGTAAAAGTTACGACTTATATAAAGGAAGGAGCTAGCGTAACTTAGAAGCCAACGGTAACTTGCCACTGAAGTTTTACCGTCTTTCCATGATTTGGGTTTGGCATATTTTTCTATAGAAGGCATTTAGAACTTTGAGATGAGGAGATAAAAGAAGTTCGTAAGCTAAATCACCTACTTTCTTTGGTCCACAATATCTGGGAGATAACTTCTTATACTTCCCAAGAGATAAAGAACTTCTTTTGAGCCGTACTCGAATGAAGACCAAAACCTTGATATCCAAAACATCGATTCTCACTTCTGAACTCATTGTTCTGAATCTTAAAACAGGTGGGACTCTTGAGAAGTATTCAGGGAAAAGGTTCTTCCTTTTTTAAACAGAATCTTTCTTTTATTTTAGAGAGAGAATAATTATAAGATCAGAAAGGGAGATTCTTACTCCTGTATACCTCGAAGGCTGGGGGAGAATCTTACATTCTACCCCACTTGAAAAGTACGGGATGTCCTCATCTCGCAAGGTAGAGGACAACTCTTTTTCTTAAGATCCAATTTATTCTGGGGTTCCTTATATTCTAGTCAACCCAACAGAATATGGGGATAATTATTCCTTATATAGAACTCATCATTAAATAACAATTCATTCAGATCATATCATTCATATCTTTAACACGATAATGGTCCATTAGACTGAAAATTTTCCTTCTGAACATTCCTCCGCAGGAATTTTAGTTAAGCAAGTTCTCAATTTGTCATTCCTTTAACTTAATCTTCCGTCAAGTGTTAACAGTAGCAATCTGACAGCACAATCCACTAATCTCATAGTGATTTGCTGAAATCATTATTATCATTCCAGTTATGAATATTATCACTGGGACTCGTCCCATTCATCCTCATTGTGGTTTCGCTCAGCTTATTACATTTTAACTAAATTTCAGAAATCATAATTTTTCAATCAGAATCCAAATCAATTTTATCAGTTCCCAAACAGAATTAAAAATCATATCAACCACATTCAAATTCATCATCTGGATAGCATTAACGCTTATAATTTCAAGTCTTAGATTTACTCGTATATACTGTCAGTAAAGAGCTGTAGTATACTCTCGGTATATACGGGTAGTCACGGCCCTTGGAATTATAAGGTAAATATCATCATGTCTAGGCCTCAAGCAAGTCAGGGATTCTATATAATTGTGGTACTTCCATCTGAAGACCCAATTACTAATTTATGAATTTTCAGATTGAATATCAATTTGTATGAATTATATCACACAATTACAACCTTTTTGATTCTTGATAAATTTTTGATATATTTGGCTTCTCTGTTGATCCTTATTAACCAAAGGCTCTGATACCAACTGTGAGGTCCCTGTTCCCACCGAGTAACAGATTCGGTATACTAGCAGCGGAAGTAGCACTTCTCGCGCGGGTTAGGGGTCCCACATTCGGGGCCCCACCCACCCACGGATATCCGGATAAGAGACTAATCCGTCGGTTGTTCCAAAACCGAACCCGGAAAAACTTCCTTTACCGGAAAGCATGGGTGATTCCACCAGGATAACTCTTTACTCTAACGCAGTCAAGATCATTACAGATCAACTGATCTGACTGCACCTTTAACGGTACTTGGTCAAATCAAGGAAGAAACTTGCACTTGGATCATTGGGATCAACGCTTTTTTCCCCATCAAGAGGCACAGCCGTTGATTCCTATCCATAGAACAATTTCTATCCGGGATTTACTTCATCTATCGTAATAATAGAAATTAAATCTCGATTTACGGATCCATCAGTCCAGCCTAACCCCATCCGATCCCATGGGTTAGCCAACCGCCCAACCACTGTAGTGATGGGATCCAATTTGGAATTTGGTTAGGTTTTGTCCCGGGTACCAAGGAAAAGAGTTCCAAGGCCCCCTAGCCGGAAGTTCATGCAAACATAAAACTAGCCACACCACTTACACACCCAATATGAAAATTGCCTTTTTCTTAGCATCAGCTAACTTTAAAACAATCCTTTAATGAAACCATAGTACCACTGATCACAATCTTCCAATTTATCCGGTTGATTCATAATTTCTCATCATTCCTTCATCAGAATATCTATGGCATCATTGGCAACTAGAACGCTCACCACCTGTCCACACAGGGGCCTTTTCAATAGTTCCTAGCCCATAATACTCGGCAATATAATCACTTATAAAAATCAAGATGGACTCTCGTTGAAGATCAGCAAGATCAACCAACAGATCCATAAAAAGAGCCATGGACTCATCCATTGAAGACCAGCAAGGTCAATCAACCAGATCCATGCCCGGTTTCAGAAAACAACTCTTACTCCTTGTTCCAATATCTTCCTCGACGCACGCGTGGGTATCCTAGGCGACCCAGAGCCCGAGCACCGTATGGTCAGCACCCTCTAGGATCCTTCGCAGGTGACCTAGCGCTTCACTCATAGGCCGCTTCCTTGGTCCCTCATCCACCGTACCAGAAGCTCACCATTTTAATCGAACCGAGGCTGGTCAAGACCTCGGCCGACCTTGCTATGCGAGACGTCCTCCATTGACTCTCCGTCAGCAGTTGCAACTTTATCAGTTAGGTCTCCACGACCTTAATCACAAGACAGTCAAAATGCTTTCCCAGCATTCTTGACATAAAACAGCCATTTACAAACAGCATTTACAAACAGTTTACAAATACAATTTCTATATTAACTCTAATTTTTCCACATTATCCCTCATATAATCCACATTACTTATTCCTCATTCCATTTATATGTGTACTCATCCAATCACATCATTTTCCATCTCTTCACTTCAAATTCCTTCACATCACATATCATATATTCACATCCATACATCCACATCCACATCCACATCCACATCCACATCCACATCCACATTCACATCCATACATCCACATCTACATGCTTACCTCCATTTTCACATCCTCATTTATACATCCACATCCCATATCCACATTCATACATACACATCCATATCCACATCCATACATCCACATCCACATGCATACATCCACTATCACGTCCTCATTCATACATCCACATCCACATGCATACATCCACTATCACGTCCTCATTCATACATCCATATCCACATACATACATACATCCACATCCACATTCCCATTCACATCTATACATCCACATCTACATCCACATGCATACATCCACTATCACGTCCTCATTCATACATCCACATCCTCATGCATACATCCACTATCACGTCCTCATTCATACATCCATATCCACATACATACATACATCCACATCCACATTCCCATTCACATCTATACATCCACATCTACATCCACATACATACATACATCCACATCCACATTCCCCATTCACATCTATACATCCACATCTACATCCATATACATACATACATCCACATCCACATTCCACATTCACATCTATACATCCACATCTACATCCACATTCACATATATCCACATCCACATTCCCATTCACATCTATACATACACATCTACATCCACATACATACATACATCCACATCCACATTCCACATTCACATCTATACAACCACATCTACATCCACATTCACATACATCCACATCTACATTCACATTCACATCTATATCCACATCTATATTCCCATTCCCATTCACATCTATACATCCACATCTACATCCACATACATACATACATCCATATCCACATTCCACATTCACTTCTATACAACCATGTCTACATCCACATTCACATCTATGCATATACATCTTCATGCATACATCCATTTTCACATGCATACATCCACACTCCCATCTCCACATCCACACATCCACATACATACATCCATTTTCACATTCCCATTCATATAACCCCATATGCCTTCATATCTAATCTTTTATATCACATCCATTCTCACCCTATCACAACCCATATACATCTTATCTCATCTCATACACTTCTTATCTCATCCCATACACATCTTATCACATCTTAACTCATCTTATATGCATCTTATCATATCTTATCACTTCCCATATCTTTTATGCATACTTCTATGCATGAAATTCAATTATGCTAAAAGTAACACTTTTATAATAAAATAATCATCTCTTATGCATACCTCTATGCATGAAATTCAATTATGCTAAAAGTAACACTTTTATAATAAAATATTCATCTCTTATGCATACCTCTATGCATGAATTTTAATTATTGTAAAAGTAACACTTTTATAATAAAATATTCATCTCTTATGCATACCTCTATGCATGAAATTCAATTATGCTAAAAGTAACACTTTTGATATAAAAATTTATCCATTATGCATACTTCTATGCATGTAAATAAAAATGATAAAAGTAACACTTTTGATATAAAAATTTATTCATTATGCATACTTCTATGCATGTAAATAAAAATGATAAAAGTAACACTTTTGATATAAAAATTTATCCATTATGCATACTTCTATACATGTAAATAAAAATGATAAAAGTAACACTTTTGATATAAGAATTTATCCATTATGCATACTTTTATGCAAGTAAATAAAAATGATAAAAGTAACACTTTTGATATAAAAACTTATTCTTTATGCATAATATAAAAATTCAATTTCTCTATGATTATAATGAAATTCTTTCAATTAGTCTAGGATGATAATTCCTAGAATATGGTAGGAAGTCCTCTTTTTATGCTTTGAATGAAATTATTTTATGCATAATTTTTATAAAAATTTTGCCATAGCTCCGCTGCTATGACTGATAAATCTCAATTTTTCTAAGGGATAAAGCTTATCATTAAGGAAATAATTAAAATGATCTCTAATTGGATCATTAATCCATAATGGATTGAATCATCAATATGCATAAACTAAAAGCATAGAAAAAAAACCATTAATTTGGCCTCAAGCATAGCTTAATCTTGGATTAAGGAAAAGCTTTATGAAAAGCTTCTTTTGGATTGAGAATGGGTCATGAGTATGACCATTTCTTGAGTGAGAGAGAGAAATTACATAAAAACCATTAGAATTTAAACATAAATGAAAATTAACTTCAATAGCATTTATTAAATTATGTAACTCTTCACTACTATTCACCAATTAACTTCAATAGCATTTAAAAAACCATACCAATTAAGCTTCTCAAGCTTGAGAGGGGTTGAGAAGAGAGAAACATTGAGAAATTATAGAAAAGAGCAATATTCACTAATTACCTTACAAGTTGCTTGATTCTTTGTTCACGGTAGAGACCCCCAACCAATCAATTGGTTAAGTATGTTGATGGAGCCACTAATGGGGATTGAAGAAAGAGGGAAGCTCCAAAAACTAGTGAATTATTAAATGAATTCACAGTTCTTGGCTTAGGTGGAGTAGAGTAACGATGCATAAACACTATATATTTTTCAACAAGGGAGAGGCTTCTATTTATAGGAAAAATTGAGCTCCTAACCAAACAAACTGATTCTAGAATTTTCCAAATCAGTTTGGTCAATTTTTGACCATTTTTAGGTCAGTTAAGCTAATTTTTTGGAACTAGACTTGAATGAGGAGAGAGGAGAGATGAAATATCTCAATTTTTATGAGTTTAAAACTCATTCAAGCATGTGAAATATGCACCTCCTTTAAAGAACTCCCCTTTCTTACATATGTCATACTTTTAATATTGCTCATAATTTTTTACTAATAAACCTTGTACATTTTCAACTCTTCATCTTATGTGAAATATGCACCTCCTTTAAAGAACTCCCCTTCCTTACATATGTCATACTTTTAATATTGCTCATAATTTTTTACTAATAAACCTTGTACATTTTCAACTCTTCATCTTATGTGAAATATGCACCTCCTTTAAAGAACTCCCCTTCCTTACATATGTCATACTTTTAATATTGCTCATAATTTTTTTACTAATAAACCTTGTACATTTTCAACTCTTCATCTTATGTGAGCATTTACTCATTTTTGGGTATCTTCTTTTACAAATTGGATTTATCTCCTCCCTACACATGGATTGATGCTATTGGCCCATAGGAACCTTAATTGGACCATAATCCAAAAATTTCTGAAAATCTAGACCCTTAGACTAAGGTCCTTTATACACATTTCCAATTAATTCCAATTGCACATTGGAAAGTTCTTTTTGAATTTCTGTTTCAGGGGAACTTATTTTAATAAGATGAGATAATTTTCTATCCAAAAATATTAAAAATCTGAATATTCTCTCTCTAGAATATTTTCTCTCTCTAGGTTAAAACAGTTAGAAACAAGTCTTTTATATTTCTGAAGAGGGATTGATTATAGAAGAAGATACTAGACATCAAAAGGGGGTTTGGGGGAGGAATCTTACAAAATGGTCCTCTTGGGGCTGATTTGATAAAACTACTAAGGACACTAACTATGTATTCCCCAAAATGTCAAACTCCCCACCAAATTCTTGTACTCCTTCACATCCACACAGGTGAAGATTATTAGATAGATAGCTTTGCATCAACCTCCATGGGCATAACCACTAACTTGCACTTAGCCATGTTGAATGCCTTCACAATTTCTCTTGCATACTTTTGTTAAGAAATGAAGATTCCTCCATTTTGCTCTTACAAGACCTTAATCCCCAAATGGAAATGCATAAACCCAAAGATGACATTTCAAACTCTGAACTTAACATCTCTTGTGTCTGTTAGATGTTCTCTTATGGTTCCCCATCATTTATGAGGTTGTCCACATATATGATGACGATCATATACCTACCCTACTCATAAAAAATAGACAAGTTTGCATATGAGGGCTTTTAAAAAGACCAATACTTACAAAAATGCAAAAATTCATTGATACCATGCCCAAGGGGCCTGTTTGCATATGAGGGCTTTTAGAAAGACTAATACTTAAAAGGAAAGAATCTATTCATTGGTACCATGCTTGAGGGGCCTGTTTCATTTTATAGATTGCCTTTCAAAGTCTGCACAGTTTGCTTTCTAAACATGGTATCTCAAACCTAGGTGGTTGTGCTCCCTTCTTCCCTACTCTTGCTTGCTTATACCCTTTTAAATCTTGATGGATGCTAGATTTTTTTGGTTTCCCTTTTGCATTAGGTTATTCTTCTTTCCCCACATTTTTTGAGATAGAACCATCACAAAGGATATCGCTTTTTGCCTCCATCTAGGCACAGAGGTGTGGTCCTTCCCAAGAGCCTTGGTAAAGATGTCGGCATTGTTTTGGTCTGTAGAATAGTACTATAGCTCCACTATCACATCCTTAATCACCTCTCACACGTAATGATATTGAATCTTAATGTGCTTCATTCGAGCATGGAACAAAGGGTTCTTAGCAATAGCCATACAATAATTGTTATCACATTATAAGGCTACAGTGTAGCCCATGAATTTGAACCCCCATGTCCACTAAAATCCTCCTTAACCATACTACTTTTACGTATAGCAAAATAAATTTTCTTGTACTTAGCTTCTATGGAAGAAGGTACCACTATAGGCTGCTTCTTGCTAGTCCAAGAGAAAGCACCGAAACCAAGCAAAAAATAATATCCAAAAACTGATTTCCTAGCATCACAATCTCCTATCCACTCTGAATCACATTAACCCATAAGAGTGTCACCTGCACTGTAAGTGATGTTGTACTCATAAGAGTACCTTTGATGTACCTAAGTACTTGTTTCCCTTACTTCCAATGACTCTATTGTGGCTTGTTGGAAAAGTTGCTCTCAAAACACCAACTGTGAAGCTGATATCAAGTCTAGTGTTAGTGAGAAAAATTAAACTCCCCACCAGCTTCCTCTACTTCTTGATGTCTACTAATGGTGAAGAATCTTTTGTGAAAGCTTCAAGGTCACCTCCACAAATATTTTTAATCGGACATCCCAAATACTATGAGAATCTTCCAAGCATACTTTTTCTATGATATGAAGATCTTGCATGACACATGCCAGACCTCTATCCCTAAACAGAAATGCATAAGGCCCAAGTTTGTCATCTCAAACTCACGGCTCAAGATATCCATTTTCTTCTTAGAGATCATTTGTTCATTGTCACCTATGATATTTAAGTCATCTATACATAGGACAACCAAAGAAATCTTGCCATGACTTTTTAGAATATAAAAATTAGCATCAGCCAGAAGCACTTTTAGCAAACCCAATCTTTTTAAAAATCAATCTATCCTATGATACCATGCTCTTGGGGCATGTTTCAACCCATATAATGCCTTCTTCAGCCTCTAAACTTTGTTTTCTGATCTTGGCATCTCAACACCTAGCGACTCAACTACATATACCTCCTCCTTGAGATGTCCATTCAAAAATTATGATTTGATATCCATGTGAAAAACTAGCCAGTGTTTATGAGTAGCCAAGGCAAGTATTGTGACGACAGATGTCATACAAGTTGTAAGACCAAAGGTTTCAGCAAAGGCAAAACCCTCCACCCGTGAAAATCCCTATGCAACTAACCTTGCTTTGTATTTTTCAAGTGAGCTATTAGCCTTATACTTAGCTTTCCAAAACCATATGGTACCAATTACCTTTCTATTTGGTGGTTGATCAACTAGCTCTTCAAATGCCAAAAGATTTGTAGTTCTAGCTCAAGAAGGAATGAAAATGTTTTAGATACCAACAACTAAGATATTTAATGAATGACTACCCATATGCGCCAGTTGTTATAACCTATCCAACTCCTTATGCTCCACAATCTTTTTTTTAGAGGCCTACAGTCTCACTCTATAATAATCTCATAGACCTCCACCTCAGAATTGGAGAAATAACAGGACAATTCCAACCTAGTCACTAGCTTCCAATGTCGCGATGGTAGTAGGTGACGATGACTAGGAGGAAGAAGAGAGAGGTAGAATCCATACCCTAGTTGAGCACTTGGCAAACCTAATTGTTCTTAGTGATTCAACCCCTAACCAATTTCCAATGTAAAAATTTTAAGCTTTTGGTTGATTTAGGCACATCACTCATTCTTTCATTTCATTAGGAAGTTTGCATAAGCTAGTTAGAAGTAAGGTAAACCAATGTAAGTGTAGTGTAAATGTTCTTTTCACATGCCATGAGAGATAGATGTAGTTCATTTCTCCTTGATGGGAACCATAATGAATGTAAATTTAGAGTCTTTCCCTTAAGTGTGTATGATGGGACTCTTGGTAAAGCATGGAATGATATTGGGGCACATAGTGTCCAAGAATGGGATTTCCACTAATTACAGCAAGTTGAAACTCATATAGAGTTACCACCACAAGGAGTGTAATGGTTTATGGTCACGTAGGTTATTAAGGGAGATTCATTATGTTTTATGATAATATAACAAGGCCATTGTATAAGCTTTTGATTGTCTTAAAATGGATTGAGGAATGTCAACAAGCTTATGATGAATTAAAGAGGACATTAGCCAATGTGTTGAGATATCAAGCTTAACTAGTGCAGCGGACATTATGACCCGTCTGGGTGATAGCTTTCACACTCAGGCCATTGGCATGGTTGGTGAGATTATGGTTAATATATTGCCAATTGATTACAGGTTATGTGAGATTATGGTTAATATATTGCCAGTTGATTACAGGCTATGTGACATCCACTTTGGAGTACTAGAGTTATGGCATAGTTATAGTGTCAGCTGATATGGTCAAGTTCATGCTATGGACTTACCATTGTATATTATTATAGGAGAGTACTTTCCCTTATAATATGTACTCTTATATTTTTAGTTGTATGGTTGTAGAGAAGAAAATAAGATAGAAGAAATTTATCTATCCATCTCTCTCGTGTCTTTCTCTCTCGTGTATGTGTGTGTGTGTGTGTTTTCTTGCAAGGAACTTAAGCTCTCTCGCTCCCCCACATTCCCTTTATGGTATTAGAGTCTATTTTAAGCTAAGAAGCTAAGCAGAAAGCAAAAGAATCTACGAAGGCAAAGGAAACGATACACGATTAAGAGCATCATCATCACTTTTCCTTCTTGTTTAGGTATGACACCTCTTGGGTAGCTGTGGCAGCTATACATCTCTGATTCTTATGGCCAGAGTCACATTTCAGGTGTGTCTCCATCTTCGTTTGGTCACTTCAAGGTATTTTTGGGTAGAAGTTCTGATTGAGAGAATTAAATAAATAGATGCATAAAAGATTTTTTTATTGTTACTTTCATCAATATTGATTTTTATGCATAAATAGATGCATAAAAGATTTTTTTTAATTATAGAAGTGTTATTTTCATCAATATTGATTTTTATGCATAAATAGATGCATAAAAGAATTTTTTATTATAAAAGTGTTACTTTCATCAATATTGATTTTTATGCATAAAAGATTTTTTTTTATTATAAAAGTGTTACTTTCATCAATATTGATTTTTATGCATAAATAGATGCATAAAAGATTTTTTTTTATAAAAGTGTTACTTTCATCAAAATGGATTTTTATGCATAAATAGATGCATAAAAGAATTTTTTATTATTATAAAAGTGTTAGTTTCATCAAAATTGATTTTTATGCATAAATAGATGCATAAAAGGATTTTCTTCTATTTAAAAGTATTATTTCCATAGAAGTTGGATTTTATGCATAAATAGATGCATACATAATTTTTTTTTAAAATCAAAATGAGAGTTCTCTTTAAAATCAAAATGAGAGTTCTCTTTAATCATTCTCCCCGCCGCCAGCAGCAACTGTTTTTGCAACCGAACTTCCCTTAGAAAAACATATATACCAAATGCTCCCTCCACAGCATTCTGGTGTAAGACAGTGCTTTAAGAAAACAGGGTTTCTATGCAAGTTTTCAGTTTTGATTTTCTTTTAAATAAAATGGGCATATCTTAAATCCGTATCCCAATACTTCTAGATCGCAGGTCTAAAATTCCAACAAAATTTTTTGAATTCTGTAATCTTGATCCTCAGATCAGAATCAAGGGTCTTATCTTCGGTGGGTGATTTGAGTGAAATTTTCCTGAAACTGGTCACATCGTCTTTTCTTGAAACTGACGAAGGAGATTAAGTCGTGGTCATAGTCTGATTCAAGGTTTGAGTCTGGAAAGGTTCTCCTTGAACTATCTTTCTCGAAGGGTAATATTTCAATTACTACTTTACTGAATTTCATTCATTGAGTATTTTGCTTAACGAAATTCAAAACTAAACACGTATTTCTATGAGGAATAAATTAATCATTTATCTAAAATTTCGACTTCGATAGATCTTCTGAATTTTCTCATTACCATTAGAGTGATACTATTTTGTGAGAAACAAGGATTGAATGGAAATTTTGAGTTATGACATCTGTAACCAATAATTGTTTGTCAATGGATTATTTTAAAAGTTAAAGTTTAAAGAGAAGTGTGTGGTATCTGTATTGTGAAGCAAAAGTTAAGAAAGGCATTCAATTATGGGTGGGTGAGTACTTGTCTGGTTCTACTAATTCTAGTGGTTGGGTGGTGGCTAACCCATGGGTCGGATGGGGTTAGAGGCTGGAATTAGTAGAGTTTTAATAATAAAATTGATCAATAAGAATATGCTTAGAACTCGTTAGAGTTTTAATCAGATGAAGGTTAGTTCAGTATCTTGACCTCGTTAGAGAAATTCGTTAAGAAAATAAAATGGTGGAATCGTCCCCGTTTTTCGGGCAGGGAAAAGTTTCCCGGTTTCGGTTTTCGGAATGACCACCAGCTTAGTCTCGTGCCCGGACATTTGAGGGCGAGGCCCCGAGTGAGAAACCCTGCCCTGCGCAAGAGGAAGCTACTTCCCTTGGTACCATCCCCCCGAGAATCTGGTGCACAGAGGGGGCAGTGGGATCCCACACTAACACTATAGCAAATTGCATGGCAAAGCCATGTTCTAGACCAATACAAAGGCAAGAACTGAAACAAGAGCTATATACTATGGAGAAGAAAAGCATGTCTTTCAATGAGTATGCTTTAAATATCAAGGGAATTGTTGAATCACTTAGGTCTATCAATGTATTGGTGGAAGAGATGGTTTGGTGAGAGTCTATCTAATGGGCTTGGCAAAGAGTATAAGCCATTCAAGACCTCTATTATAGTCAGGGAGAATGTTTCCAACTTTGAGACTGTGTTAATGCTGATCATGGAAGAAAAGTATCTAGGTGAGAACTCTTCTTCAAAAAGAAAGAACACATCAAAATAGGGGTTGTGGTCAAGGCCAAGGTGGTGGCTGACATGCAAACCATAATTATGAACAACAATAATCCAATGATTTGCAATAGTAGTGCAACAGTAATTATACACAAGTAGAAGAGGTAGGGGGAGCTAGAGGGGGATGAGGTGGTTGGCAAAGAAAGTAGAGTGCGAATAGCATAGAGTGCTATTATTGTGGCAAACTAGGGCACATGGAAAGGACTGCTTTAAAAAGTAAAATGACATTAAAAGTGGAAAGTTGCAGCAAGGCAACTATGCATCATCTAGTAAACAGGGTGGTGATGTGACAAAAGTGGGTAGCTATTTGTGATACAACACATGCTCAATTCCACAACAAGAGATGTGTCAGAATCTAAAAAATATGATATGTGGATTCTATGCCTCTAACCACATGACCAGTCATGGTGGGTGGTTTAGAGACATGCAGAAAATGGAAAAACCAGGTTATGTAGAAACATGTGATGATACTTGACATCCCATTGTGTATCTTGGTAAAGTGCCATTATCTATGAAGGATAGAAGAATGAAGTACTTGGCAGATGTAATTCATGTTTTAAATATTAGAAAGAACCTAGTTTTTGTTGAACAAATGGTTGAGCAGGGTTTGCAACAAGTGAGGTTTAATCCTCAAGGATATTTTGTGGAAGACTTCAAAAATCAGTGTCACTTGGTTGTAAAGGGTAAGAAAAATGGTAGGATGTTTACTTTGGATGTAAACATGTATGAGGTAAAGGCATCCATGTTTATGCATAGAACATGTGTCATTACAAATATTAACATATGGCACAAGCCCATTGGTCATGTGAATATACAGCAGGAGTAGCATGGTTGAAGTCTATGCAGACCCAAAACATTGTTGTAGGTTTGCCAAAGTTTAAGGTTGATGGTATGCATCAAGTATGTGAAGCATGCTAGCTTGATAAGTAGCAAAAATAGGCTTTCCCACATGAAAAGCATGTCAATGCAAGGCTATTAGATGTTATACATTCAGATGTATGGGGATCTACCAAGACTGTAACAATTGTAGGTTGTAGGTAATATATTACATTCATTAACGATCACACTAGGAAAGTGTGGGTTTATTTCATGAAGGCAAAAAGTGTGGGTTTATTTCATGAAGGCAAAAAGTGTGGGTTTATTTCATGAAGGCAAAAAGTGAGGTGTTTGCTCACTTTTAGAGATTTAAAGTCCTGGTTGACAAGGAAAAAGGCATACAAATAAAATGCCTGAGATCAGATGGTGGGGGAGAGTATTTCTCCAATGAGTTCAGCGATTTCTTGAGAAAGCAGGGAATCAAGAGATAGTTTACATGTAGGTACACTCCGCAATAGAATGGTGTTGCAGAAAAAAAAGGCACATTACAGACGTGGCATGTGACTTGATGCCTGAGAAGAATATGCCACATTATTTTTGGGCAGAAGGAGTAGCAACTATTGTGTACATTATGAACAGGACCCCCACTACAAAGTTGTTCATGGTATGATGCCTGAATAGAAGTTTATAGGCATATAATAGGATGTGTCTCACTTAAAAGTGTTTAGGTGTATTGCATATGTGCATATTCCCAAAAACGACGTGAGAATAAAGTTGGATCCAAAGTCATAAATGCATCTTCATTGGTTATGCTTTGGAGCAGAAAGTTTATAGATATTATAACTCGACCACTCGTGAGATGCGAGTAAGCAAATATATTTTCTTTGATGAGATGAGTAGCTGGTATGCACTAGTGAAGGCAATAGAAGATGTAGATGTAATAAGTACTGATATTGCACCACATGTAGAGTAGTAATCACAGGTGCTTAGTGGACCTGGAGATTCCTCTAATAGTGCATCCAATGTTAGTCCATATTCAAGAAGATTGAGGATAGATGTAGATATACATGTACCACACAAAGGGAAGGAAAAGGTAGATCAATATTTTGTACCTCATCTATCAGTAGATCACTCATATGTGGATGGTGACTTTAGTGGCTCTGAGTAGATCCTCTATGAGGAGCTTAGCATTACTTCTATGGTTACTCCTAGTGTAAGGAGAACCAGGATTGTTTTGAGGACACCTGGCAATGATCTAGTTATTCATAGGTCTACAAGGGCTAGGTACCTTGTTGACAAGTTAAGATATGATGGATATACAACCCATCATTATGATTACATGGTTAAAGCAATATAGGAGTTGGAGCCCACTTGTTTTGAAAAGGCACTTGGAAATAAAAAATGGGAGTTGACAGCAACCTGATAAGGATTTGATTATAGCTTTCAAGGCTGATATTGCCTTAAATTTTGAGATGTTAGATCTTGGTCTTTTACACTACTACTTGTGTATCCAATTTATACAGTAAGATGATAGTATAATCATTAAACAAACCAAGTACATAAAGGCACACATCAAGGCACTTCTCAAAAGGTTGCAAACCAATCTCTACACCAATCGAACCTAGTGTAAAGCTCAATCTATAGGATTTCAAAGAACCATTTAGCATAACCACTTATGATTAAGCTTTTGGGTGCCTTATATATTTGTGAAACTCACGGCCAGACATTGATTTTGGTGTGTCACAAATTTCAAAGTTTATGCATTGCCCAGGCAACACTAACCATTGGTAAATAATTAAACATATCTTTAGATACTTACAAGACACTCAAGATCTTGGATTGTTCTATATGTCAAGTGGGGGTGATTTAGAACTGCAGGGCTTGTTTGATTTCGACTGGGCAGGTGACTATGATACACAATAGTCTACATTTAGAAATTATTTCTTCCTTGGACACTTATGTATCTCCTAGCTAAGCAAGAAATAACCCAATATGGCAATCTCATCCTGTGAAGCTGAATACAGAGTAGCATTCACTGTTACAATAGTTGAATGCGTATGGTTGAGAAGATTGATGGAGGATCTTTGTGTCTCAACAAACACCCCTACTCCAATTCTCATTGACGGTTAAAATGCAATGGTAGTAGCCGAGAATTCTTTCATGTTAATACCACATGTTAATACCAAGCACATTAAAGTGCACTACCACTATGTAAGAGAGAGATTCCATGCAATTGAGATTAATTTGATCTATTGCAGTATACATGATAATGTGGCAGATCTTTTCACTAAATCCTTATCACGTGAAAAGTTTAAGGCCTTTTGTAAAGCTTTGGGTCTCATCCCTTTCAGAGACTAATTTGTAATCTAGGTAAACCTCACATCTATATAACAAGGGGGTTATAACTTTATAGTAGTACTACAGTGAGGCCATGTACTGATACCATTGGCACTTTTTCCTATTCTCTCTCACACTCTACACCCTTTTGTTCTTCTCATTGTGTATTATATGTGTGTAAGTTAAGATCCATTGTGAGCTAACAACCTACTCATGTCTTATAAATATTTTCCTATCATACTATCAGTATAGCAGTAATAATTTCTCAAAAAATATTTTCCTTTACAATTATTAGAGCATTAAGCATTTTTATTTCCTAATATCAACCCTGTCATAGGCCCAAATCCCCATGCACTACTCAAAATTTGTGCTCATACAACATGACCAAGGTATCCCAAGCATCCTTAGGTGTCATTACATCCCGTATATGATCAATCATAACATTAGCCATGCTAACAAAAAACCATTAAATCACTTTGTTGGATCACTTATATCATGTCTTAAGGGCTTGAGCCTACTAATCCAAAGGAGCCTCAAGAAGGTTCAACCAGATTCACTATGGGTGCTGGCTGCAATGCAAAAAATGCTCAATGATGAGGTAACCCATGGTAATGCACATATATAACTTTTTGGACCCAAGAGGAGTTAGACATGACAGACTAACATCTATCTCACTAAAAAATAAAGTCAAGGAATCTACTAGAATATTCACCACAATAACACAAACATAGAACCTATGATGTAGAAAGTAACACCATCTGTAAAATGGGTACTCCATGGTGCAGAATAGCCGAAACATATCATCAAATCATGTATAATGATTGGCCAATAAGGGGTACTATCTTTGGCCAAAACAAAATCATGATTCCTCAATCGGGGAGTCTGCATATAAAGAGTGTACTAACTCAATCAATGAGTGTACTAACTCAATCAATGAGTCTGCACAATCATGATGCCTCAATCGGGGAGTCTGCATATAAAGAGTGTACTAACTCAATCAATGAGTCTGCACAATCGGTGAGTCTGTACACACAAATGGAGATATGTACACTACCTGAATCGGCAAGAGGCTATGCACATAGCTAGAATCAAGGCGACTGTGAATGTAGGCAGTAACCAAGGGCATGATAGGTGGACAATGATGATTCAGGTATCCACTATGGTTACTGAGGAGAGTGATTCTTGTATTTAATCAAGTATTGATGATAAATAGTACCTGTATGAGTGGTGGTATGGTCATGGTCAAGGATAGATTCTGGGACTAAAATTTCTAAGTCTTCTTATAAAAGAGGTGGGTCATCTAGAATAGGATAAAGTGGAAGAGTTCCTTTAAATGGGCATAGCAAACTGATATGGAAGGAGTTGTGTATATGCCAGTGAGGTGGGATGTCCAATCTAAAAGCATTGTCATTGATTTTCTTGAGAATCTTAAAAGGCCCATAAAAACATGGAGCGAGTCTAAGCTTGGGGTGCTTTTCAATGCTCTTAAGTCTATGTTTTTCAATTCTTAACTAAACGATGTCATTCTCTTGAAATTGCATAGGTCTTTACTTCTTGTTTACTTGTTTTGTATATCTTTCTTATATATTAAGTCACTTCAGCCAAAATTTGGGTATGGTTGTGGGAAAAATGGTCTACGGGCTGGAACTTGTGTTTCGATTCTAGAAGTCAGTGTAGGCAACTTTTTACCATAGACAACTTCGAAGGGTGCCTTTCCTATGGGAAAAGTGGGTGGTATTGTTATAAGAAAATTGCAAAATGTGCAAATGATCATCCTAACTAGAAGGTTTGTCAATGGTATAGGCCCCCAAAAGGTCCATAATAGTGCTATTAGTAGCTTCAGTCTGTGTGGCCGGAACTAAAGTCCATCTTAGAGCCTAAATTTGAAAACAAAGCTATCCAAAAATGATTGTAAAGCAAGAGGCCCTTTCAGAAACAATTAGTCTAGTAAAACTATGATGAGTGAAAATAGTTTTAATAAATATCCTTGTAGAGCAAGTGGAGTAGTCAATGTCTTCTTGCATGCCACAAAGTCTGCTTGTTTGCTAAACCTATCTACTATGGTCCAAATCTTGTCATTATGCAAGGAGGTAGCCCATGGACCATTTAGAATTGGCAAAGGCATCAATAGTCCATATGGTTTTCCATGATAACGCTTGACATGTTGACAAACAATGCAATTAGAGACATATTTTGCAATATCTTTTTTCATGTTAGGCCAATAAAAAGGTTTTTCACATGATGTCAAAGTAGAAAGTACGCCACGATGCCCAACATAAGGTGGCTCATAAATTTCTTGCAAAACAATATGCCTAAATGGTGTAGTTATGCATAATATTTTCTCAAAGAATAGGAAACCGTCAGCATATAAATAACTATTGAGAGGAAAATAGTTATTATGAACAAGTGCATTGCAATCATTTGAAAAATCAACATCATGGGCATAATTGTCATGCATAGTATCAAAAGATTCAATATGAACAATAAAAATATTATTAATTCATGGTTTAAGGCTCAAAGCATCTACAAAAAACATTAGCACAACCTAGTTAATATTGGATTATGGGGTGAAAACTTTGAATGAAGGAAGCCCATTTAAAATGACAGTCGGAGATGGTGTTCAATGCTTTGTTGGTTAGTCTTAATCAAGAATTTTGAACCCATGAGGTAGTGTTTCCACATGCAAAGAGCATATACTATGGTCAAAAGTTCCTTATCATAGGTGCTATAGTTTAGTTTAGAGGGTTTTGATTTACGACTTTCAAATGCTAAGGAATGGTCATCTTGCATCAAAACGACTCTTATACCAGATTGATTAACGTCAGTGAAAACTAGGAAAAATGGTCAAGTAAAGTCAGGTAATTATAGGATTGGGGTGTGAGTTAAGAGATATTTGAGATGGTCAAAGGACTTTTGTTGACTATCACCCCAACGAGAAATAGTGTTCTTTTTTCAACAATAATGTCAATGGTAATGCAATGAGGGAAAGTTTTGCGCACAAATCCTCTATAAAAGCCTGAAAGTTCGAGAAAAGATGTCACATCATGTACAGTCTTGGGAGTTGGCCAGTCTCTAATGGTTGCTATTCTTTTAGGGTCAACATGAATGCCATCAGTGGAAATAATGTGCCTAAGATGTTCAATTTCACATTAAAAGAAATCTCTTTTATCACGATTTACATACAAATGGTTCTCTTTAAGAAGTTCAAAAACAATTCTCAAATGGTTTTCATGTTATTTTTGGAGCGACTAACAATAAGAATGTCATAAAAAAATATAATCACAAAATCTTGACGGTTCAAAAAGATTCTATGCATCATGCGAACAATGTGGCCGATAGATACATTTAGAGGGCCAAAGGGCATTACTAGAAAGTCATAATGACTGAATTGAATGCAAAATGCACTTTTATTAATATTAGCGGGATCCATACGCACTTCATGATAACCTGATTTTAAATCTATCTTTCTAAAAACACAAGAACCTTTCAATTTATCAAGCAAATTGTCTACTCTAGGAATAGGACAACGATTTTTGATAGTTACTTTATTTAATGCACGATAATCAATACACAAATTGATAAGTCTTATTCTTATGCTCCAAATGGTAGACTACTAGGTCGTATTAATCCTTTATCTATTAATTCCTTAATTTGGCGTTGAATTTTTTGTTGTTTGCAAAGGGTTTTGTCTATAAGAAGGTACACGATGTGGTGGTTGTTGTAAAGGGTTTTTATTGTTTTGCAAAGGGTTTTGTCTATAAGGTGCATGATGTGGTGGTTGACTTCTTGGGGCAAGAGATTTATTTTACGGTCCTTGGGGCGAGAAGGAGGTAAGTGAGGGAGATAGTCTCATTAACAAAAAAATCATGAAAAGTATCAAGAAAGTGTTGTTGATGTGGGGTGAGTGTTTGATTTACTTTCTCTACCTCAGTCACATAAATCATGTATGGTTTGTGCTCTTCTCTAAGTGCTCTTTTTTCTTGTGTATGTATAATCAATGGAAAAAGTTCATGTAAAGAGTCACTCTAGAAAGAGATATCAATGTGTCATTATGTGTGAATTGCATAGTATGAGTGTTGTAGTCAATGTTAGGATTGTGTTGATGACGGAATGGTATTCCTAAAATGATGTCCATGGAATGTAAAGATGCAATCAAGAAATCACGATGCTCTTTATATGACCCAATCTGAATTTCAAGATTTTTAATTTCACGAGTGCCATTGTGAGTTCCTTGGAATGAAAATTTTACTTTATATGTAGAGGGAGATGTGTGCAGTTGTAATTTCCTTACAAGATTTTTTGATTCTTACACAATATGGCCGACTTTAGGCAACAATGACAAGTAGGAGTAGGCCTAGATCCTTTTGATGAGACATTGTGAGCACTATTGTGACTGGGCTTGGGGTTTGAATTTACAAAATTTGGCTTTGAAGTTTTCCCATTAAATACATTTTTAGGAGGAAATGTGGATGCGCGCAAGTGTTGCACATTGCTAGGGTGATGTGAAATAAAAGAATTAGGTTGAACAAATCATCTAAATGGACGATTATTACCCACAAAAGATGATTGTTGTCGATTTGTTGGACTAGGCCATTGCATATGCCTAACAAACTTGCCTATAAAGCGACCCTTCTTCTCTCCATCATGAGTAAGAGAAATAGTCTCATAGAGAGAATAGGGTTGGAGCATATTCACCTCTGCTTGCAAGCCTTCTTCAAGACCATCCTCATACTTTTTTTGCAAAGTTTCATCATGCAAATCTTCTAGCACGCGAAGATGGAATAATGTTTGCCAAAAATGCTCAGTTTATTGTGACAATTGTCACGATCATTCCAAGAGAATTTTCTCCATGCATGGCATGCCTGCAAATGAAACTGAGATGGAAGGAAAGGCTCTTTGACTTTGTCTCAGAACTCAAGCTAATTGGTTGGCTTGTTAGTAGCATTGCAGAGTACATTCCACCATAGAGATGCTTTATCAACCATAAGGTTGGTGGCACATTTAATGTTGTCTCTTTGAGAGAAGTTTTCATTAGCAAAGTAATCATCAAATTGACTTAACCATGAAAGAACAATGCGGCCATCCTTTTTCTACCATTGTAAGATTCCTCCCCAGCCTTTGAGGTATGCAGGAGTAAGGACCTCCCTTTCTGATCTTATAATTTATTCCCTCTCTAAATAAAAGAAAGATTCTGTTTAAAAAAAAGGAAGACCTTTTCCTAGAATACTTCTCAAAAGTCCCACCTGTTTTAAGGATTATGAACGATGAGTTCGGAAGTGAGAACCGGTGTTTTGGATGCCAAGGTTTTGGTCATCAATTAAAAGACTGCCCAGGATCGACAGAAGCAGTATGCAGAAAAATTTTTTTTTTATTATAAAAGTGTTACTTTCATCAAAATGGATTTTTATGCATAAATAGATGCATAAAATAATATTTTTTTATTATAAAAGTGTTACTTTCATCAAAATGGATTTTTATGCATAAATAGATGCATAAAATAATAATTTTATTATTATAAAAGTGTTACTTTCTTCAATATTGATTTTTATGCATAAATAGATGCATAAAAGAATAATTTTTATTATAAAAGTGTTACTTTCATCAAAATGGATTTTTATGCATAAATAGATGCATAAAAGAATATTTTTTTATTATAAAAGTGTTACTTTCATCATTATTGATTTTTATGCATAAATAGATGCATAAAAGAATAATTTTTATTATAAAAGTGTTACTTTTATCAAAATGGATTTTTATTCATAAATAGATGCATAAAAGAATTTTTATATCAAAACAAGAGTTCTCTTTAATCCTATGTTTAAATCCCATGAATATTGGAAAAATGAATAAGTAAATACTCAGTGTGAAGGAAAATTATACCGTTTCATATTCTCTAGGATGATAATGAGAAAATTCAAAAAAACTATCGAAGTCAAAATTTTAGATAAATGATTAATTTATTCTTCATAAGAATTCATGTTTAGTTTTGAATTCAGTAAAGTTTAAAATATTACCCTTTGATAAAGATAGTTCAGAGAGAATCTTTCCAGTCTAAAAACCTGAATCAGACTATGACCAAGACATAACTCCTTCGTCAGTTTCAAGAATAGACGATGTGACCAGTTCAATAATCTACACTCAAATCACCCACCACTAAATCTGAAACTAAGTTGAGATTCTTTGATTTTTGATCAAAGGATCAAGATTACAAAATTCAAGGAATTCTGCTTGGGAATCTAGACCTCTGATCTAAAAGTCTTGGGATACGGAATTAAGATATACTCATTGTATTCAAAAGAAAATCAAAACTGAAAACTTGCATAGAAACCCTATTTTCTTAAAGGAATATCTTATGCCAGAATGCTGGAGGGAGCATTGGCATATGTGTTTTTCTAAGGGAAGTTCGGTTGTAAAACAGCTGGTGGGGAGTGTTCAAAGGACGGCTCACGCGGCAAAAACCTGCCCAGGTCTTGACCAGCCTGGGTATGGTGTAAAATGGTGTGCTTTCGGTACGATGGGCGAGGGCCGACGAAGCGGTCCCTGAGTGAAGTGCCAGAACACCTAAGGAGGATCCTGGAGGGTTCTGACCAGGCGATGCATGGACACCCATGCGTATGTCATGGAAGATGTATATATGAATGATGACAAGAAAATTATTGTAATCTGCTACTAGATTTTGTTGACCCGCTGGTCTCAAAACGGAGAGTCCAGAATGATTGAATGGAAGTTTTGAGTTATGACATCTGTAACCAGTCAATGGATTGTTTTATAAATTAAAGTTTAAAGAGGAGTGTATGAGTATCTGTATTCTAAAGCAAAAGTTAAGAAAGGCAATTATGGCTGGGTGAGTTTTTGTCTGGTTCTACTATTCCAGTGGTTGGGCGGTGGCTAACCCATGGGTCGGATGGGGTTAGGCTGGAATCAGTCAATTTTAATAATAAAATTGATTAATAGGATTACGCTTAGAACTCGAGTAGTTAATTAAAAGCCTGAATACTTCTCAAATGAATAGATCAACGGCTGTGTGCCTGATTCAATTAAGAAAAAAGCGTTGATCCCTTCAAGTTCAGTCTGTAATAGTTTCCCTTCTATTTGGTTTATTCAGATGAAGGTTAGTTCAATATCTTGACCTCGTTAAGAAAATTTCGTTAAGAAAATATAAATGGTGGAATCGTCCTTGCTTTTTGGCCATGGGAAATTTTCCTGGTTTTGGTTTTCGAAATGACCACCAGCTTAGTCTCGTGTGCCCGGACATTCGAGGGCGAGGCCCCGAGTGAGAAACCCTGCCCCACGCAAGAGGAAGCTACTTCCGCTGCTACCATCCGGGAATCCAGTGCACAGAGGGGGCAGTGGGATCTCACATTATTGGGACATGAGAAGAGAAGGTCGAAGGACCTAAGAGGAAGGTTAGGTTTGAGAGATGGTTGGGAAATGGGAGACTAGGGTATAGAACTTGATCATACTTATTTCAGTCTTCAATACTTTGGCTCATCCTCGAGATTCGATAGGGTTTTTTTAGTCAGCAAGTAGCTCGGGTCCCTCACACTCTTAAGCTCTCAATTGACTCTAGTACATCTCTTTTTGATCATATGCCTCTCAGATGGGGTTGGCATGTCATGGGCTGGGAAGAGATGGCACTCAATAGATTTCCAACTAGGAAATTGAGAGTAAACAATCTATTTCTTTTTGAGGATTAGCTTTTTAAGACACAAACTGAAATGGCTATAGAAAGATTGAAAAGAAGAGATGCTCAAGGGTCATGGAGGCTTCTTACTAATGAGATGCAAGGGATAAATAGGGGGGTTGGTAAATTGAGGAAAAGAGACAGCAGAGAGGGAGGTGGAGTGAACTTCTAAACCATCTTCACAAAAAAAAAAGACAAACTGGCAAGTTGTCAGAAGATGAGATTTTTTGGTATATTAAATGTCAGGAAGGGCTAAATAGTGAGGATGAGAATTATTCAAAGAGAGGGGACAATAGACACAAATGGAAAATGTTTAACAACAAGAGGAAGCCTGATAGATATTTATTTAAGTTATCTGAGGGGAAGGGTTCCAAGGAGGTGATGGGGAGAATACTAGGTGAGATTGGCCAAGAGATTAGGATTGATTGTTTTGCTGAGAAGTGGGTGAAATTTTTGGAGCTACTCTTAGTTTGAAAGAGGATTGGTCAACCAAAAGGTATCAAGCTGAGAGTAAGCTGCTTGAACTAGTAAGCAATAGAATAGATCATGATAAAGATAAATGGCTAGAAAGGGATATAGAGGTGGATGAGTGTTGGGATGCCCTTAACAAATTGGGAAAGGAAAAGTCACTTGGATGGGATGGGTTATTTGTAGAATTTTTTATGGCCTTTTGGTCTTTTTTTGGGAGAATATGCAAAGATGCTTTTAGGATAGAAAACTTGGACAAAGATCTAAAGGAGGGGATTGTAAAACTCATTCCTAAGCAAGCAGCTTCGTAAAGCTCATTCCTAAGCAAGCACCTTGTGAAAGGTTTAATCACTAGACACCCGTCACATTGCTGACTGTCATCTATAAGGTCTTGGCTAAAGTCATTGCTATTAGGATTATTCCTATTTTGCAGAAGGGCATCTCTAAGAGACAATATGGATTTATTAAGAGCAAATCCATATATAATAATATATATGCTGCAATGCTGGGCAGAGATCTGGCTCTAAGAACTAATCAGAAATATATCCGTATGCATTTGGATTTGGAGAAATGTATCCGTATGCATTTGGATTTGGAGAAAGCCTATGACAGAATACACTGGTCTTTTGTGGCTAGGGTAATGGAAAAACTAGTCTTTGGCATGAGGATGGCCACCTGTATTTATACCCCCACTTTTGGAGTTCACTCTAAATTGCTTTTGAATGGCTGAGTGGCTAGGGGGTTTGATGTGAACAAGTCAGTCAGACAAGGTTTCCCTCGTGCTCCCCTACTTTTTGCTATTGCTTCCCATCCCCTGATTATAGCACTGGAGCATGCCACTATTGAAGGGAATGTCACTGGCTTGAAGTTGAGTAATGGGGAACAGTTGGTAATTCAATGTTTTGCTGATGAGTCTCTCCTTTTCTTACAAGCTAATAATGATAATGTGAGACTAGCTTTAGGTATTATTCAGGATTTTATTGATGCATCAGGGTCTAAATGCAGTATACATAAATCATAAATTATAAGTTTGTCTGAGGACAATGATTTTGACCTAGGGAGATGGGGTTGTGAGGTTATTAAAAGATATCAGATAGTCAAAACACTTAGGGGTTCCTTTTGGTGTAGATGTGACTAATAAACAACTCACAAATTGGGCCTTAGACAAGTTTTACTTGAAATTGAAGAAGTGGGAAGGTATCAGAGTTCCATTCCATGATAGAGTGGCCCTATGCAATACAGTGTTAAATGCTCACATTATGTTTCTGTACCCTGTGATAGAATTTGGCAAAGGACATTGGCAGAGAATAATCAAACCCATAAGAGGATTCTTATGGAGGAATGGTAACTCTAACAAGAAGGCTCTAGTCTGGTTGGCATGGGATAGATTGTCTCTCCCCAAGGAGGAGGGTGGTATTGATATCTTACATCTTCCCTCTCATACTAAGGCTAGGATGGCATTGTTGCTCCCTAAGTGTCTTCATCATCTTCCCTCTCATACTAAGGCTAGGATGGCATTGTTGCTCCCTAAGTGTCTTCATCATCCCAGGAGTAGGTCTAGACAAAGATGTTGAGAGAATTAGTTGAAAGGGGTTGTGTATACTTTGAAGGCAAATGTCATAACCTAGAATGGAAAGATAAGATATTCTCTTATGTCCCTCTGAAGGTGCAGGTTTATCTCTTGCAAGAATGTTGTGTACTAATTGGAAAGAGGATTTGGAGTTGATTCTTTGGGATGGTTGTTCAAGAGTCACTGGGAATTCTTTACTTTGTTTAGGAATATGGTGGTCACATAAATTCAATCCTCTCTTGGCTTTTCAGGATCCTAAAACTGCTAAAAATCTGAATAACAAAGGCCTTAAGATATTAGCTGACTATTGGGACAGGGTTTTGCTGAGATGGAAGGACCCTGGACAACTTGATGAGGAGTTGAACTTTAGGGAGGCAAAATTGGTCAGGGTGGTGCTGGAAAAGGTTCAAAAAAGTTGGTTTTCTACTGCATTTGATGAATCTTGTTGGGTTAAAGACTGGGTCTGGTATAATGGGGCTAAATTGGACAAAGGGACTACCCAGGATTTGTACAGGGCCTTAAGAAGGACTGAGGAGAATGTGATATATTGCAACAAGATTTTGAGGACAAGTTGGGAGTCCAATACTTGGAGGAAGAGATGGAAAACCATCTAGAAGCTGGAAATTCCTACCAAGTGTCAAATCTTTCTATCGAGAGTATGTATGGGTGCCCTTCCTCTTGGCAGCAAATTGGTGTAGAAGAACTTTACTAATGGGTGTTTCCCTAGATACAAAACAGTTCTAGAAGATGGGAAACATGCCTTTTGGGATTGCCAGCTATTAGAAGTATTTGGATGAGAGTCAATAGTAGTAGATGGGTATGTAGCTATACTAGTGTGCAAGGACATTGTGAGGATTGGCTACTAGGGAGATGGATAACCAGTGATGAAGAGATTGCTGATGATATTTTCAAAATAAATTAGATTATGTTGTCTCTAGGAATTATGGAACACCAAAAACTGTATTGTATTTCAAAAATCAGTTGATACAGGGTTGGATGCTATAGGATTGATGTATAAATGTGTGCATAAGTGTTGGTCTATACATTTGGTTAATAAATTGGATAAAGAGGGGGTGATGCAGATGATTCAGGCATTGCAAGGCAGCAATCTCTTGAATCTAACCATCTTGTTGTTGTGGATGCAATTTACTTCAGAGCTGAAGCCAAGGATCAAACTAGTGAAGTTTGGTCCAAGGGCCAAAAGATGGTATAAAAAAGTTAAACAAGTGAACCATACTTTTGTTGAAAACCGAGTTGGTTCAAGACCAGTGGTCAAGGTATGGTCAAAAAAGGGGGATTTCTTTGAGAACCAATCACCTAAAGCCTACACTTCTAAGGTTTTGATTGAAGCCTGCATTCAGCTGAGATTTTAGATATCTTGGGAAAAGTCCTCCTTTGTATTTAAAGATGAGAGATGGAATTTGATTTGTAACTTGTTGAATGGGGTTTGAGGGCTGCCAAGTTAGCATTTGAGATGTAACTACTTTTTGGTATATAAATATATTTATATTGGTCCCCAAAAAAATTTATGGAGACACGTTTCTCACAGATGAAATCAATTGAGAGCTTTGAATTTTGAGAGGTAGAAGAGGCATTTAGAAATCCAATAATGAGTGTAGTGAACAAAAAAGAAAGTCCCACATCATGAACAACCACTAAGATAAGCCACCCTTTAATAAAAAGTTGAGATTGATAAGATTTTTTTAACACTTTTAATATGGAGAGAAGAGACGAGTTAGCACTTCTCCTTCTAGAGGAGAGATCTAGGGCTTCCAAGCATAGAAACACTTAAAGCATGTTGGTGTTGAGCATGGCACAAACTAGTATTAGAAGCCACTTGAAAGCATGGGGAGAATGAGCTTTGGTGTTGGGGGAAAAATTGATGTGGCTCATCCTGCTATTCTGACCACTAGAGTTTTCCTCTCTCTCTCTCTCTCTCTTAGTGGTGTTGAGCCAATTTCTCTTTCTTCCTACTCACAACAATTAAGGAAAGGTGGTAATCTTTTCCTCTTGTTTCTTGAAAAGAAGGCCAAGCCATTACTCTCATGCATTGGTAATCTTTCCCTCTTGTTTCTTGAAGAGAAGGCTAAGCCATCACTCTCATGCATAGCTAACAATCTCTCTCTCTCTCTCTCTCTCTCATCACCCTTTCTTCATAGGCTTATGAGAAGCTTTATAAAATGATTCCCAAGAGAATTATTACTTGCCTTGTAGCCATAAGTGTGGAGCACCAAAATTTGATAATGAATTTGATGATGAGTGGCTTGATTGTTGATGTAGTAACCTCCTTGTCTTTCCTTCATGGAGATGCTTCCACATGATGCTCGTGACTCTTGCCCTTTTTGACACCAGTTGGGTTTGATCCACCTTGGGTTCCCCAATTGAGGGAATAAATGCAAAATCCCTCTATGGATGGAATAAGAAAGCACTCTCAATCTCTCACCACCTCACACCCACTCTATCCTGCAAGTAATTATCTTTCAACATATACACAAACCCAATCAAACCATCACACCATGATGATATTAAGCTAAACTATGTATAAGCTAAAACTCAACTTTAGACCACACACTAATACACTCGATTATTTAGGGTAAAGAGAACTATACAAGGGCTCTCCTTCCAAGTCAATAAACACTCCCCACATCGTTATTACAAGAAGACACTCCCTAATATTAAAATGAGATTCTTTTCAAATCCCACTTTAATAGTCAAAGATGTTATTAAGCTTAATCTAATATAATATGCACCAATATAATCCTAATCTAATAATATACAAGGGCTCTCCTTTTACAAGTTAATAGACAATCCCCACCTCTTTATTACAAGAAGACACTCCCCAATATTAAAATAAGATTCTTTTTAAATCCTACTTTAATAGTCAAAGCTGTTATTAAGCTTAATCTAATAATATGCACCAATATAAGTGACCTCTAGAGGTTAATCACATGCTCCATATGCATGCTCCTTATTACCATATACATACATGGAATGTTTACTTACACCTATGACAGTGCAAAGTTATGGTAGAAATTTGGTTGTAGGACAATCTATGAAGAGAATCTAAGTGTTGCAGGTGTTGGGTTTTGGTGAATATATATGTATATGACGTTCACATTTGCATATAGTTACAGTATAACACATTTATAGTACCGTTGTATTTGACATTGCAGTTTTGCTACAAGTGCAAAAGTTTTTTAAAAGCACTATTGTTTTTATATTATTGGCCCTCTATAGTCTATTGGGGACACCCATCTGACCATTGTGCCATGCTTGCAATTAGTATCGTGAGTGATATTATAATAAATACTACATTGTAAGATTCGATTGGCATATGATTTGCAAGTCTATGCTATGTATGTTGTGATTGGGTGATGCCATGTGTACACATGCTAGTGTTGTTGATATTGGTGTTTGATTGCCTCACCTAACATGTTGACTTGTCGAGTATAGGTGATGAGTACAAGGATGATGAATGAGGCATCGTACTTGTGCAAGGGTCACCAAATGAGGTGTCGCACCACAGGCATGAGTGTGCAAGAGTCAACCGAACGAGGTGTTGCACGCGCGAGGTCACCAAATGAGGTGTCACGCGGGTTTTGTCATGTGCGGTGCATGGGCATTTACATCACCTTGACATTGGCTAAGTCACCTACTTTCTTTGTAATCAGATATGGCCCACAATATCTGGGGGATAACTTCTTGTACTTCCCAAGAGATAGAGAACTTCTTTTGGGGCATACTCGAATGAAGACCATATCTGCTTCTTCAAATCCTCTGTCTGTCCTATTCTTATCTGCATAATGCTTCTGTCTATCCTGGGCAGCTTTTATATCTTTGCGAATTGCCTGCATCTGCTGCTCCATGTCGTCAAGCATCTATCTGGACATCTTGATCCTAATCAATGGGTTAGACCAAGTTAACGGAGTTAAGCAATCTTGTCCATACAAAGCTTTGAAAGGGCTCATCCCAATACTTCTGTGATAAGAAGCATTGTAGGCGAACTCGACTAGGTGCAGATAGCTTAGCCACTTCTTGGGTTCCCTGCCACCACAGCATGACCAGAGTATATCTTCAATTACTTAGTTTACCCTTTCCATTTGACCATCGGTCTCAGGGTGGTAAGCTGTGTTGAGATCCAAGAAAGTTCCTACTGCTTCAAAAAATGCATTCCAAAATCTTGACGTGAATTTGGGATCTCGATCACTTACTATTCTTCTGGGTAGGCCATGCAATCTGAAGACTTCTTTGAGGAACACTCTGGCCACATCCACTGAAGTGTAGGTTTCTTTTACTGAACAGATGGGCATCTTTGGTTAGTCTATCAACTACCACGAAGATGGAGTTGTAACCTGATTGCACTGAAGGTAATCCAATAATAAAATCCATACTGATACATTCCCGCTTCATCTAGGGGATGTCTAATGGATGTAACTTCCCAGGCATTTTTACTCTCTCGGCCTTGACTTTCTTATAGGTCATACATTGACGTACATGATTAAGCACATCCTTTTTTAGAACAGGCATTTTTACTCTCTCGGCCTTGACTTTCTTACAGGTCATACATTGACGTACATGATTAAGCACATCCTTTTTTAGAACAGGCCAAAAGAAGCTTTTCTTCAAAGACACATAGGCTTTGATGAAACCTAGATGTCCTGCAATAAGGCTGTCATGGGCTTCATTCAGAATTTGACCCTTAGTTCCCTCATCATTTGGGAATCCATAGCCTGCGATTATAATACATAATTCCATCATCTTGAACTCGGTTCAACTCTTGTGAAGTTTTGCTTTCTTGCATAAGTAGGGTAGCAATAGGGCCAAAGAATCTATCCTGCATGATCTTCTCTCTTGCTTTAATAATCAAAGGATTTGACACTACAACAATTACAAGCAAGGAGGCTTTCTGCTAAGGGCATATACTACCACATTTTCTTTGCCTGGGCAGTACTTGATTTCAAAATCAAATTCCTATAGGGTCTGCATCCACCTTCTCTGGCGCATGTTGAGATCCTTGTGAGTGAAGATCCACTTTAAGCTTTGATGATCTGTCATCAAAGTGAATCTTTGACCGAGTAGGTAATGTCTCCACAACTTCAGGGCATATACTACTGAAAGTAGTTCCAGGTCATGGATACCATAATTCCTCTCATGCGTTCTGAGTTTTTGGGATTCATAGGCCACTGCATGACCTTCCTGCATGAGTGCACCTCCCAAGAAGCTATGAGATCATATTTTGGTATAAAAATTCTATACCAACCAGTTAATCCCAAGAATCCTCTGACTTCTTTCGCTGTCTTGGGTTTAGGCCAATCTATGACTGCTTCGACTTTTGTGGAATCTGGAGAAATTCCATCTTTTGATACTAGAAAGCCCAAGTCAACATGGTCGGTAGAGAAAGTGCATTTGCTCCTTTTTGTAAAGAGTTGGTGCTTCCTTAGAATCTCAATAACTTCTCTGACATGAGCTTCATCGTCAGCTGCACTCTTTGAGTAAATTAGTATATCATTAAAGAAAACAAGAACAAAATCATCCAAGTATTCTCTGAGAATGTCCTGCATTAAGCGATTGAATGTAGCTAGGGCATTTGTCAATCCAAATGGCATGACAGTGAATTCATAATGCCCATACTGGGTATTGATGGCTGTCTTCGGGATATCTTGCTCATTAATCTTGATCTGATAATTCCCTGATTTGAGATCTATCTTTGTGAAGATCTGGGCTCCACTTAGCCTGTCCAGAAGCTCATCAATTCTGGGGATAGGATACTTATTCTTAACTATCAGCTGATTGACACCGCTATAGTCCACACAGAGTCTAAGCGTTCCATCTTTCTTTTTCTGAAAGAGAACTGGTGCACCCCACGGTGAAACACTGGGTCTTACAAACCCTTGTTTGAATAGCTGTCTAAGCTGTTCCTTGAGTTCGATGGCTTCATGAACTGGCATTTGTACGTGTGCAAGGCTACTAGCTGAGCTCTGGGGGTCAATTCTATCACATGATCTACTTATCGAATTGGAGGCATCTCTGTTAGCTCTAGTGGGAATAAATCATCATAATCACTTAACCATTCAGGTTCTTTAGCTTTTGACTTTGAATCTACCGGATTCATTTTGACAAGATAAATGCGCTGCTTCTTTCTAAGTCCTTTTAGTAACTTACAAGCTTTTACTAGCTGCAAACTTGGGGATCCTGAAATTCCGGTTCCTTCAACCTTGTTTTCGTGATTCAGAAGGTCATGGAAGGAAATGGTTCCATTATGACAGTGAATGTCAGCTTGATTTTTGTGGAGCCAATCCATTCCCAAGGATCCTGTCAAAAACTCCCAAAGGTATAACTCTGAACTGATAGTCAATTAAATTCCCATCTAACTCTGAACTGAATATGATCTGTCTCAAGGTGAGTGAAAAGAATCTTCCCACTTGCCAATTCAACTTGCATAGGTTTCCCTGATTTTTGATCTAAGCTTATGTAAGCATCCAGTGGAAATGAAAGAATGAGTACTGCCTGAATCAATCAAAAGTTTAAAAGGCTTACCCTGATACTCAGCTGGAGTATGGATGACGGAGAATTGATGGTTTGGCCCTTGGTTTTCAATTGCAGCATAAATCTGTCCTCTTTCCTCTTCCACTACTTCTACAATTGTGACTGCTTTGGCTGCTGTAGTCTGAGGCAGAACTCTTTCTCTTTGGTTGCCCCAGTTCTGGGAAGGAACTCTGAGGCTACTCTCTAGACAGAGGCAGATGGCTGAGCTAGAGTTCTCCTAGGATTTCCCTGATTTGGGCAAGATGGACCTTGATTTGACTGATAGGATTTGATTGATAGGAAGGGGCTGGTCTTTGCACTCTCAGTCCTTGACTTCCCTGTCCCCTTGACATGGCAGGAGTCGGGCAGTCTTTCAGCTGGTGACCAAAACCCTGGCATCCAAAACACCGGTTCTCACTTATGAGCTCATCCCTCTGAATCCTTGAAAGAGGTGGGGCTCCTGAGAAAGTGTTCTGTGGGAAGGGTCTTCCTTCACTTCTAGATCTTCTAGCATCCTGATTCTGAATCTGGCCTTGCTGCCTCTTTGGAGGAGGAAAGTTTGAAGTACTTTCTAGGGTTTTGAATCTTTTAAAGTTAGAGGGTGCAGGCTTTTGCGGGACCTTAACAACAAAGGATTTGGCAAAGTCCTTTGCCATTCTTATTGCTTCGGCCATTGAAACAGGTTTGGCATTCTTCACTACAGTGTCCAATGGCTCGTTCATTCCTCGAATGAACCTGGCCATCAGCTACTCTTCATCCAATTGTGGAGAATATTTGAGGAAAAGGGCAAAAGCTTGATGGTACTCTTCAATTGTCCGGCTATCCTGCTTTAGTTCCAAGAACTCATTCATCTTAGTTTCAAGGAAGCCCGGAGGACAAATCCTCTTTCTAAGGTAAGCTTTAAGATCGGTCCAGGTCTAGGTATTCCGGTTGAGATGGGTAGTCTCACAGTGATTCCTCCAAGCGACCCTGGCCGTTTCCTCTTTAACCTGGCAAAGAGCCATCTTGCTTCTCTCATTGTAGCCAGTTACATCATTAAAGTATTCCTCCATAACCTCAATCCACTTTTCCACTACTTCACCTAACTATTCCCCTTCACCCTTGAAGGGACCAGGTTGGGATCTGTGTAGGGCTTTTTGAACATACAAATCTACCTCTTCGCTCATCGGTTAGAGGATCCTGTTGCCTTGCAAGCACGGGCGGCGCACCTCATGACTCTGACAAAACGTCAACTTAACTTTGACAACAAATTTATGATTATTTAATTTTTATGATTTATTCTTTAAACAGATAATTATTTCATCATACATCATGAAACAAGATTTACTCTGATAGTTTTATTAACCATATTCACAATCATGAAGATAGATTTTTTTTTTTGCAAAACATTGTTTATTATCAAAAGTTTTTGATATATACATAGAGCATCACGGCTCCCAAAATCACTGCCGCAATCATATTCGCATAAAGAAGCGAAACTGCAAAGGAGACATACCATGGTGCTGTAATTCTATCTCTAGGGATAAAGCGGCTAAGAAGCCTAAAAGCTCGGGATGAAGTTTTGAAGTTCCTGGGTGAATGATCCAAGAGTTATACATGCTGAACAAGTCCTAGCCTTATCAGAATCATGGCTAGGGAAATATTTTGCCTGAGTCTCTGACATTGACTCGTACTGACATTAATACATTATCCTCCACAGAACCACATATACCGACATCGCTCAAAAGGATCAGGAAAGTCAAGACTCTCAAAATGACGGCGAATCTCACTCTGCTCACTCGGGTCGTAGCAGAGTTGATGAGGTGCTCAAATGCAAAGGCTATCATATCTTGACTCTGGGAGAGTTTAGGAATGCCAGATAGATTCGGGGTATCCATCTATAAATTCCAATTCAATTTATGAGTTTTCAATTTTTGAAGCTCCTTCAACATAATATTAACAAGCGAAAACATGATTTCCCAAATTTACTTTAAAAATTTAAGCAATTTCTTGCTGTTACGTAAATTTATAACCTGGCTCTTGATACCAACTGTGAGATTCCACTACCCCCTCTCCGCACCTGCCACCGAATTCTCGGATGGTAGCAGAGTGGAAGTAGCTTCCTCTTGCGTGGGGCAGGGTTTCTCATTGGGGGCCTCACCCTCGAATGTTCGGGCATGAGACTAAGCTGGTGGTCATTCCGAAAACCAAAATCGGGAAAATTTCCCATGCCCGGAAAGTGGGGACGATTCCACCATTTATATTTTCTTAATGAATTTTTCTAATGAGATCAAGATACTGAACTAACCTTCATCTGAATAAACCAGATAGAAGGGAAACTATTACAGACTTAACTTGAAGGGATCAACTCTTTTTTCCTAATTGAATCAGGCACAGCCGTTGATCTATTCATTTGCGAAGTCTTCAGGCTTTCAATTAACTACTCGAGTTCTAAGCGTAATCCTATTAATCAATTTTATTATTAAAACTCTACTGATTCTAGCCTTCGGTCCATGGGTTAGCCACCACCCAACCACTGGAATAGTAGAACCAGACAAGTACTCACCCAGCCATAATTGAAAGCCTTTCTTTTTGCTTTGGAATACAGATACTCACACACTTCTCTTTAAACTTTAATTTATAAAACAATCCATTGACAAACAATTTCTGGCTACAGATGTCATAACTCAAAATTTCCATTCAATCCTTGTTTCTCACAAAACAGTATCACTCTAGACTCTCCGTTGAGACCAGCAGGTCAGCAACAACGAGATCCAATAACAGATTACAATAATTTTCTCGTCATCATTCATATATACATCTTCCATGACATACGCATGGGTTTCCTAAGCACCGCGAGCCCGTGCATCGCCTGGTTAGAACCCTCCAGGAACCTCCTTAGGTGTTCTGGCACTTCACTCAGGGACCACTTCGTCGGCCCTCGCCCATCGTACCGAAAGCACACCATTTTACACCATACCCAGGCAGGTCAAGACCTGGGCAGGTTTTTGCCGTGTGAGCCGTCCTTTGAACACTCCCCGCCAGCTGTTTTGCAACCGAACTTCCCTTAGAAAAACACATATACCAATGCTCCCTCCAGCATTCTGGCGTAAGATAGTCCTTTAAGAAAACAGGGTTTCTATGCAATTTTTCAATTTTGATTTTCTTTTGAATACAATGAGTATATCTTAATTCCGTATCCCAAGACTTCTAGATCACAGGTCTAGATTCCCAAGCAGAATTCCTTGAATTTTGTAATCTTGATCCTTTGATCAAAAATCAAAGAATCTCAACTTAGTTTCAGATTTAGTGGGTGATTTGAGTGTAGATTATTGAACTGGTCACATCGTCTATTCTTGAAACTGATGAAGGAGTTATGTCTTGGTCATAGTCTGATTCAGGTTTTTAGACTGGAAAGGTTCTCTCTGAACTATCTTTATCGAAGGGTATAATTTTAAACTTTACTGAATTCAAAACTAAACACGAATTCTTATGAAGAATAAATTAATCATTTATCTGAAATTCCGACTTCGATAGTTTTTTTGAATTTTCTCATTATCATTCTAGAGAATATGAAACGGTATAATTTTCCTTCACTGAGTATTTACTTATTCATTTTTCCAATATTCATGGGATTTAAACATAGGATTAAAGAGAACTCTTGTTTTGATATAAAAATTCTTTTATGCATCTATTTATGCATAAAAATCCATTTTGATGAAAGTAACACTTTTATAATAAAAATTATTCTTTTATGCATCTAAAAAAATATTCTTTTATGCATCTATTTATGCATAAAAATCTATTTTGATGAAAGTAACACTTTTATAATAAAAATTATTCTTTTATGCATCTATTTATGCATAAAAATCAATATTGATGAAAGTAACACTTTTATAATAAAAAAAATCTTTTATGCATCTATTTATGCATAAAAATCCATTTTGATGAAAGTAACACTTTTATAACAAAAAAATATTCTTTTATGCATCTATTTATGCATAGAAATCCATTTTGATGAAAGTAACACTTTTATAGTAAAAAAAATCTTTTATGCATAAAAATCCATTCTGATGAAAGTAACACTTTTATAATAAAAAAATATTCTTTTATGCATCATTTTATGCATAAAAATCAATATTGATGAAAGTAACACTTTTATATTAAAAAAATAATAGTCAATATGCATCTTTCTATGCATAGAACTTAAATCTAATGAAAATCACTCTTTTATCAAAGAAAAATAGCCAATATGCATCTTTCTATGCATAGAATTTAAATCTAATGTAAATAACACTTTTAGAATAAATATATTTCTACTATGCATTTTTCTATGCATAGAATGAAAATGACACTTTTAGAATACACAAACGATAGGGATTATTCTTTTAGAATAATAAAAGATAAAACTTATTTCACCAAATTTTAGAAATATTCGCCATAACCTCCTTTGTATGGCTAACCATTTTTTAATTTTTCGTATCTTAAAATTACTTAAAAATTATCCTCAAATGGTTTTAAGCACTCTAAACTAATTAAATATCACTTTTAAAAAAGAAACAATATGAAAAGTTTAATTCCAACTATTAGATCACTTAACTAGGATAAAGAAGGGCTGATTTTAAGAATGAGAGAGGGGGAAAGCCTTTCCAGCAAGGCATAGAATCAGATTATCATTTCAAACAAAACAATAATTAGAAAACCATTAAAAGAGTAAAGAAAAATATAAGATTTCTAACTTACATGAATTCTGGGAACTTTCCTTTGGCTTGATGGTTTGAGGGATCTACTCTTGTTTGCAACAAGAGTGGCCACCAAATCTTTAGAAGAGGGAATGGTCAAAAACTAGTGAATTATTAAGAAATTCACAGTTCTTGGCTCTTGGGAGTAGAGTAACAGTGCATAAAACACTATTAAGCTTCAACAAATGGAGAGGCTTCTATTTATAGGAAAAAGTGAGCTCCTAACCAAGCAAACTGATTCTAGAATTTTCTAGATCAGTTTGGTCAATTTTTGACCATTTTTAGGTTAGTTTAGCTTACTTTTTGGAACTAGACTTGAATTAGGAGAGAGGAGAGATGAAATATCTCAATTTTTTATAGTTAAAAACTCCACCACATGTGTGAAATAGGCGCCTCCTTCATGAGGGGGGAATTCCCATTGTGAGGTGTCAAAAATCCAAATTTTTTAGTATTTCCTTTGGTCCTTAGTCCACTCTTCATCTTATGTGAGTATTTACTCATTTTTGGGGGGATTTTCTTTATTTCTTCTATTTATCTTCTCCACACATTTGGATGAATATGATTGGCCCCTCAAAACCTTAATTTAAAATTTTCAAAAAATCTGGACCCCTAGGATAAGGCCTCTTGAACAGATTATACTTGATTTCTAATGCACCTTCTGAAAATCTTTTTGAACTTTTATTTTGGGGGAACATATTTTAATAAGAAGAGATATTTTTTCATCAAAAAATATTCAAAATGTGAATAATCTCTCTCTAGAATATTTTCTCTCTCTAAGCCAAAACAGGTAGAAACAAGATCTTTTATATTTTTGAAAAGAGATTTGATTACAAGGGAAGATGTTGGACATCTTGAGAGGCTGGGGAGGAATCTTACATTCTCTCCCACTTGAAAAACGCGAGATGTCCTCATCTCGCAAATTGGGGGTAATCCCGCAACAGTTAGGCTTCTTTCTCCCAGGTGGCATCTTTTAAAGTATAGAACTTCCATTTGACCAATAATTGTCTCAGAATTCTGTTCCTGAGAACCTTTTCTCGAGCATCAAGGATTTCTTCAGGTTGGAGTTCCATCTACCCTTGGGTTGAAGAACTTGGGTTGAAGAAGTTAAGATTTCATCATCAAGCACATGATTCGGGCTTGGTACATACTTTTTAAGAAGATTGACATGAAATACATTATGTACTTTGAGATGAGGAGACAGAAGAAGCTCGTAGGCTAAGTCACCTACTTTCTTTGTAATCAGATATGGCCCACAATATCTGGGGGATAACTTCTTGTACTTCCCACAATATCTGGGGGATAACTTCTTGTACTTCCCAAGAGATAGAGAACTTCTTTTGGGGTGTACTTGAATGAAGACCATATCTGCTTCTTCAAATCCTCTGTCTGTCCTATTCTTATCTACATAGTACTTCTGTCTATCCTGGTGGTGGGCAGCTTTTATATCTTTGCGAATTGCTTGATCTGTTGCTCCATGTCATCAAGCATCTATCTGGACATCTCGACCCTAATCAATGGGTCGGACCAAGTTAATGGAGTTAAGCAATCTTGTCCATACAAACCTTTGAAAGGGCTCATCCCAATACTTCTGTGATAAGAAGCATTGTAGGCGAACTCAACTAGGTGCAGATAGCTTAGCCACTTCTTGGGTTCCTTGCCACAGCATGACCGGAGTATATCTTCGATTACTTGGTTTACCATTTCCGTTTGACATCGATCTTAGGGTGGTAAGCTGTGCTGAGATCCAAGAAAGTTCCTACTGCTTCAAAAAATGCAGTCCAGAATCTTGACATGAATTTGGGATCTCGATCACTTACTATTCTTCTGGGTAGGCCATGCAATCTGAAGACTTCTTTGAGGAACACTCTGGCCACATCCACTGCAGTGTAGGTTTCTTTTACTGGAATCAGATGGGCAACTTTGGTTAGTCTATCAAATACCACAAAGATGGAGTTGTAACCTGATTGCACTGAAGGTAATCCAGTAATAAAATCCATACTGATACATTCCCACTTTATCTGGGGAATGTCTAATGGATGTAACTTCCTAGGCATATTTACTCTCTCGGCCTTGACTTTTTGACAGGTCAAACATTGCGTACATGATTAAGCACATCCTTTTTTTGACCAAGCCAAAAGAATCTTTTCTTCATAGACATGTAGATTTTAATGAAACCTGGATGTCCTGCAGCAGTAAGGCTGTCATGGGCTTAATTCAGAATTTGACCCTTAGTTCCCTCATCATTGGGAATGCATAGCCTGCAATTATAATACATAATTCCATCCTCTAGGCTATACCCTTGAACTCGGTTTAACTCCTGTGGAGTTTTGCTTTCCTGCATAAGTAGGGTAGCAATAGGACCAAAGAATCTATCCTTCATGATCTTCTCTCTTGCTTCAATAATAAAAGGATTTGACACTTCAGTAATTTGCAAGCAAGGAGGCTTTCCTGCTGAGGGCATCTGCTACCACATTTTCTTTGCCTGGGCGATACTTGATCTCAAAATCAAATTCCTGCAGGAGGGTGGTCTGCATCCACCTTCTCTGGCGCATGTTGAGATCCTTCTGAGTGAAGATCCACTTTAAGCTCTGATGATCTGTCATCAAAGTGAATCTTTGACCCAGTAGGTAATGTCTCCACAACTTCAGGGCATATACTACTCAAAGTAGTTCCAAGTCATGGACAGCATAATTCCTCTCATGCGTTCTGAGTTTTCAGGATTCATAGGCCACTGCATGACCTTCCTGCATGAGTGCACCTCCCAGGGCAAAACCACTGGCATTAGTTACTACCTCAAAGGGTAGAGAGAAATCTGGCAGCTTTAGAACGAGATTGGTTACCAAGGCGGTCTTTAGCTTATCAAAAGCACTCTGGCACCTGGCAGACCATTGAAACGGAATATTATTCTTGAGAAGATTTGTCAGGGGGGAAGCTATGAGAGCATATTTTGGTATAAAAATTCTATATTAAAACCAGTCAATCCCAAGAATCCTCTGACTTCTTTTAGTATCTTGGGTTCAGGCCAATCTATGACTGCTTGGACTTTTGCAAAATCTAGAGAAGTTCCATCTTTTGATACCAAAAAAGCCCAAGTATTCAACATGGTCGGCAGAGAAAGTGTATTTACTCTTCTTTGCAATAAAGAGTTGGTGCTTCCTTAGAATCTCAAGAACTTTTATGACATGAGCTTCATGATCAGTTGCATTCTTTGAGTAAATCAGAATATCATCAAAGAAAACAAGAAAAAAATCATCCAAGTATTCTCTGAGAATGTCCTGCATTAAGCGATTGAATGTAGCTGCTGGGGCATTTGTCAATCCAAACGGCATGACAGTGAATTCATAATGCCCATACCGAGTATTAATGGCTGTCTTTGGGATATCTTGGTCATTAATCTTGATCTGATAATACCCTGATTTGAGATCTATCTTTGTAAAGATCTGGGCTCCACTAAGCCTGTCCAGAAGCTCGTCAATTCTGGGGATAGGATACTTATTCTTAACTGTCAGTTGATTGAGACCTCTAAAGTCCACACAGAGTTTAAGCATTCTATTTTTCTTTTTCTGAAAGAGAACTGGCGCACCCCAAGATGAAACACTGGGTGTTACAAACCCTTGTTCCAACAGCTATCTAAGCTGTTCTCCTTGAGTTTGATGGCTTCAAGAACTGGCATGCAAGGCTACTGTGGTGGCCGAGCTCCGGGGGTCAATTCTATCACATGATCTACTTTCCCAATCGGAGGCATCTCTGTTAGCTCTGCTGGGAATAAATCATCATAATCACTTAACCATTCAGGTTCTTTAGCTTTTAACTTTGAACACCATATTGGGGAATATGGGAATTTCCCACAAGTTTGGGACACGTGGTCAAAAGTTTGGATTAACCATAACTTGAACACCACTAATCCAAAATGAGCACTTTATAGCTCTTTAGATTCCATTTTTCAAGCGCTTTCCAACGATAGGTCATATGATAGGGTTTTGAGAAACTTACAAACATGTTATCCATGTCCCCTTTTTTCAGTATTCAAAAATGGGAATTGAGAAATTCCCAAATTCACTAATATGGTGTTTTTGAGTCTATCGGATTCATTTTAACAAGATAAATGCGCTGCTTCTTTCTAAGTCCTTTTAATAACTTAGAAGCTTTTACTAACTGCAGACTTGGGGATCCTGAAATTCTGGTTCCTTGAATCTTGTTTCCGTGAAGGTCATGGAAGGAAATGGTTCCATTATGATAGTGAATGTCAGCTTGATTTTTGTGGAGCCAATAAATTCTAAGGATCGCGTCGAAAACTCCCAAAGGTATAGCTCTGAACTGAGAGTCAATTAGATTCCCATCTAAATTAAACTGAATACGATCTGTCTCAAGGTGAGTGAAAAGAATCTTCCCACTTGCCAATTCAACTTGCATAGGTTTCCCTGATTTCTAATCTAAGACTAGCTTACACAAGTATCCAGGGGAAATGAAAGAATGAGTACTGCCTGAATCAATCAAAAGTTTAAAAGGCTTACCTTGATACTCAGCTAGAGTTTGGATGACGGAGAATTGACAGTTTGGCCCTTGGTTTTCAATTGCAGCATAAATCTGTCCTCTTTTCTCTTCCACTACTTCTGTGATTGTGACTGCTCTGGCTGCTGCAGTCTGAGGCGAAACTCTTTCTCTTTGGTTTCCCCAGTTTTAGGAAGGAGTTTTGAGGCTACTCTGGACAGAGGCAGATGGCTGAGCTAGAGTTCTTCTAGGATTTCCCTGATTTGGGCGAGATGGAACTTGATTTGACTGATAGGAAGGGGCTGGTCTTTGCACTCTCAGTCCTTGACTCCCTTGTCTCCCCTTGACATGGCAGGAGTCGGGCAGTCTTTCAGTTGGTGACCAAAACCCTCGCATCCAAAACACCGGTTCTCACTTCTCATCCCTCTGAATCCTTGAAAGAGGTGGGGCTCCTGAGAGAGAAACTGTTATGTGGGAAGGGTCTTCCTTCACTTCTGAATCTTCCAGCATCCTGATTCTGAATTGGGCCTTGCAGCCTCTTTGGGGGAGGAAAGTTTGAAGTACTTCCTGGGGTTTGGAATCTTTTAAAGTTAGAGGGTGCAGGCTTTGGCGGGACCTTAACAACAAAGGCTTTGGCAAAGTCCTTTGCCATTCTTACTGCTTTGGCCATTGAGACAGGTTTGGCATTCTTCAATAAGGTGTCCAATGGCTCGTTCATTCCTCGAATGAACCTGGCCATTAGCTGCTCTTCATCCAATTGTGGAGAATATTTGAGGAGAAGAGCAAAAGCTTGAAGGTACTCTTCAATTGTAGTTCCAAGAACTCATTTATCTTAGTTTCAAGGAAGCCCAGAGGACAAAACCTCTTTCTGAGGTAAGCTTTAAGATTGGTCCACGTCTGGGTATTCTGGTCAAGATGGTTAGTCTCGCAGTGATTCATCCAATTGTGGAGAATATTTGAGGAGAAGAGCAAAAGCTTGAAGGTACTCTTCAATTGTAGTTCCAAGAACTCATTTATCTTAATTTCAAGGAAGCCTAGAGAGGACAAAACCTCTTTCTGAGGTAAGCTTTAAGATTGGTCCACGTCTGGGTATTCTGGTCTCGAGATGGTTAGTCTCGCAGTGATTCCTCCAAGTGACCTTGGGCGTTTCCACAATCTTTAATCTGGCAAGAGCCATCTTGCTTCTCTCATTGTAGCCAGTTACATCAAAGTATTCCTCCTCCATAGCCTCAATCCACTTTTCCACTACTTCACCTAATTGTTCCCCTTCACCCTTGAAGGGACCAGGTTGGGATCTGTGCACGGCTTTTCCAACATCTGGATCTAACTCTTCGTCACCATCAATTAGAGTATTCGGTTGCCTTGCATGGGCCGCGCGCCTCATGACTCTAACAAAACGAGATTTCCATCAACTTAACTTTGACAACAGATTTATGATTATTTAATTTTTATGATTTATTCTTTAAACAGGTAATTATTTTATCATACATCATGAAACAATATTTACTCTGATAATTTTAGTAACCATATTCACAATCATGAAAACAATTTAGATTTTTTTTTTTTGCAAAACATCGTTTATTTTATCAAAAGTTTTTGATATATACATAGAGCATCACGGCTCTCAAAATCACTGCCTCAATCATATTCGCATAAAGAAGCAAAACTGCGAAGGAGACATACCATGGTACACACGATTCATTTACAAAAAGAGGTGCTGTAATTCTATCTCTAGGGATAAAGTGACTAAGAAGCCTAAAAACTCGGCATGAAGTTCTGAAGTTCTTGGTGAATGATCAAAGAGTTATACATGCTGAACAAGTCCTAGTCTTATTAGAATCATGGCTAAGGAAATATTTTGCCTGAGCCTCTAATGCTGACTGGTACTGACATTAATACATTGTCCTCCACACAGAACCACATATACCGACGTCGCTCAAGAGGATCAGGAAAGTAAAGACTCTCAAAATGACGCACGAGTCTCACTCTGCTCACTCGGGTCGTAGCAGAGTTGATGAGGTGCTCAAATGCAAAGGCTATCATATCGTGACTCTAGGAGAGTTCAAGATTGCCAGATAGATTCGGGGTATCCATCTATAAATTCCAATTCAATTTATGAGTTTGCAATTTTTGAAGTTCCTTCAACATAATATTAACACAAGCGAAAACATTATTTCCCAGATTTACTTTAAAAATTTAAGCAATTTCTGTTGTTGTTACGTAAATTTACAACCTGGCTCTGATACCAACTGTGAGATCCACCTGCCCCCTCTACGCACGGATTCCTAGATGGTAGCAGTGGAAGTAGCTTCCTCTTGCACGGGGCATGGTTTCTCACTCGGGGCCTTGCCCTCGAATGTCCGAGCGCACGCTGGTGGTCATAACTAAATCCTTGTTTCCATTAAATCCTTGTTTCTCACAAAACAGTATCACTCTGGACTCTCTGTTGAGACCAGCGGGTCAGCAATCCAGTAAACAGATTACAATAATTTTCTTGTCATCATTCATATATACATCTTCCATGACATATGCATGGGTGTCCTAAGCACCGCGAGCCCGTGCATCGCCTGGTAAGAACCCTCCAGGATCCTCCTTAGGTGTTTTGGCACTTCACTTAGGGACTGCTTTGTCGGCCCTCACCCATTCTATCGACGGAAGCACACCATTTTACACCATACCTAGGCAGGTCAAGACCTGGGCAGGTTTTTGTGCATAAGCCGTCCTTTGAACACTCCCCACCAGCTGTTGCAATCGAACTTCCCTTAGAAAAACACATATACCAATGCTCCCTCCAGCATTCTGGTGTGTAAGACAGTCCTTTAAGAAAACAGGATTTCTATGCAAGTTTTTCGTTTTGATTTTCTTTTTAATACAATGAGTATATCTTAATTCCGTATCCCAAGACTTCTAGATCACAGGTCTGGATTCCCAAGCAAAATTCCTCGAATTTTGTAATCTTGATCCTCTGATCAAAAATCAAAGATCTCATTTTAGTTTCGGATTCGGTGGGTGATTTGAGTGTAGATTACTGAATTGGTCACATCGTCTATTCTTGAAACTGACGAAGGAGTTATGTCTTGGTCATAGTCTGATTCAGGTTTTTAGACTGGAAAGGTTCTCTCCGAACTATCTTTATCAAAGGGTAATATTTTAATTACTACTTTACTGAATTCAAAACTAAACACGAATTCCTATGAAGAATAAATTAATCATTTATCTAAAATTCTGACTTCGATAGTTTTTCTGAATTTTCTCATTATCATCCTAGAGAATATGAAACGGTATAATTTTCCTTTACTGAGTATTTACTTATTCATTTTTTCAATATTCATAGGATTTAAACATAGGATTATACAAAACTCTTGTTTTGATATAAAAATTCTTTTATGCATCTATTTATGCATAAAAATCCATTTTGATGAAAGTAACACTTTTATAATAAAAATTATTCTTTCATGCATCTATTTATGCATAAAAATCCATTTTAATGAAAGTAACACTTTTATAATAAAAAAATATTCTTTTATGCATCTATTTATGCATAAAAATCCATTTTGATGAAAGTAACACTTTTATAATAAAAATTATTCTTTTATGCATCTATTTATGCATAAAAATCAATATTGATGAAAGTAACACTTTTATAATAAAAAAAATATATTTTATGCATCTATTTATGCATAAAAATCTATTTTGATGAAAGTAACACTTTTATAAAAAAAATATTTATGCATAAAAATCCATTTTGATGAAAGTAACACTTTTATAACAAGAAATAATTCTTTTATGCATCTATTTATGCATAGAAATCCCTTTTGATGAAAGTAACACTTTTATAATAAAAATATATTCTTTTATGCATATATTTATGCATAAAAATCCATTTTGATGAAAGTAACACTTTTATAATAACAAAATATTCTTTTATGCATAAAAATCAATATTGTTGAAAGTAACACTTTTATAATAAAACAAATTCTTTTATGCATCATTTTATGCATAAAAATCAATATTGATGAAAGTAAAACTTTTATATTAAAAAAATAATAATCAATATGCATCTTTCTATGCATAGAACTTAAATCTAATGAAAATTACTCTTTTATAAAAGAAAAATAACCAATATGCATATTTCTATGCATAGAATTTAAATCTAATGGAAATAACACTTTTAGAATAAATATATTTCTACCATGCATTTTTCTATGCATAGAATGAAAATGACACTTTTAGAATTCACAAATGATAGGGATTACTCTTTTAGAATAATAAAATATAAAACTTATTTCACCAAATTTTAGAAAATTTTGCCATAACCTCCTTTGTATGGCTGACCATTTTTCAAATTTTCCTATCTTAAAATTACTTAAAAATTATCCCCAAATGGTTTTAAGCACTCTAAACTAATCAAATTTCACTTTTACAAAAGAAACAATATGAAAAGTTTAATTCCAACTATTAGATCACTTAACTAGGATAAAGAAGGGCTGATTTTAAGAATGAGAGAGGGGGAAAGCCTTTCCAGCAAGGTATAGCATCAGATTATCATTTCAAACAAAACAAAAATTAGAAAGACCATTAAAAGAGTAAAGAAAAATATAAAATTTCTAACTTACATGAATTGTGGGAGCTTTCCTTTGGCTTGATGGTTTGAGGGATCTACTCTTGTTTGCAACAAGAGTGGCCACCAAATCTTTAGAAGAGGGAATGGTCAAAAACTAGTGAATTATTAAGAAATTCACAGTTCTTGGCTCTTGGGAGGAGTAGAGTAACAGTGCATAAAACACTATTAAGCTTCAACAAAGGGGGAGGCTTCTATTTATAGGAAAAAGTGAGCTCCTAACCAAGCAAACTGATTTTAGAATTTTCCAGATCAGTTTGGTCAATTTTGACCATTTTTAGGTCAGTTTAGCTTACTTTTTGGAACTAGACTTGAATTAGGAGAGAGAGGAGAGAGGAGAGATAAAATATCTCAATTTTTCATAATTTTAAACTCCACCACATGTGTGAAATAGGCGTCTCCTTCATGAGGGGGGAAACCCCATTGTGAGATGTCAAAAATCTAATTTTTTAAGTATTTTCTTTTGGTCCTTAGTCCACTCTTCATCTTATGTGAGTATTTACTCATTTTTGGGGGTATTTTCTTTATTTCTTCTATTTATCTTCTCCACACATTTGGATGAATCTGATTGGCCCCTCAAAACCTTAATTTAAAATTTTCAAAAAATTTGGACTCCTAGGATAAGGCCTCTTGAACAGATTATACTTGATTTCAAATGCACCTTCTGAAAATCTTTTGTTTCGGGGGAACTTATTTTAATAAGGAGAGATATTTTTCCATCCAAAAATATTCAAAATCGGAATAATCTCTCTCTAGAATATTTTCTCTCTCCAGGTCAAAACACAGATAGAACTAAGATCTTTTATATTTCTGAAGAGGGATTTGTTTACAGGGGAAGATGCTGGACATCTTGAGAGGCTGGGGAGGAATCTTACATTCTCTCCCACTTGAAAAACACGAGATGTCCTCATCTCGCAAACTAGGGATAATCCCGCAACAGTTCGACTTCTTTCTCCCAGAGGTGGAATCTTCAAAAGGATAGAACTTTCATTTGACCCCAATAATTGTCTCAGAATTCTATTCCTGAGAACCTTTTCTCGAGCATCAAGGATTTCTTTAGGTTGGAGTTCCATCTACCATTGGGTTGAAGAAGTTAAGATTTCATCATCAAGCACATGATGATTCGGGCTTGGTACATACTTTTTAAGAAGACTGACATGAAATACATTATGTACTTTGAGATGAAGAGGTAGAAGAAGCTCGTAGGCTAAGTCACCTACTTTCTTTGTAATCAGATATGGCCCACAATATCTGGGGGATAACTTCTTATACTTCCCAAGAGATAGAGAACTTCTTTTGGGGCATACTCGAATGAAGACCATATCTGCTTCTTCGAATTCTTTGTCTGTCCTCTTCTTATCTGCATATTGCTTCTGTCTATCCTGGGCATCTTTTATATCTTTGCGAATTGCTTGCATTTGCTACTCCATGTTGTCAAGCATCTATCTGGATATCTCGACCCTAATCAATGGGTCGGACCAAGTTAATGGAGTTAAGGAATCTTGTCCATACAAAGCTTTGAAAGGGCTCATCCCAATGCTTCTGTGATAAGAAGCATTGTAGGCGAACTCGATTAGGTGCAAATAGCTTAGCCACTTCTTGGGTTCCCTGCCACAGCATGACTGGAGGATATCTTCGATTCCTTGGTTTACCCTTTCCGTTTGACCATCAACCTCAGGGTGGTAAGCTGTGTTGAGATCTGAGAAAGTTCCTACTGCTTCAAAAAATGTAGCCCAGAATCTTGACGTGAATTTGGGATCTTGATCACTTACTATTCTTCTAGGTAGGCCATGCAATCTGAAGACTTCTTTGAGGAACACTTTGGCCACATCCACTGCAGTGTAGGTTTCTTTTACTGGAATCAGTTGGGAAACTTTGGTTAGTCTATCAACTAGCACGAAGATGGAGTTGTAACCTGATTGCACTGAAGGTAATCCCACTTCATCTGGGGGATGTCTAATGGATGTAACTTCCCAGGTATTTTTACTCTCTCGGCATTGACTTTCTGACAGGTCAGACATTGACGTACATGATTAAGCACATCCTTTTTTTGACCAAGCCAAAAGAAGCTTTTCTTCACAGACATGTAGGTTTTGATGAAACCTGGATGTCCTGCAATAATGCTATCATGGGTTTCATTCAGAATTTGACCCTTAGTTCCCTCATCATTGGGAATGCATAGCCTACGATTATAATGCATAATTCCATCATCCAGGCTGTACCCTTGAACTTGGTTCAACTCCTGTGGAGTTTTGCTTTCCTACATAAGTAGGGTAGCAATAGGGCCAAAGAATCTATCCTTCATGATCTTCTCTCTTGCTTCAATAATCAAAGGATTTGACACTACAGTAATTGCAAGCAAGGAGGCTTTTCTACTGAGGGCATCTGCTACCACATTTTCTTTGCCTGGGTGGTACTTGATTTCAAAATCAAATTCCTGCAGGATCTACATCCACCTTCTCTGGCACATGTTGAGATCCTTGTGAGTGAAGATCCAATTTAAGCTCTGATGATTTGTCATCAAAGTGAATCTTTGATCCAGTAGGTAATGTCTCCACAACTTTAGGGCATATACTATTGAAAGTAGTTCCAGGTCATGGATAACATCATTCCTCTCATGCGTTCTGAGTTCTCGGGATTCATAGGCCACTGCATGACCTTCCTGCATGATTGCACCTCCCAGGGCAAAACCACTGGCATCAGTTACTACCTCAAAGGGTAGAGAGAAATCTGGCAGCTTCAGAACGAGATTGGTTACCAAGGTGGTCTTCAACTTATCAAAAGCACTCTGGCACCTGGCAGACCATTGAAACAGAATATTCTTCTTGAGAAGATTTGTCAGGGGGAAGCTATGAGAGCATATTTTGGTATAAAAATTCTATACCAACCAGTCAATCCCAAGAATCCTTTGACTTCTTTCACTATCTTGGGTTCAGGCTAATCTATGACTGCTTGGACTTTTGCGAAATCTGGAGAAATTCCATCTTTTGATACTAGAAAGCCCAAGTATTCAACATGGTTTTGCGGCAGAGAAAGTGCATTTGCTCTTTTTTGCAAAGAGTTGGTGTTTCCTTAGAATCTCAAGAACTTTTTTGACATGAGCTTCATGGTTAGCTGCATTCTTTGAGTAAATCAGAATATCATCAAAGAAAACAAGAACAAAATCATCCAAGTATTCTCTGAGAATGTCTTGCATTAAGCAATTAAATGTAGCTGGGGCATTTGTCAATCCAAACGGCATGACAGGGAATTCATAATGCCCATAGCAAGTATTGATGGCTGTCTTCGGGCTCATTAATCCTGATCTGATAATACCCTGATTTGAGATCTATCTTTGTGAAGATCTGGGCTCCACTTAGCCTATCCAAAAGCTCATCAATTCTGGGGATAGGATACTTATTCTTAACTGTCAAATTGAGACCTCTGTAGTCCACACAGAGTCTAAGCGTTCTATTTTTCTTTTTCTGAAAGAGAACTGGCACACCCCAAGGTGAAACACTGGGTCTTACAAACCTTGGTTCCAACAGCTGTCTAAGCTGTTCCTTGAGTTTGATGACTTTAAGAACTGGCATTTTGTACATGTGCAAGGCTACCGGGGGTCAATTCTATCACATGATCTACTTCCCAAATTGGAGGCATCTCTGTTAGCTCTGTTGGGAATAAATCATCATAATCACTTAACCATTTAGGTTCTTTAGCTTTTAACTTTGAGTCTTCCGGATTCATTTTGACAAGATAAATGCACTGCTTCTTTCTAAGTCCTTTTAGTAACTTAGAAGCTTTTACTAATTGCAGACTCAGGGATCCTAAAATTTCGGTTCCTTGAACCTTGTTTCCATTAAGGTCATGGAAGGAAATGGTTCCATTATGATAGTGAATGTCAGCTTGATTTTTGTGGAGCTAATCCATTCCAAGGATCCCGTCGAAAACTCCCAAAGGTATGACTCTGAACTGATAGTCAATTAAATTCCCATCTAAATTAAACTGAATACGATCTGTCTCAAGGTGAGTGAAAAGAATCTTCCCACTTGCCAATTCAACTTGCATAGGTTTCCCTAATTTTTGATCTAAGACTAGCTTATGCAAGCATCCACTAGGGAAATGAAAGAATGAGTACTGCTTGAATCAATCAAAAAGTTTAAAAGGCTTACCCTGATACTCAGCTAGAGAATTGACGGTTTGGCCCTTGGTTTTCAATTGCAGCATAAATCTATCCTCTTTCCTCTTCCACTACTTATGTAATTGTGACTGCTCTGGCTACTGTAGTCTAAGGCGAAACTCTTTCTCTTTGGTTGCCCCAGTTCTGGGAAGGAGTTTTGAGGCTACTCTGGATAGAGGTAGAAGGGTGAGCTGGAGTTCTTTTGGGATTTCCCTGATTTGGGCAAGATGGACCTTGATTTGATTGATAGGAAGGGGCTGGTCTTTGCACTCTCGGTCCTTGACTTCCTTGTCCCCTTGACATGGTAGGAGTCGGGCAGTCTTTCAGCTGGTGACCAAAACCCTCGCATCCAAAACACCGGTTCTCACATCTGAGCTCATCCCTCTGAATCCTTGAAAGAGGTGGGGCTCTTGAGAAAGTGTTCTATGGGAAGGGTCTTCCTTCACTTCTGAATGTTCCAGCATCCTGATTTTGAATTAGGCCTTGCTGCCTCTTTGGGGGAGGAAAGTTTGAATACCTAGGCTGGTCAAGACCTGGGCAGGTTTTTGTCGCGTGAGCCATCCTTTGAACACTTCCAGCCAGCTGTTGCAACCGAACTTCCCTTAGAAAAACACATATACCAATGCTCCCTCTAGCATTCTCGCATAAGACATTCCTTTAAGAAAATAGGGTTTCTATGCAAGTTTTTCGTTTTGATTTTCTTATGAATACAATGAGTATATCTTAATTCCGTATCCCAAGACTTCTAGATCACAGGTCTGGATTCCCAAACAGAATTCCTCGAATTCTGTAATCTTGATCCTCTGATCAAAAATCAAAGATCTGAACTTAGTTTCAGATTCGGTGGGTGATTTGAGTGTAGATTACTGAACTAGTCACATCATCTATTCTTGAAACTGACGAAGGAGTTATGTCTTGGTCATAGTCTGATTTAGGTTTTTAGATTGGAAAGGTTATCTTTGAACTATCTGTATCGAAGGGTAATATTTTAATTACTACTTTACTGAATTCAAAACTAAACACGAATTTCTATGAAGAATAAATTAATCATTTATCTAAAATTCTGCCTTCGATAGCTTTTCTGAATTTTCTCATTATCATCCTAGAGAATATGAAACGGTATAATTTTCCTTCACTGAATATTTACTTATTCATTTTTCCAATATTCATGGGATTTAAACATAGGATTAAAGAGAACTCTTGTTTTGATATAAAAATTCTTTTATGCATCTATTTATGCATAAAAATCCATTTTGATGAAAGTAACACTTTTATAATAAAAATTATTCTTTTATGCATAAAAATCAATAATGATGTAAGTAACACTTTTATAACAAAAAATAATTCTTTTATGCATCTATTTATGCATAAAAATCCATTTTGATGAAAGTAACACTTTTATAATAAAAATTATTCTTTTATGTATCCATTTATGCATAAAAATCAATATTGATGAAAGTAACACTTTTATAAAAAATTTTTTTTGCATCTATTTATGCATAAAAATCCATTTTGATGAAAGTAACACTTTTATAATAAAAATTATTCTTTTATGTATCCATTTATGCATAAAAATCAATATTGATGAAAGTAACACTTTTATAAAAATTTTTTTTTGCATCTATTTATGCATAAAAATCCATTTTGATGAAAGTCACACTTTTATAATAAAAGAATATTCTTTTATGCATCTATTTATGCATAAAAATCCATTCTGATAAAAGTAACACTTTTATAATAAAAAAAATTCTTTTAAGCACATTGAGGAGAGGACACTTCTTTTTAAAATATGCATGTGTTTTTGAGGACCATCTCAAAAGAATGACTTTCAAATTTGATATTGTTTTTTAAGCTTTCAATGAAGTTCCACTTTAAAGGTTGGAAATACTTGATGATGGCTCACCAATGCTTATTAGCAATGTCTCCACTAAACTTTCAAGATCTTGTTAGGTTTTGGGTAGGATTGCCTATTTCAAGGGTTTCTTAAGGGATCATAAAGGCATCACTTGAAGGTCTTAACTTCCTTACTCCAACAAAAAGTATTCAAGTGTGGGAACCCATTCATAAATGGGCATTTCAAGATCCAATCATTGATCTTTTTCTCCAAAATATTTTATCCTTGACAACCATTTCCACCTAATCAACTTATGCAACCTTAATAAGGTTGTCCATTCACATCATGCTTGATAACAAAATACATTATTGTTGACAATAGCTAGTTCTTCTCTTTAGTGCACACGGAATGGCTGAAGTGATGCAATCTTTAGAACCATTCATACTTCCTATTTTGAAACACAATGTCACTTGGAACTTAATTGTTCTTATTCTGTCGTAATATCGGAGTGGTCTTTGCATATTTGTGGTTCTTATTCAAGACTAAAAAATAAGGATGATGTGGTGATTGTTATTCCTTCTCTGGAGGGAAAAAATCTTTACATACAAAGATGTAAGTCCTTGAACTTCTTGTAATCAAGTAGAGTATCATGTACTAATTTATGATAAGGCCTATGAATCAGAGGTTAAAAACTTAAATGTGTTTGGTGACTCTTAACTGATCTGTAATCAAGTGAAAGGAAAATGGAAGGTGAAAAGTCCATCGGGTTTATTGCATCAACAAGCTTTTACACTCACTCAAAACTTTGATTCAATACACTCCAGTCACATATGCCAAGGGAATCATCAAAAGCAGATCTTCTTACCAAGGGGGCTTGACAGCAAAGTTCAACATGACAAGATGTCAGAAAGAACTCCCATTGAGGATATTACTTGGAGGCGGAGATTGAAGAAGTAAGGCAATACTCAAGCTCTCTATGTTTGGCTGCATATGCCTTGATATTTGCTCTCCGAAACATTATTATAAGGAGCCTTGAATTCTTGTAAAAACGATTTCATTGAAGGAAGGAACAAAATGTGAAATCTTTCTGTGCTCATTGGGGAGGGACACACAAGATCTCTTTGTGCTTATTGGGAGGGACGACACACAAGATCTTGAAGAATAAATTAGAGCCTTTAGAAGGTATTGTAAAGCCCATGGTGATAGAACAGAGGTTCAATGGTTAGATCTATTTTTTTTGTTGATTTTCTTGAGGGACCGACTTTAACATGGTTTAAAAATCTTGATGATGAAGAAAAAGGAACTTGAAAAGCTTTAAGTGATAGGGATTTTAGTGAGCAGATACATACGGGGAATGGGCCTAGGCATATGGGGCTTAGGGGAATTTACACATATGGTGTGTAGGGCATATGGGGGCCTTGGAACTATAAAAGGCACTAGCCATAGGATATTGTACCTTTTGATAACTTTTGATATATATGACCATTTGGTTATCTTATTACCTAGAGCAAGCTTCTATGGCAAGCTTCTCCCTCTTGAGATGCTCGGATGGTGACCTACACCCTTGTTGTCTACTCTACAAGGGTGCTGCAATGGTAGCGTGTGAGGTAGCTTGGTTACGTAAGCTACTTGGAGATTTGGGGTTGCATGTGGACAGGCAGGTTGTCATCTATTGTGACAACCTTAGTAGCATATAGTTGGCCATGAACCCAGTTTTTTCATGTGTGGACAAAACACATAGAGATTTATTATCACTTCATCAAAGAGAAGGTCTTGGCAGGAGATGTTGATCTCATGTATGTCAGCATCATAGAGGAGTAGGTGGCTAAAATTTTCACCAAGGCATTGGAAGCAGAGAAGCTTTTCATATTTTGCACTATGCTTGGAGTCTTGGAGATGGAGTTAATATTGAGGGGGAGTGTTGAGATGTCCATCTTAACACTCATGATGCTCTTGGGTGACCATTTCATATTTACACCACTAATGTGTTTGGTAGCTGACATGATGGATATTTGCTAGTGATTCTATAACTAGACTACACCTACTTAGACTTATCTTTCTAGATCACCTATTTAGCATATTCACATCATGGATTGGTTGTACATAGTACTCTAGTACTTATGTTGGGTTTTCACTTATATTTTGTAGCCTTTTTTGAGAGTAATAATAAGAAGAAGATTTCATTCTTCAGTGTGTGTGTTATCAATTATTGTGTGAATGTGTATGTGCTTGCAAGAGCTCAAGCTCTCTCTCTTCCCCCAATCTTTTCATCATAAACTAATGTTCAGCTCTCCATAATTGAAAAAGGTCCGGGGTCTCGAGTCAATTTGGGAAAAAATCTATTCTCATGTCCAATAATTACAAACATGGGTTCACAAATTTATTTTTGGGCTCATATTATTCCATTATTCTTAGAATATTCAAATTATGCAATTTTCTTTTTATAGCACTCTGTTTGGTTTTGGATGACCATTTTTTGGATTTCGGCTGTCTCGGCTTACTTTATGAATCTTGTAAAATGAACTTGATGCACTGGCTTCTGAGGGCTTACCATATTTTGTTTTCAATATTTGAAATTCATAAAACTCATCAAAAGGTACCCAATTTCTTAAAAATCTCACTCATATGAGATAAGAATTGAGTTCTATTTTAACATACAAGGTCTAGGTACTTAGATTTCCTAGGCATAACTTTCTCTTTCTGGATTATTTTCTCTCTTTAGTCATTTACTGAGGTAAACAAAATTTTTCCTTGTTCTTGATAATTCCAAAAAACCTTAAGAAATATAGGTAACATACATGATACATCACATGATTTTAAAAATAAACTCCATTGACCAAATCTACAGCTTGGACTCATATAGAGGTGCTTGGTTCTAGCTTCTCTCTAGAATTTTCACTCGTTCATGGTCCGATTTGCAATTTTCTTTCCCTTATAATAATTAAATTATCAAACCCCATTTTATTTCTCGTTATTACATTTTTCCTCTCTAGATTTATATTAAATAAATGAATATAGTTTTACATGAGGAGAGGGATCTTACATCCTCCCCCAGTTAAAGAATCGAGATGCCCTTATTTGTCACGGATCTAATTTTCTATGAAAATACAATCTTTAAGAAACTTTGCAAGAATTGATTTAATTCAAATAACTCATCAAATACCACATGCTCAACATATTTAATAATTGAGAGAAAACAAATAAAAATACTTATCTCACACAACATGGCTCCAAGATTGGGTGCAATCATCCCCCCTCATGTATGTGGCCTATTCCCCACACATGAATATTTACAAGATACTTTATTCCAAATTAGGCCATAGCCTCTAAAAATACAAAAGGTGTTTTTTTTGCACAACACTCTCTTATGCTCAAAATAGAGTGCCCATAAATTGAGGCTAGGGTTTAAATCATATCACGCTTTTACAAAAATTATTAAAGTTCAAGTCTATGCTTGATGAACTAAGGCTTTCGAAATAAATCAAAATGTGCACAAGCTAGCACATGTATATACAAACCTTGTTTGCAAAAATGGTGTGCCAAGAAATAAATTTGTGCAATTCCTCCTCAATCTTTGGAATCCTCTTCACCTATAAAATTACCAACAATAAATTGGTAAAATAAATATTCCATAAGTATACAAACCATAATCACACACATGTTTGCTAGGCGTAAGTAACCTGTAAATCACCCCTCCATACACACCAACTGAAACAAATATTGGAGGCCCCAAACATATGTCAATATCCACCAAATGTATTAATATTTATAAAGGCTTCACCCATGCAAAGATAATCCAAGCATCCCCGAATTATCTAAGAGGGTAGAATAATATTTCTAAGAAGGCTTAAAATATATTCCGATCAATGGTTGGGTTAACAAATGATGAGTGCTTTGTTGGTCTGTCTTGATTAAGAATTTAGATCCCATTAAATAATGTTTCCAAAGTCTTAAAGCATGAACAACCGTAACTAATTCTTTGTCATATGTACTATAATTTCTTTCTTCTAGTTTAAGCTTACAACTTTCATAGGCAATGGGATGTCCTTCTTGCATAAGAATAGCACCAAGGCCTTCTTGCATAAGAATAGCACCAAGGCCTTGCCCACTTGCATCAGTAACTACAACAAAGAATGGTCGTTGAAAATTTGGTAATGTAAGAACTGGTGTATGGGTCAATGCTTTCTTAAGTTCAGCAAAGGAATGATCCAGTCTACTAGTCCAATCAAAATGCCTATTTTTCTTAAGAAGTTCAGTCAAAGGATGTGCAATGTATGCAAAATTTCTTAACGAACCTCCTGTAGTAGCTACATAATCCAAGAAAAGATCAGAGTTCATGAATATCACACACGTGGTCTAGGCCAATTAGCAATCTTTCAATCTTTTTGGGGTCTACTCGAAGACCATCAGCAGAAACAATGTGTCCTAGATATTCAATTTCTTCTTGAAATAATTTGCTCTTTTCAAAATTGACATAGAGCTGATTCTCTTGAAGAAGTGAGAATACTTTTTCTAAATGTTGTTTGTTCTCTTGTGATGACGATTCTTACTAAAAACTAAGATATCATCGAAAAACACTACAATAAAATTTCGATATTTCAAGAATATTCTATTCATCATTCTGGTGGAATTAGCTAGAGTATTAGTCAAACTGAATGTCATAGCTAAAAACTCATAATGACCAGTTTGGGTTCTGAAGGCAGTCTTGAAGATATCTCCTTTGTCCATTCCAATCTAATCGACCTTGCTAAAGACTTGGGCACCCTTAAGCTTATCTAGCAAGTCATCCACTCGAGGTATTGGATATTGATTCTTGATAGTAATCTTGTTTAGTGTATGATAATCGATACATAGTCGATATGTTCCATTCTTCTTTTTAACAACAAGAAGAACAGGAGCACCAAATGGAGAAATATTGGGTCTAATCAATTCTTTGTCTAATAGTTCTTCGACTTACCTTTGAATTTCCCTTTGAACAAGCATATAAGGAGCTTTACATGGTGGTGAGGTACTAGGAATTATCTCAATTCTATGGTCTTCTAGACAAGGCTTAGGTAAACCAGGTGGTAAATCATCTATGAAGCAATTAGAGAACTTAGAGATGAAAGGGTCATGAGACACATTTGATTTGGACTCATCATGAGCAGTAAGTTGGTTGACAAAAATAAAAAATGTCTTCTCCTTTTTCCGTACAACCCTTTTTGCTTGAGTATCAAAAATTGAAGAAAGATTTCTTGGTAATCTTTTATTAACCACATGGTATGGGTTTTAGAGTCAATCTGGGGATTATGCTCATGTCTGCATGGCATACCTAAGATGACATCCACACCTTGCAAAGGAGCCACTAGGAATGTTCTCTTTTATTTTAGTGAACCCATTTGTAATTCTAAATTCTTAACCTCTTTTGTGTAGTTGTACTTAGTACCTTGAAATGCAGCTTTTACTTTGTAACTAGAGTACGATGCATCTAGGTTAAGTGCTTTCAATTCCTTTTTAGAAATGAAATCATGAGAGCTACCATCATCATGCAATATAGAAATTGATTTTCCTTTATTTTTCCTTAAATTCTTGATAAAGCATGAATTAAAAACTTACTTCATCAGAATAGTCGAGATCAAAGTAACCCTCTTGCTTGAAAGAATCATTGTCATCTTCTTCAATAATGTTGAGTAGAGCCATCAATGCGGAATTGTTCTTTTTGTCAAGATAGTCTTGCTGCACGGGGTGCCCTTCCTTGTGACATTTGCAACATCTAAGGATTTGATTCTTTGGTTGACCATTTGAGGGTTTGTTTTTGTTGTTTTCCTTTCAAGCATCTCCTTTAATCACATCTTTACTCTTTTGCATCCTGGATTTATGAAAAATTACTAGAAGGGAAAGAAGATTTAGTTGACTTTGTAAAAGATTTATCCGATATCCTGAAATCTCTAGATATAGATGTTTTATGTTTTGAATTTAAAGCAAGGTCCATAGCACAACTAACGTCATGTGGATGAAACATATTAACGTTAGTCCTAATGGTAGATTTATGTCCAGCAATGAATTTCCTACGTTGCTCTTTTTCCTTGACTTTCTCAATTACTTCAACTTGTAAAAAGAATATGCAAAAATTTATCAATATAAGCTTGGACATTCTCTTTCTCAATCTCATCGTTGACATGCTTTAGCCTTGTATTGAGATGGTATAAAATGCTTCTTTAAGAGTTTTTGGAACTCTTTCCATGTTGAAGGTGTATGTTCACCTTGTTTGATCACATTCTACCATAAGGCATCACTTTCGATCAAGTGATTATAAGCACATTTAATTTTATCCCTTTCTTAGAACTTTTCGCCAGAGAAATAGTCATGTAGTTGGTTAATCCATGCAATAAGAACTCGTGCATCCTTTTTGCCATCATATTTTTGGAAAGTGAATGCCTTTCGGCTTATTCATGAGTCTTTTTGTGAATTTTTGTGTTGAGATATCGAGCTCATCTAGTGAGGCGGTGGACACTGATGACCCGCCTGGGGGATAGGCCCCACACTTACACCACTAGCATGGTTGGTGAGATCATGGGTGATATGCGGCCCAGTGGGATGATAGGCTGTGTGACATCCATTCTAGAGACTAGCATAGTTATAGCGCCATCTCATTTAGTTGGGTTCACACTATAGAGAACCCTAGTATGTGTTTGGTTGAGTACCTTTTCATATTGTGTACTCTTATCTTTGTATATGGTGTGTTGAGTGTTGTGTGAAGAAGAAGAAGATTTTCAGCCTCTCACCTTGTGTGTTCTCTTTTAGGGTTTTGTAAGTGTGTGTGTGCTTGCAAGAGCTCAAGCTCTCTTCTCCACTACATCTTTTCATAGTATGAGAGCCTAGTTCATGCTAAGGGCTGAGCTGCACAAGCAAGAGCTTCATCTACCCTTCCCTATTTGTGTTGGACTACACCCTTGTCGGGAGCTCTACCGGAGCCACTGGCAAACGATCTCTGATTGAGGAGCTTTCTTTGCGGGAGTAAAGCTATAGGGAAACTTTAACATCCTATTGGATAGAATTTGTCAGGCCAAAAACACGTTTTGGGCGCATTAGGACCTCCATTTTTCAGAAAGCAGGTGATTTCGAGCACTGTTGGTAAGTCATCGATTCTCTGCAGAACTCTGTTTTAAGAACTGCAAGAAGATAGATTGGTTGTGCAGACATTGTGTGTGCTGCAAGGAGGTCAACAGTTGCCATTGGGTGTATGTATGCACATTGAGGTCAGTGGTTGTGACATTTGAGTGTAGTACAGTACTACTGTAAAAATACAGCAGTTTTTATGCAGGACAAACCAGAGTGCTGTTTCTAGTAAATTTGTGTGTTTGGCAAGATGTCAAATGATGGCATAAACCAGACTGTTGCTGAGAAGCTTGATAAGAACAACTTCCATGCTTAGATATTCAGGTTGACAAATTTTCTGATGGGAAAAAAGGGTTACTGGGACTATATAGAAGGTGAGCATGAAGAGGCACCGGAGATACTGGCAGAGATCAATCCGATTGCTGTAGATATGAAAGAGTTCAAGGATTGGAACCAAGGAGCCAGAAAAGTTATGTATTGGCTCTCTATCAGTATATAGGACACCATGATTGGGCACATACAGGATGCAAAGTTTCCCAAGGAGGCGTGGGACACCTTGGTAAAACTCTATGAAACGAATACCAACGCACGAAAGATATAGTTGAAGAATGAACTTCATACTGTGGAGAAAAAGAGTATGTCTGTGAATGACTGCATTGAAGATAAAGGGTATTGTGGAATCCCTTGCATCTATTGGCGTTTCAGTAGCTGATGATGATAAGGTGGAAGTTTGTCTACGTGGTCTTGGGCCACAATACAAGGTGTTCAAGACGTCTATTCAGACTCGGGAAAACATTCCCAATTTCACAAATTTGGTGTCTATGTTGATTATAGAAGAGAAGAGCTTGGGTGACAACCAACAGCCTTCACAAAACAAAAATATTTCAGAGCAACAGCCCTTCTACACAAGCTCAGGAAGAGGATGAGGTAGAGGAGGCGGTGGCCGTGGACGTGGACATGGCCAAGGAGGTGGACGAATAAATAATAAGAATTATGGCGAGCAGCAACAACAACAACAGTCCCAGAATTCACAACAACAACAACACGCAGGTGGAAGAGGCCAATTCAGAGGCAGGGGGAGTCAAAGAGGTCGTGGAAATTGGCAAAGGCAGCATAATGATACACGTGGATGCTTTTATTGTGGTAAGCCTGGACATGTGCAGGCAGATTGTTATAAGAAGCAGGCTGACATGCAAAATGGGAAATTGTAGCAAAACAACTATGCATCCTCAAGCAGAAACAATGAGGATAATGAAAGGTTGTTTGTTATGTAGCATGTGGTTAATGCGTCGTTAATGCCATGTCTGAAAATGTTGAAGCAACACATAAAGATGATGTATGGTATGTTGATTCAGGTGTTTCGAACCACATGACAAGTCATGGGGAGTGGTTCAAAAGGAGATGAAAAACCTTGAAAGATCAGGTTTTGTGGAAACAGGGGATGACACTGCTCATCCAATTGCCCATGTTGGAGATGTGCCATTGTCTATGCAGGATGGCAAAGTGAAGTACCTTGCAGATGTACTTCATGTTCCAAACATAATAAAGAATTTGGTTTTAGTTAGCTAGATGATTGAGCAGGGTTTACAGGTTCGGTTTAACCCTGTTATGTTGTTGAAGACTTTAAAGACAAATGCAGGTTGGTTGCAAAAGGCAACAGAGTGGGCAGAATGTTTACATTGAATGTAAACATGCTTGAAGTGAGTGTTGTGATGTTTGCAAATGGTTCAGGAATTGTTGCACACACACACATTTGGCATAAAATAATTGGACATGTGAATGTGCAGAGAATGAAGTCTATGGAGACTAAAGGAATTGTGACAGGGCTGCCAAAGTTTAAAGTTGAAGGTATGCAGAAAATATGTGAAGCATGCCAATTTGGAAATCAAACAAAGCATGTATTTCCACGTAACAGAAATGTGAGCAAAAATGCACTAGATGTTATGCATTCAGATGTATGGGGTCCTACGAAGACCATGTCGATGGGAGGCTACATGTATTATGTGACATTTATTCATGACCACACAAGGAAAGTGTGGGTATACTTCATGAAGGAGAAGGGTGAGGTGTTCACTCATTTTTAGAATTTCAGAGTTATGGTTGATTAGTAAACAGGGAAATATGTAAAGTGCCTACTAAGGTCAGATGGAGGGGGAGAGTACTTCTCCAATGAGTTCTCTGAATTTTTGAAGAAAAATGGTATTCGGAGATAGTTTACATGCAGATACACTCCACAACAAAATGGAGTTGCTGATGAGTGGAAAAACAGGCACATTGCTGAGATTGCGCTAGCATTGATGGGAGAGAAGAATATGCCGCATAGCTATTGGGCTGAGGCTGTTTCTACAGCAGTTTACATCATGAACAGGACTCCAGCTACAGCCATACATGATGTAACTCCAGAGGAGAGGTTTACTGAGGCAGAAAACCTGATTTGTCTCATCTGAAAGTCTTTGGATGCATTGCATATGTGCATGTGCCAGATGAGCTGAGAACTAAGTTGGATCCAAAAGCTGAAAAATGTGTGTTTATTGGGTATTCCCTTGAGCAAAAGGGATACAGGTGTTATAACCCTGCTACACGTGAGTTGAGGGTAAGCAAGGATGTTGTTTTTGATGAGATGAGCAGCTGGTATGCTGCTGAAAAAGAAGCTATTGGGGTTGATGTGAGTGGAAATGTGGTTGCACAGAATGCAAGTCAGCAACAATCACAGTCTTTGAGTGGACAAGGAGAGTTCTCATCTAGTGGTTTAGTTGATAGACCATGGAGTGGCAGGCTGCATCATAATACCAATCTTGCAAATGTGATTAGTACATCACATAAAGGCAAAGAGAAAGTGGTTGAGCCCCTTAGTATGCCTGACATTTCTGCAGGGCATTCTCATGTTGATGGAGAGTCTAGTGGCTCAGAGAGGAGCCTTGATGAGGATCTTGGGATACCAGCTATGAGAACACCTAGTGTAAAGAAGGCTGTGGAAGCCATGAATGCAAAGCTACAAAGATCTGGGAGAGTGAAGAATCCTGTGCAAAGGTTTACCTATGATGGTTATGTGGCACATCACTATGCATACATGGTAAAAGTTGTACAGGTTGTAGAGCCCACATGCATTGATGAGGCTGTTGGAAATGTGTGTTGGGAGAAAGCTATGGATGAGGAGATGGATGCACTATATGGAAATGAGACTTGGGATTTAGTGCAATTGCCTGAAGGCAAGAAAGTCATTGGATGTAAGTGGGTGTACAAAGTAAAACATAGTAGTGATGGAAGCATAAGCAGGTACAAGGCTAGAAGTCAATATTAGATGAAATGGGAAAAATCCTATTCCCATTAAAAACATGGGCATTCGGTAAACCTTCAAAAGCTTTTATCAAGACCCCCTCATATGGCATATCATTGGAAAATGCTTGAGGAGTAGAATCTCGATCTTTGATCTTCGACAAAGTTGGAGTTTGTATGTTTAAGATATTGCAAGAACAAGATTAAAGTGTCATTCCCAAAATGCAGGAATTTTTCCATTTTATCTAATATTGAATTCTAGATTGGTAGCCAAAGGACATGCGCAGACATATGGTATTTATTAGGAGAAAACTTTCAGCGCGGTTGCCAAGATGGCAACAGTGAGAGTTGTGATAGTAGTGGCTGCGTCAAAGCAACGGTCTTTACATCAAATGGATGTAAAGAATGCATTCTTGCATGGGGATTTGTAGGAAGAGGTGTATATGTTGCAACCACCTGGTTATGAGGATGTGAGTCACCCCGAGCATGTTTGCAAGTTGACGAAAGCCTTGTATGGCTTAAAACAAGCACCAAGAGCATGGTCTGACAAGATTTCTGAATATCTTGTCACTATTAGCTTTCATGTAGCCAATGCAGATTTCTTGCTGTATGTGAGACACAGTGATAGAGGGGTTATGCTTGTTGTCATCTATGTAGATGACCTGTTCATTACGAGGGACCATGATGCAGAGATCTTTGATGTAAAGATCTTGCTTAGACAGAAGTTTGAGATGAAGGATCTGGGGGAGCTCAGATATTTCTTGGGCATTGAGGTGACTAGGTCACCATATGGTATTGGATTACTGTAGAGACAGTATGGCTTGGACATGTTGTCCAAGTATGGTATGACAGGCTGTAAGCCTATCTCAGTGCCATTGGATCAGAATGGCAAGTTGAGTGCAGATTCACGAGAGATTTTGGAGGATCCTACTATATGTATAGGCGCATAGTAGGAAGCCAGATTTGAGCTATGCTGTTGGGTTGGTGAGTCAATTTATGCAGGTTCCTCAGAAGGCCGCATTTGGATGCATTGAGATGCATACTGAGGTATGTGAGGTCTACTTTGCATTGTGGACTATTTTATGAAACTAGGACAGAGATATGTGTACATGGGTACATAGATGCTGATTGGGCTGGTAGTATCCCAGATAGAAGATATACTAGTGGCTTCATGTTTTCTTTGGGGAGTGCTGCTATGACTTGGAGCAGCAAGAAGCAGCCTACGGTTGCTCTATCCAGTACAGAGGCCAAGTACAAAGGTGCTGCTATGGCAGCATGTGGGTAGCTTGGTTAAGAAAGCTACTTGCAGATTTGGGTCTATCAGTGGTGGATAGACAAGTTGTCATTTTCTGTGACAACATTAGCAGTATACAGTTGGCCAAGAACCCAGTTTTTCATGCTCGCACACGAAGCATATAGAGGTTCACTACCATTTTGTCAAAGAGAAGGTTTTGGCAGGAGACGTTGACCTTGTTTATGTCAGCACACAGGATCAGATCGCTGATATCTTCACCAAAGCATTGGGTACAGAGAAGCTCCACAGATTCAGGGCTTCGCTTGGTGTACATGAGATGGAGTTGAACTCAAGGGGGAGTGTTAAGATATTGAGCTCATCTAGTGAGGCGGTGGACACTGACCCGCCTGGGGGATAGGTCCCACACTTACACCACTGGCATGGTTGGTGAGATCATGGGTGATATATGGCCAGTGGGATGACAGGCTGTGTGACAGCCATTCTAGAGACTGGCATAGTTATAGCGCCAGTTCATTTAGTTGGGTTCACATTATAGAGAACCCTAGTATGTATTTGGTTGAGTACCTTTTCATATTGTGTACTCTTATCTTTGTATATGGTGTGTTGAGTGTTGTGTGAAGAAGAAGAAGATTTTCAACCTCTCACCTTGTGTGTTCTCTTTTAGGGTTTTGTGAGTGTGTGTGTGCTTACAAGAGCTCAATCTCTCTTCTCCCGTGCATCTTTTCATTTTGAGCACGCAAGGTAGCTTTAATAGTGCATCTAACATGATCACTTTTCTCCTTGTCTAAGTTTGAAGAGTTAGAAGAATCACATTTGCATTTGGAACGCTTCACTTGATGCTTTAATTTGCGTCAGAGTTCTCGCTCACTAGCAATTTTCTCTTGAAGTGCTAAGATTTGTTCTTGCATAGTGGGTATGGTGTGTTGAGTGTTGTGTGAAGAAGAAGAAGATTTTCAGCCTCTCACCTTGTGGGTTCTCTTTTAGGGTTTTGTGAGTGTGTGTGTGCTTGCAAGAGCTCAAGCTCTCTTCTCCACTACATCTTTTCATGGTATCAGAGCCTAGTTCATGCTAAGGGCTGAGCTGCACAAGCAAGAGCTTCATCTACCCTTCCCTATTTGTGTTGGACTACACCCTTGTCGGGAGCTCTACGGGAGCCACTGGCAAACGATCTCTGATTGAGGAGCTTTCTTTGCGGGAGTAAAGCTATAGGGAAACTTTAACATCCTATTGGATAGAAATTTTCAGGCCAAAAACACGTTTTGGGCGCATTAGGACCTCCATTTTTCAGAAAGCAGGTGATTTCGAGCACTGTTGGTAAGTCATCGATTCTCTGCAGAACTCTGTTTTAAGAACTGCAAGAAGATAGATTGGTTGTGCAGACATTGTGTGTGCTGCAAGGAGGTCAACAGTTGCCATTGGGTGTATGTATGCACATTGAGGTCACTGGTTGTGACATTTGAGTGTAGTACAGTACCGCTGTAAAAATACAGCAGTTTTTATGCAGGACAAACCAGAGTGCTGTTTCTAGTAAATTTGTATGTTTGGCAAGATGTCAAATGATGGCATAAACCAGACTGTTGCTGAGAAGCTTGATAAGAACAACTTCCATGCTTAGATATTCAGGTTGACAAATTTTCTGATGGGAAAAAAGGGTTACTGGGACTATATAGAAGGTGAGCATGAAGAGGTACCGGAGATACTGTGGCAGAGATCAATCTGATTGCTATAGATTTGAAAGAGTTTAAGGATTGGAACCAAGGAGCCAGAAAAGTTATGTATTGGCTCTCTATCAGTATATAGGACACCATGATTGGGCACATACAGGATGCCAAGTTTCCCAAGGAGGCGTGGGACACCTTGGTAAAACTCTATGAAACGAATACCAAGGCACGAAAGATATAGTTGAAGAATGAACTTCATACTGTGGAGAAAAAGAGTATGTCTGTGAATGACTGCATTGAAGATAAAGGATATTGTGGAATCCCTTGCATCTATTGGCGTTTCAGTAGATGATGATGATAAGGTGGAAGTTTGTCTACGTGGTCTCAAGCCACAATACAAGGCGTTCAAGACGTCTATTCAGACTCGGGAAAACATTCCCAATTTCACAAATTTGGTGTCTATGTTGATTATAGAAGAGAAGAGCTTGGGTGACAACCAACAGCCTTCACAAAACAAAAATAGTTCAGAGCAACAGCCCTTCTACACAAGTTCAGGAAGAGGACGAGGTAGAGGAGGCCGTGGCCGTGGACGTGGACATGGCCAAGGAGGTGGACGAACAGGTAATAAGAATTATGGCGAGCAGCAACAACAACAACAGTCCCAGAATTCACAACAACAACAACACGCAGGTGGAAGAGGCCAATTCAAAGGCAGGGGGAGTGAAAGAGGTCGTGGAAATTGGCAAAGGCAGCATAATGATACACGTGGATGCTTTTATTGTGGTAAGCCTGGACATGTGCAGGTAGATTGTTATAAGAAGCAGACTGACATGCAAAATGGAAAATTGTAGCAAAACAACTATGCATCCTCAAGCAGAAACAATGAGGATAATGAAAGGTTGTTTGTTATGTAGCATGTCGTTAATGCGTCGTTAATGCCATGTCTGAAAATGTTGAAGCAACACATAAAGATGATGTATGGTATGTTGATTCAGGTGTTTCGAACCACATGATAAGTCATGGGGAGTGGTTCAAAAGGAGATGAAAAACCTTGAAAGATCAGGTTTTGTGGAAACAGGGGATGACACTGCTCATCCAATTGCCCATGTTAGAGATGTGCCATTGTCTATGCAGGATGGCAAAGTGAAGTACCTGCAGATGTACTTCATGTTCCAAACATAACAAAGAATTTGGTTTTAGTTAGCTAGATGATTGAGCAGGGTTTGCAGGTTCGGTTTAACCCTGATGGTTGTTATGTTGTTGAAGACTTTAAAGACAAGTGCAGGTTGGTTGCAAAAGGCAACAGAGTGGGCAGAATGTTTACATTGAATGTAAACATGCTTGAAGTGAGTGTTGTGATGTTTGCAAATGGTTCAGGAATTGTTGCACACACAGACATTTGGCATAAAATAATTGGACATGTGAATGTGCAGAGAATGAAGTCTATGGAGACTAAAGGAATTGTGACAGGGCTGCCAAAGTTTAAAGTTGAAGGTATGCAGAAAATATGTGAAGCATGCCAATTTGGAAAGCAAACAAAGCATGTATTTCCACGTAACAGAAATGTGAGCAAAAATGCACTAGATGTTATGCATTCAGATGTATGGGGTCCTACGAAGACCATGTCTATGGGAGGCTACGAAGACCATGTCTATGGGAGGCTACATGTATTATGTGACATTTATTGATGACCACACAAGGAAAGTGTGGGTATACTTCATGAAGGAGAAGGGTGAGGTCTTCACTCATTTTTAGAATTTCAGAGTTATGGTTGAATAGTAAACAGGGAAATATGTAAAGTGCCTACTAAGGTTAGATGGAGGGGGAGAGTACTTCTCCAATGAGTTCTCTGAATTTTTAAAGAAAAATGGTATTCAGAGATAGTTTACATGTAGATACACTCCACAACAAAATGGAGTTGCTGAGTGGAAAAACAGGCACATTGCTGAGAATGCACCAGCATTGATGGGAGAGAAGAATATGCCGCATAGCTATTGGGCTGAGGCTGTTTCTACAGCAGTTTACATCATGAACAGGACTCCAACTACAGCCATACATGATGTAACTCCAGAGGAGAGGTTTACTGAGGCAGAAAACCTGGATTGTCTCATCTAAAAGTCTTTGGATGCATTGCATATGTGCATGTGCCAGATGAGCTGAGAAGTAAGCTGGATCCAAAAGCTGAAAAATGTGTGTTTATTGGGTATTCCCTTGAGCAAAAGGGATACAGGTGTTATAACCCTGCTACACGTGAGTTGAGGGTAAGCAAGGATGTTGTTTTTGATGAGATGAGCAGCTGGTATGCTGCTGAAAAAGAAGCTATTGGGACTGATGTGAGTGGAAATGTGGTTGCACAGAATGCAAGTCAGCAACAATCACAGTCTTTGAGTGGACAAGGAGAGTTCTCATCTAGTGGTTTAGTTGATAGACCATGGAGTGGCAGGCTGCATCATAATACCAGTCCTGCAAATGTGATTAGTACATCACATAAAGGCAAAGAGAAAGTGGTTGAGCCCCTTAGTATGCCTGACATTTCTGCAGGGCATTCTCATGTTGATGGAGAGTCTAGTGGCTCAGAGATGAGCCTTGATGAGGATCTTGGGATACCAGCTATGAGAACACCTGGTGTAAAGAAGGCTATGGAAGCCATGAATGCAAAGCTGCGAAGATCTGGGAGAGTGAAGAATCCTGTGCAAAGGTTTACCTATGATGGTTATGTGGCACATCACTATGCATACATGGTAAAAGTTGTACAGGTTGTAGAGCCCACATGCATTGATAAGGCTATTGGAAATGTGTGTTGGGAGAAAGCTATGGATGAGGAGATGGATGCACTATATGGAAATGAGACTTGGGATTTAGTGCAATTGCTTGAAGGCAAGAAAGCCATTGGATGTAAGTGGGTGTACAAAGTAAAACATGGTAGTGATGGAAGCATAAGCAGGTACAAGGCTAGAAGTCAATATTAGATGAAATGGGAAAAATCCTATTCCCATTAAAAACATGGGCATTCGGTAAACCTTCAAAAGCTTTTATCAAGACCCCCTCATATGGCATATCATTGGAAAATGCTTGAGGAGTAGAATCTCGATCTTTGATCTTCGACAAAGTTGGAGTTTGTATGTTTAAGATATTGCAAGAACAAGATTAAAGTGTCATTCCCAAAATGCAAGAATTTTTCCATTTTATCCAATATTGAATTCTAGATTGGTAGCCAAAGGATATGCGCAGACATATGGCATTTATTATGAGAAAACTTTCAGCCCAGTTGCCAAGATGGCAACAGTGAGAGTTGTGATAGCAGTGGCTGCGTCAAAGCAATGGTCTTTACATCAAATGGATGTAAAGAATGCATTCTTGCATGGGGATTTGTAGGAAGAGGTGTATATGTTGCAGCCACCTGGTTATGAGGATGTGAGTCACCCCGAGCATGTTTGCAAGTTGACGAAAGCCTTGTATGGCTTAAAACAGGCACCAAGAGCATGGTCTGACAAGATTTCTGAATATCTTGTCACTATTAGCTTTCATGTAGCCAATGCAGATTTCTTGCTGTATGTGAGACACAGTGAAATAGAGGGGTTGTGCTTATTGTCATCTATGTAGATGACCTGATCATTACGAGGGACCATGATGCAGAGATCTTTGATGTAAAGATCTTGCTTAGACAGAAGTTTGAGATGAAGGATCTGGGGGAGCTCAGATATTTCTTGGGCATTGAGGTGATTAGGTCACCACACGGTATTGGATTACTGTAGAGACAGTATGGCTTGGACATGTTGTCCAAGTATGGTATGACAGGCTGTAAGCCTATCTCAGTGCCATTGGATCAGAATGGCAAGTTGAGTGCAGATTCACGAGAGATTTTGGAGGATCCTACTATATGTATAGGCGCATAGTAGGAAGCTTGATCTACATGACGATCACCAAGCCAGATTTGAGCTATGCTGTTGGGTTAGTGAGTCAGTTTATGCAGGTTCCTCAGAATGCCGCATTTGGATGCATTGAGATGCATACTAAGGTATGTGAGGTCTACTTTGCATTGTGGACTATTTTATGAAACTAGGACAGAGATATGTGTACATGGGTACATAGATGCTGATTGGGCTGGTAGTATCCCAGATAGAAGATCTACTAGTGGCTTCATGTTTTCTTTGGGGAGTGCTGCTATGACTTGGAGCAGCAAGAAGCAGCCTACGGTTGCTCTATCCAGTACAAAGGCCAAGTACAAAGGTGCTGCTATGGCAGCATGTGAGGTAGCTTGGTTGAGAAAGCTACTTGCAGATTTGGGTCTATCAGTGGTGGATAGACAAGTTGTCATTTTCTGTGACAACATTAGCAGTATACAGTTGGCCAGGAACCCAGTTTTTCATGCTCGCACATGAAGCATATAGAGGTCCACTACCATTTTGTCAAAGAGAAGGTTTTGGCAGGAGACGTTGACCTTGTTTATGTCAGCACACAGGATCAGGTCGCTGATATCTTCACCAAAGCATTGGGTAAGTACAGAGAAGCTCCACAGATTCAGGGCTTCGCTTGGTGTACATGAGATGGAGTTGAACTCAAGGGGGAGTGTTAAGATATTGAGCTCATCTAGTGAGGCGGTGGACACTGACCCGCCTGGGGGATAGGCCCCACACTTACACCACTGGCATGGTTGGTGAGATCATGGGTGATATATGGCCACTGGGATGACAGGCTATGTGACAGCCATTCTAGAGACTGGCATAGTTATAGCGCTAGTTCATTTAGTTGGGTTCACATTATAGAGAACCCTAGTATGTATTTGGTTGAGTACCTTTTCATATTGTGTACTCTTATCTTTGTATATGGTGTGTTGAGTGTTGTGTGAAGAAGAAGAAGATTTTCAGCCTCTCACCTTGTGTGTTCTCTTTTAGGGTTTTGTGAGTGTGTGTGTGCTTACAAGAGCTCAAGCTCTCTTCTCCCGTGCATCTTTTCATTTTGAGCACGCAAGGTAGCTTTAATAGTGCATCTAACATGATCACTTTTCTCCTTGTCTAAGTTTGAAGAGTTAGAAGAATCACATCTGCATTTGGAACGCTTCACTTGATGCTTTAATTTGTGTCGGAGTTCTCGCTCACTAGCAATTTTCTCTTGAAGTGCTAAGATTTGTTCTTGCATAGTGGGTGGTATGGGTAAAGTGGCCATTGCAATTAAATAGATAAAGAAAGTGCAAATTAATGATGCATATAAATAAATGAATACAGAGAACTTAGCTCTAGAATTGTTGAATTCGTCTGTGAGATGGTTGGCTTAGATACTGCTCTCCAAGAATTTGCCGATGCCGATATTTCTTAGATGCTTGAATTTTTTTTGCAGATCTGAAAAATGTAAATTTATTGAATTTTCCTGAATTTCCTTTGAGGAAACTCTTCTTCTTCTTTGAGATCCTTGAATGGTTTTCTAAAGATAATCTTTTATAAAATAAAAAATTAAAGCTTATGTAAGCTTTACTTTAAAGCTTAAAGCTAAAGCTTAGCTTTGTAAAGCTTACAAAGCTAAAACGAAACGGTGCTTCTCTTCCCTAGAAAACCCGTCCTCGGCTATGCACTGTGAAGGAGGAGGATAAAAATCACGCTGCTGTGGAGGAGAGAAGAAGGAAAAGTTTTAATTTGTTAATTTTTTATTTAAAAAAAATAGCCTGCAAAAAGCAATTAAAGCTTCTTCAAAGAAATTGATTTGAAGATAAACAAGGGTCCTCCATTATGGATTTTTCTTTGTGTAGTATAGTAATGGTTTAGCAAATGAATTGTGGGACCTAAACCTCCTTCACTGTAGAGTGGTTTGCCACCCCCTTTATCCTTTAGTCTTTGCCCCTTGGATAATAGAGTGCAACCCTTGAAAAACCCTTCAATCAAGCTTTTAAGCTTTAAAAAAACCTTTCAATAAAGCTTTTAAGGTTTTTTTTCTTGTCTCCATCTTCCTGGATCTATAGCTCTGATACCACTGTCAAACAGATCTAATTTTCTAGGAAAATAGAGTCTTAAAGAAACTTTGCAAGAATTGATTTAATTCAAATAACTCATCAAATACCATATACTCAACATATTCAATATTTGAGAGAAAACAAATAAAAGTACTTAGCTCACATAGCACGACTCCAAGATTGGGTGCAATCATCCCCCCTCATGTATGTGGCCTATTCCCCAAACATGAGTATTTAAAGAGATACTTTATTCCAAATTAGGCCATAGCCTCCAAAAATACAAAAAGGTGTTTTTCTTGCATGACACTCTCTTATGCTCAAAATAGAGTGCCCATAAATTGAGGATAGGGTTTAAAGAATATCACGCTTTTACAAAAATTATTAAAGACAAAGTTTATGCTTGATAAACTAAGGCTTTCCAAATAAATCAAAATGTGCATAAGCTAGAACATGCATATACAAAGCTTGTTTACAAAAATGGTGTGCCAAGTAATAAATTTGTGTGATTCCTCCTCAATCTTTAGAATCCTCTTTACGTATAAAAGTCATCATCTATATATAATCATTCTCCTTATACCCATGTTTATCTCTCCACCACTCTCTACTTCTATACATACATGTACCTACAACATGTACACTCCCCAGTGTAACAACCTTCATAAATAGACTTATTGTTTTGGGATTCTCAGTGCTATGGAGCCAGCCATACATGCCATGGATTCTAATGTATACCACCTATACCTTGGTTTACCTATACTATGTAACAACCTTCATAAATAGACTTATTGTTTTGGGATTCTCAGTGCTATGGAGCCAGCCATACATGCCATGGATTCTAATGTATACCACCTATACCTTGGTTTACCTATACTATGTGACACATGTACTTGTAGATGTGCTTACTTCCAATAGTAATGGCTATACTTACTACCCAATTGTACATTTTGTACCATATAAGTACCAATTCTAATGGTATGTCATATAAAAAACCCTTCACAACATATGACCATGTAGCAACAATGTTTCCCCACCCATCCTTCTATGGTTTTATGATAAACTCCTTTGCCACACTACACCTAACAATATAGAAGTTTGCACCCTCTTGATTATCAACCTCATCATTTACTACAAAGTTATCCCCCACATAAAGAGCATTTCTCAATGCTTCGTGATGACCTCCATAAGTAGGCTCGTTAATATTGTCTTTGTTATCGATATCCACTAATGGGAAGACAATATAATATTCCCATATGTTGACATGTTCCTTGTTTTTACATCTTCTCCATTTTCCTTGCATGCACCAAGAACAAAAGAATGATAATCTCCTAGATCTAAGTGCTTTCCTATCACACATGAATATCCATTGCACGAATATCCATTCATACAATGGATGGAACATGATTGGGAGATAGCTACACATTCCCATTTGTTAGTCGTGCCCCACATCCCCCTACTTGATCTCCCAAAAAGACTCTACTTACTTCCCTTTTCTTGGAAGGGTAACTAGAATTAGCATCGTGGGAAAGGGTGGCACTTAGAAATGTCACCACATCTATTGCACATTTTAGAATTACACCATTTTCCTTCAGTTGCTCATGTGTGAATGCTCTCTTAATAATAGTCCTTGCTCCATCATGCTCTCCCTTGCCATGGCTTGAACCAAAGAAGCCCCATGTCATCTGTAAATCTATGCATGATGCTGCAAATCTTGTAACAAAGTAAAATGGTCTCTTGGCTTTGAATTGTCATGGACTAGAACAAATCCTGGAATAAAGAGAAAGAAGATTGCAAAATCATACTCTTCTTGAGTTCCTTGTAAAATGGAAAGCACATCCAGAAGATGCAACTTGGGAAATGAAATTTTAGTTTTGTAAGCATTATCCTGAGTTTGTCATCGGATGATGATTCCTAAAAGGGGAAAAGAATGTTATGACCCTTACACATGGCAACACGTGGGACTTATATGTGGCAACACATGGGATGTGTACACATGGTTACATGGGATTTACATGCCAGTAATGCATGGGACATGCTAATGTTGCATGGGAAAACCAATGGAATCATACTATTGCAAATCGTCGCTTATAATAACAAGTGTGAACGGGTAACATTCTTCGATGACAGTTGTAGGCCAAAGACCTAGTCATGTGTGTAGCATGGGGTTACCTATAATGCTTCTTGTGTTATAAGCTTGAGGACTTGTAAGACTATTACTTTGATTGTCCACCCAACCTTATCCCAAATAGTCCCTAAACTTGTGGTTATATAGGCCTAAGTGGTGCACGACTTTTCAACTTTAGCCCCTTGACCTTTCAACGGCTAGAAATTGCCTTTTCTTTCTCCAATGCCTCTTCAACTACCCCTACAAGGGGGCATCTACTTTTGTGTCCCTTGGGATTCCATTGTACACCATCTACTTCCATTGATTAGTCCCTAAACTCGTGGTTATATAGGCCTAAGTGGTGCATGACCTTTCAACTTCAGTCCCTTGACATTTCAATGGCTAGACATTGCCTTTTCCTTGTTCAATGCCTCTTCAACTACCCCTAAAAGGGGACTCCTACTTTTGTGTCTCTTAGGATTCCATTGTGCACCATCTACTTGCCTTTTTACTTTAACCTTAATGCCTATTAACCATTGCTTAGGTATTTCCTATTTGAAATCACCTAAACCTTATTTATATGCACCCTTTAATATATAAATAATCTTTCCTAGTCTTACCTTAGTGTTTCCTGTCAGTTTCATAACATTTCCTCCCCCTTGAAAGAAAAAATTTCATCCTCAAAAACAAACTTAGGAAATCTTTTCTTTAGTGTAGCCGCTCTTTTCCAAGTGGATCCTTCTTTTGGTCTATCTTTCCACTATACTAAACATTCTTTAAACATGAAATATCTAGTTTTCTTTTCTCGATATATTTGAGAATTGTTTTAGGCTCATGTGGAAGAATAGATGCATTAGGATTTTTTTGGACCCAAAAAGGGCCTCCTAAGGATTCCTAATTTTAAGGGATTAAAGCTTAAAAAGCTGGGCTTAAGGGAGACAAAGGCTACGATGACCCCTATTTTTTGCCTTGCCACATCAGCCATACCCCCCTAGTTTCACTTTTTAAAGGGAATATTCTCATACTCTCTCTCTCTCTCTCTCTTACTTTTTGACTTTTCTCATACTTTCTCTCTTACTCTTTGAATTTTTTATCTTCACACTCTCTACAAATTGAATCTTTCTTGTCAGTTGTTTGAAATCTCCTTTCTCATTAACTCCTACCATATCTCCCTTCCACATCAGCAAAACATTCTCGTATTTAGGTGGGTCCCAAAAAGTGATTTTTTTTATTTTTTTACATTTTGAGGTGGAAAAAACACCACCCAACCAATATGTATGATGAAAATAAAATTTTCCCTCCAAAAAGCTTATAATTCAAGGGTCATGTCAGAAGCCTATTAGGAGCCAGTACATCCATAACTAACTGTCAGGTCCCCACAACCCCATAAACATAACTAACTGTCAGGAACCACTACATCCATGAGATCCCGAAATTGTGGGGACCCCAAAAATTATTATTTTTTATTTTTTCTCATAAATGTAATTTATTGATGAAAGATTCCATGTTAGTATATTTGTAATTTATTGATGAAAGATTCCATGTTAGTATATTTGTATAAATATAAATTTCTACTTCGAAAAACGGATTTGTGTCAACAATAGCAAAGTTTTAACAGTCTCTCTCACTCACTCCCTCTCTCACTCACTCCCTCTCTCTCTCTCTCTCTCTCTCTCTCTCTCTCTCTCTCTGAGGATCTCTCTGCTTTAGCTTCTTCCTCTACTTAGCTATGGAGCCTTTGCAAGTTTTGTGTGTAGCCCCCCCTTGTGAAGCTAGAAAACGGAAGGTTGATTTACACATTTGTATTCCTGAAGAGTATGGCAGCTCTAAAAAAACCCATCCTACTGATGCACAATCTGTAGGATAGCAAAGGAGAAAAATGTAGATCTTTGGGTTGATGGGCATCTCTATCCAGTTGACCCTCCATTAAGAGCAAACCCTCCTTTATGCAATTTATCATCTTTTATGCAATTTGTTGGTGATGAAGGAGAGCTTGGCTTGTTAGGATACTGCAAAAGATTGACTACAAGTGGAGCTTGGCAAACCCATATTCTCCAATCTCAATTGCAAGCATCACAATTCAGCCTTTTACAATGTCAAGAAGGACTTAAAACATCATCAGTGAATAAGTAGGCCTCTGGTATGTCATACGAGGTTGCTCAAAAGGTCTCCATGACTGGATCGAAGGGAAACATAAAGAACTCAAAGAAGACTTGGGGACTCTGAAGAGACCTGTGTGCAATCACCACAAATGTAGATTGTCCAATGCTAGCTCTTGTAAATATGCACAAATAGCTTTGGATAAATTTCAATAACATGGTTCGCATTATGAATCAAAGTAGCACAACTGTCCACCAAGAACGAGCATCATTCCAACAACATATCATAGAATTCACCAAAAGTGTGCTAGGTGCCTGGGTAGAGAGTAAAGTAACGCACTATATAGTAAGTTGTACAGTAAAAAAATAAACTAGTGTTTTAACCTTGACTTTTTCTAATTAAATTCTACTGTCATGTGTATAACACATAGTTTATGCGCATGGTGCATATTTCATGGTGCATATGCACCATGGCGCATGGTGCATATTTCATGAACAAGTATGGATCGCTCGACATGTGGAGTACCCAAGGGATGGAGAAATCACATTATAAAGCAAGAGGGGTTTATTTCAAAAATACAAGATATGGAGGTGGAGCTTCTGTAGGAGGAACACGTACAAACTATCTACAAGAGATGTTTAATTGGTTTTATCGCACAACGTTTGGAAGGTATTGGTTAGGAAACGGGTCCGACAATCTAAGCTTGCGCAAGAGGCACGCAAGGCTGCAAAAAGTCATGCTCTGCTTGAATGGTTGCAGACCAAGGCTCCCCATAGGCATGGTGTGCAACGCGAATGAGGAGACAAGGGAGGCGTTGGGTTGTGCACGCACTAGCATAAATCTAGATGTAATAAGGCTAAGAAAATAAGCTTAGTTAGGTTTTTTTTTTGCCCTTAAAAAAAACTATTAATAGTTCCTTCTCTCACTTCATTTTCATTTCACCTTTTTAAAGAGCTTGAGCTCAAGATCTACATAGACACCCATGTAAGGACACCAACACATCACCACGTTAGCATAGTCGTACATGGATATGGCACGTACCAAGAACACCGCACGTGTTACCATGCCTTCATCAATCACAAAACACAGTGCAAGGCACCCAACGACCACATACTGGCAACACCACGGAAGAGAGTGACCCCTTGGATTCTAGGACACGACCAATGGGATCACCACCCTCCTCCCACAGCAACACCAACGCACACACATGCAGGCCCTTCTAGTGGGAGCAAGCGTGTGAAGAAGACCCCACATTGTAGCCACCCCCCAGAGATCAAGACAGAGAGGCCGATGATGAGCAATTCAACTGGGTTGGTGAAAACATTTCTACATTGCGCAGCACCATAGGTGGCAAGACCCTACTACCAGGAGAGGGTCCCCTACCTACCCGGGAGGATCCCCTACCTACCCGGGAGGAACTTGATTTACACAGGTACCATAGCAACAGGAGGAGGAGGATTCAGACTATGAGAGAGACCAAGAGGAGGTTCCTGCAAGTGCACGCAAGCGTAGAAAGGTCAAGCTCTTCAAGCCAAGGAAGTCCCAACCTCGCCAATGCACTAACACAACACAGAGAGCTCCATGGAGAAGGATGCGCCAAGGGCATAGGGCTCTACAAGAAATCAAGTTTTATCAGAGGAACTGTAAGATTCCTCCCCAGTCTCTCAAGATGTCTAGCATCTTCCCTTGTAATCAAATCCCTCTTCAGAAATATAAAAGATCTTGTTTCTACCAGTATTGGCCTAGAGAGACAAAATCTTCCTGAGAGTAGTAATTCAGTTTTTAAACCTTTTGGATAGAAAAATACCTTATCTTATTAAAATAAGTTCCCCTAAAACAGAAGTTCAAAAAGATTTTTAGAAGGTGCATTAGAAATTAAGTATAATCTGTTCAAGAGGCATTATCTTGGGGATCAAGATAATTTTAAATTAAGGTTCCTATGGACCAATAAGATTCATCCAAATGTAGGGAGGAGATAAATAGAATAATAAAAGGAAAATCTCTCAAAAATGAGTAAATACTCACATAAGATGAAGAGTTGACTAAGGACAAGGTTAATAGTTAAAAAAGAGAGATATTTAGAAGTAATGATGCACTTTTGACACCTCAGTATGGGGGGATTCCCCTCATGAAGAAGGCGCCTATTTCACATGTGTGGGAGAGTTTTAAACTCCCAAATAATGAGATATTTTTATCTCTCCTCTCTCCTATTTTAACTAGATCCAAAAAGTGGACTAAACTGACCTAGAAATGGTAAAAAATTAACCAAACTGATCTGGAAAATTTTAGAATCAGTTGGCTTGGTTAGAAGCTCACTTTTTTCTATAAATAGAATCCTTCCCCTTTGTTGAAACTCATTCATCATATTAATTTTTAATATTTATGCATAAAAGAATATTTTTTTAATTATAAAAGTGTTACTTTTATCATTATTGATTTTTATGCATAAAAGTATGCATAAAAGAATATTTTTTTATTATAAAAGTGTTACTTTTATCATTATTGATTTCTATTCATAAAAGTATGCATAAAAGAATATTTTTTTCTTATAAAAGTGTTACTTTTATCATTATTGATTTCTATGCATAAAAGAATATTTTTTTAAATTATAAAAGTGTTACTTTTATCATTATTGATTTCTATGCATAAAAGAATATTTTTTTATTATTATAAAAGTGTTACTTTTATCATTATTGATTTCTATGCATAAAAGAATATTTTTTTATTATAAAAGTGTTACTTTTATCATTATTGATTTCTATGCATAAACATACGCATAAAAGATATTTTTTAAATATTAAAAGTGTGATTTTTATCATAAATGATTTTTATGCATAAATATATGCATAAAAGATATTTGTTTTAATATTAAAAGTGTGATTTTTATCATAAATGATCTTTATGCATAAAAGATATTTTTTTATATTAAAAGAGTGATTTTCATCATAAATAATTTTTATGCATAAACATATGCATGAAAGATATTTTTTAATATTAAAAGTGTGATTTTCATCATAAATGATTTTTATGCATAAACATATACATAAAAGATATTTTTTATATATTAAAAGAGTGATTTTCATCATAAATGATCTTTATGATGATAAAAATGTGACTTTCATCAGAATTAGATTTTATGAATAAATAGATACATATAGAATGATTATATTTAAATAAGGGTTCTCATAATCCTCTGCTTAATTTTTGCAAAAATTGGAAAAATGAATAAGTAGATAATCTGAGAAGAAATGCTACCGTTTCATATTCACTAAGATGGTAACGAGAAAATTCAATTAAACTATCGAAGTCGGAGATCGAGATAAATGATTATTTTATTCTTCATAAGAAATTCGTGTTTTAGAAATTTGTATCGTCGAACAAAATTTAGAAAAAGAGAAATTGAAATAGTACCTTTCGAGAAAGATAGTTTAGGAAGAATCTTTCGAGACCCAAACTCTGATTCTCAGACTATTGACCAAGAACTAATTCCTTCGTCTCAATGACGATGTGCTCAGTTCAGGAAAAATATACTCAAATCCCCCACCGAATCTGAAACTAAGTAAGACTTTTGATTTTGATCTGATCTGAGGATCAAGTTAACAGAATTCGAGGAATTTTGTTTGAAATTCGGACCTGGATCTAGAAGTATTGAGATACGGATTTAAGATTATTCATGGTTTTCAAACAAAATAAAAAATGAAAACTTTCATAGAAACCCTGTTTTCTTAAAGGACTGTCTTACGCTAGAATTGTGGAGGGAGCATTTGGCATATATGTTTATCTAAGGGAAGCTTGGTTTGCAACAGCTGGCGGGGAATGTTCGAGGGACAGCTCACGCGGCAAAAACCTGCCCAGGTCTTGACTAGCTTGGGTATGGTGAAAAATGGTGTGCTTCCGGTACGATGGGCGAGGGCCGACGAAGTGGTCCCTGAGTGAAGTACCAGGACACCTAAGGAGGATCCTAGAGGGTTCTAACCAGGTGATGCACAGGCTCGCGGATATGTATGTCGAGGAAGATATATATATGTATGTTGACGAAATGATTATTGTAATCTGTTACTGGATCTCGTTGTTGATCAGCTGGTCCCAACGAAGAGTCTAGAGTGGTACTGTTTTTGTGAAACAAGGGATTGAATGGAAATTTTGAGTTATGAAATCTGTGATCATGTCTGTTTTGTCAATGGATTATTTTTATATATTACGTATCTGTTTTCTAAAGCTAAAGTTAAGAAAGGCATTTCAATTATGGGTGGGTGAGTACTTGTTTGGTTCTACCGATTCCAGTGGTAGGGTGGTGGCTAACCCATGGGCCAGATGGGGTTAGACTGGAATTAGTGGAGTTTTAATAATCAAACTGAAAAATCTTAGGATTATGCTAGGATTCGAATAGCTAGTTAATTTCCTGATAAATTTCTCAATTGAGTGGATCAACGGCTGTGCCTGATCTTGATTAGGAAAAAAGAGTTGTCTCCTCTTTAAAACTTTAATTTATAAAACAATCCATTGATAAACAATTACTGGGTATAGATGTCATAACTCAAAATTTCCATTCAATCATTGTTTCTCCCAACACAGTATCACTCTGGACTCTCCATTGAGACCAGCCGGTCAACAATGAGATCTAGTAATAGATTACAATAAGTTTCTCATCATCATACATATATATCTTCCACGACATACGCATGGATGTCCTCGGTACCGCGAGCCCGTGCATCGCCTGGTCAAAACCTCCAGGATCCTCCTTAGGTGTCTTCGCACTTCACTCAGGGACCGCTTCGTCGGCCCTCGTCCATCGTACCGAAAGCGTACCATTTTAACCATAACGAGGCTGGTCAAGACCTCGGCAGGTTTTGCTGCGTGAGCTAACCTTTGAACACTCCCTGCCAGCTGTTGCAATCGAACTTCCCTTAGAAAACACATATGCCAAATGCTCCTTCCAGCATTCTGGCGTAAGACAGTCCTTTAAGAAAAACAAGGTTTCAGGTCTGAATTCCAAACAGAATTCCTCAAATTCTGTTAACTTGATCCTCAGATAAAAATCAAAAGTCTTAAATTAGTTTCGGATTCGGTGGGTGTTTTGAGTGCATTTTTCCTGAACTGGGCACATCGTCATTGATTGAAACTGACGAAGGAATTAGGTCTTGGTCAATAGTCTGAATCAGAGTTTGGGTCTGGAAAGGTTCTTCCTAAACTATCTTTCTCGAAAGGTACTATTTCAATTTCTCTTTTTCTAAATTTCGTTCGACGAATATTTGTTTACATATTTCTAAAACATGGATTTCTTATAGAAAATAACCATTTATCTCGATCTCTGACTTCCATAGTTTAATTGAATTTTCTCATTACCATCTTAGTGAATATGAAACGGTAGAATTTCCTCTCACATATTATCTACTTATTCATTTTTCTAATTTTTACGAAAATTAACAGAGGATTAAAGAGAACCCTTATTTAATTATAAAGATTCTATATGCATCTAATTATGCATAAAATCCAATTCTGATGAAAGACACTTTTATCATCTTTCATTTAGGATGAAAATCATTCTTTTAACATGAAAGAATTTCTTTTATGATGAAAATCACTCTTTTAATAAAAAATATCTTTTATGCACCCATTTATGCATAAAAATCATTTATGATGAAAATCACACTTTTAATATAAAAATATCTTTTATGCATAAAAATCATTTATGATGAAAATCACATTTTTAATATAAAAAAATATCTTTTATGCATATGTTTATGCATAAAAATCATTTATGATGAAAATCACACTTTTAATTAAAAATATCTTTTATGCATAAAAAATAATTTATGATGAAAATCACACTTTTAATATAAAAAAATATCTTTTATGCATATGTTTATGCATAAAAATCATTTATGATGAAAATCACACTTTTAATATAAAAAATATATCTTTTATGCATAAAAATCATTGCACGCGCCACTTCTGCAATGTGTCTATTTTTTCTTTCTACAACACCATTCTGTTTTGCAGAGTGTATTTGCATGTGAATTGTGCCTTGATTCCCTGGCTTCCTTAGGAAATTACTGAACTCATTGGTGGAGAAATATTCTCCCCCACTATTTGATCTTGTAAGATTCCTCCCCCAACCCCTTTTTGATGTCTAGTATATTCCCCTGTAATCAATTCCTTTTCTGAAATATAAGAGATCTTGTTTGTGGCTGTTTTAACCTAGAGAGAGAAAATATTCTAGAGAGAGAATATTCAGATTTTGAATATTTTTGGATAGAAAAATATCTCTTATAATTCAAATGAGTTCCCCTGAAACAGAAATTTAAAAAGAATTTTCCAATGTGCAATTGGAATTAATTGGAAATAGGTATAAAGAACCTTAGCCTAAGGGTCTAGATTTCCAGAAATCTTTAGACTATGGTCCAATTAAGGTTTCTATGGACCAATAGCATCAATCCATGTGTAGGGAGGAGATAAATCCAAATTGTAAAAAGAAAATACCCAAAAATGAGTAAATGCTCACATGAGGTGAAGAGTTGAAAATGTACAAGGTTTATCCTAGATTAATTAAAAGAATTTTATTATGCATGGAGATGTGGATGTTTGCATGTAGATGTAGATGTATAGATGTAGATGTGGATGTGGAGGTGGATGGATGCATGTAGATGTAGATGTGAATGGAGATGTGGATGTATGCATGTAGATGTAGATGTATAGATGTGGATGTGGATGTATACATGTAGATGTAGATGTATAGATACGGATGTGGATGTGGAGGTGGATGTATACATATAGATGTAGATGTATAGATGTAGATGTGGATGTGGAGGTAGATGGATGCATGTAGATGTAGATGTATAGATGTAGATGGGAATGGAGATATGGATGTATGCATGTAGATGTAGATGTATAGATGTAGATGTGGATGTGGAGGTGGATGGATGCATGTGGATGTAGATGTATAGATGTAGATGGAAATGGAGATATGGATGTATGCATGTAGATGTAGATGTATAGATGTAGATGTGGATGTGGAGGTGGATGGATGCATGTAGATGTAGATGTATAGATGTAGATGTGAATGGAGATGTAGATGTATGCATGTAGATGTGAATGTACGCATATAGATGTGGATGTATGGATGTGAATATACGATATGCGATGTGAGGGAATCTGAAGTGATGAGATAGAAATGATGTGATGGGATGAGTATACATATAAATGGAATATGGAATAAGTAATGTAGATTGATGAAGGATAATGTGGAAAAATGAAAGTTAAAATAGAAATTGTGTTGTAAACTGTTTGTAAATACTGTTTGTAAATGCTGTTTGTAAATGATTGTTTTATGTCAAGAATGCTGGGGGGAGCATTTTGATCGTCTTGTGATTAAAGTCGTGATGGTAAAGTTGCAACTGCTGACGGGGAGTCAATGAAGGACGTCTCGCGTAGCAAGGTCGGCCGAGGTCTTGACCAGCCTCGGTGCGATTAAAATGGTGAGCTTCCGGTACGGTGGATGAGGGGCCAAGGAAGCGGCCTATGCGTGAAGCGCTAGGTTACCTGCGAAGGATCCTAGAGGGTGCTGACCATACGGTGCTCGGGCTCTGGGTTGCCTAGGATACCCACGCGTGCGTCGAGGAAGATATTGGAACAGAGTTGGAGTTGTTTTCTGAAATCGAGCATGGATCTGGTTGATTGACCTTGCTGGTCTTCAATGGATGAGTCCATGGCTCCTTATATGGATCTGTTGGTTGATCTTGCTGATCTTCAATGAGAGTCCATCTTGTTAAGTGATTATATTGCCAAGTATTATGGGCTAGGAACTATCGAAACGGCTCCTGAGCGTTCTAGTTGCCAATGATGCCATAGATACTCGGATGAAGGAATGATGGGAAATTAAGAATCAATTGGATAAATTGGAAGATGGTGATCAATGATACTAGGGTTTTACTAAAGGATTGTTTTAAACTGGTTGAATCTGGTTGAAAAAGGCAATTTCATATTGGGTGTGTGAGTGGTGTGACTAGTTTTATTTTGCATGAACATCCGGCTAGGGGGCCTTGGAACTCTTTTCCTTGGTACCCGGGACAAAACCTAACCAAATTTTTAATTGGATCCCATCACTACAGTGGTTGGGCGGTTGGCTAACCCATGGGACTGGATGGGGTTAGGCTGGACTGATGGATCCGTAAATCGAGACTCAAACTTTTGTTTTTACGATAGAAAAAAAATCCCGGACAGTAACTGTTCTATGGATAGGAATCAACGGCTGTGCCTCTTGAATGGGGAAAAAAGCGTTGATCCCAATGATCCAAGTGCAAGTTTCTTCCTTGAACTGACTAAGTATCTTATAGATGTAATTGGATCATCTCGATCAGAAATGATCTTGACTACGTTAGAGTAAAAAGTTATCCTGGTGGAATCGCCCGTGCTTCCGGTTAAGAAAGTTTTTCCGGGTTCGGTTTTGGAATAACCAACGGATTAGTCTCTTATCCGGATATCCGTGGGCGAGGCCCCGAGTGTGGGACCCCTGTCCCACGCGAGAAGCGATACTTCCGCTACCAGTACCCCGAATCCGTTGCTCGGTGGGAACAGGGATCTTACAGTTGGTATCAGAGCATTTGGTTAATAAAGATCAACTGAGAAGACAAATATATCAAAAATTTATCAAGAAACACAAAAAGGTTATAATTGTGTGATATAATTCATACAATTTGATATTCAAACTGAAACTCGTAATTTGGTAATTGGGTCTTCAGATGGAAGTGCCGCAATTATATAGAATCCCTGACTTGCTTGAGGCCTAGACATGATAGTATTTACCTTATAATTCCAAGGGCCGTGACTACCCGTATATACCGAGAGTATACTGCAGCTCTTTACTGACAGTATATACGAGTAAATCTAAGACTTGAAATTATAAGCATTAATGCTATCCAGATGATGATTTCGAATGTGATTGATATGATTTTTAATTCTGTTTGAGAATTGATGAATTGATTGGGATTCTGATTGAAAATGCTGATTGAAAAAAAAAATGTTGATTTTTAAAAATTAGTTGAAATATAATAAAACCACAATGGGGGAATGGGACGAGTCCCTGTGATGATATTCATAACTAGAATGATGATAACGAATTCAACAAATCACTATGAGATTAGTGGGTTGTGCTGTCAGATTGCTACTGTTAATACTTGACCAGTAGATCAAGTTAAGGGATGTCAAATTGAGAACTTGTTTTGAAATTCTCGTGGGAGGAATGTTCCGAAGGAAACTTTTCGGTGTAACGGACCATTATCATGTTAAAGATATGAATGATATGATCTGAATGAATTGTTATTTAATGATGAGTTCTATATAAGGGATAATTATCCCAGTGTTCTGTTGGGATGACCAGAATATAAGGAACCCCAGAATAAAATTGGATCTTAAGAAAAAGAGCTGTCCTCTACCTTGCGAGATGAGGACATCTCGCACTTTTTAAGTGGGGTAGAATGTAAGATTCCTCCCCAACCTTCGAGGTATACAGGAGTAAGAATCTTTCTTTCTGATCTTATAATTATTCCCTCTCTAAAATAAAAGAAAGTTTCTGTTTAAAAAAAAAGGAAGACCCTTTCCCTAGAATACTTCTCAGGAGTCCCACCTGTTTTAAGGATTTAGAACAATGAGTTCAGAAGTGAGAATCGGTGTTTTGGATACCAAGGTTTTGGCTTTCATTCGAGTACGGCCCAAAAGAAGTTCTTTATCTCTTGGGGAGTATAAGAAGTTATCCCCCAGATATTGTGTCCTTTATATCTGAATTGAATGAAAGTAGGTGACTTAACCTACAAGTTTCTTTTATTCCCTCATCTCAAAATTCTTAATGCCTTCTATAGAAAAATGTGTCAAACACAAATCATGGAAAGACGGTAAAACTTCAGTGGTAAGTTACCGTTGGCTTCTAGGTTACGCTAGCTCCTTCCTTTATATAAGTCGTAACTTTTACTTGTCGCTCACAGTAATCTTACTCCCATCAATCTCCTTTCTTTCTTAATCTCCTTCATGGCTTGGCAACAGGAATTAGTTTTATCCCTGATGATTTCTCACCTTCAAGACGCAAGAGAGTCTGTGAAGAAAGACTTTATAGAACAGTATGAGCGCTCACTTTTTCCTCACCTAGGAACTTCTGTAGCGCAGACCAAATGGCGGACCTATCAAAACATAACTAGGGTAACACCCTGGGGTCAGCAGCACTTTCGTAACAATGTCCGCTTGGCCATGGTTATTGAAGCTTTGGGTTTGGGTCCCCGATACTACTGCGTCATGAGATCAAGGCATCTTGGGTTTTCTGAGCGGGTCTTCTTACTGGCGTGTTTTCTTCCTCATGAGAAGATATGCCTTTATCCCGTTTTTGGCTTGCCTCTCAGAGGTCCTTTTGTTAGATCACCTCATACCACTGAGATAGGTGCGGCAATAACCAGCAGAATCATTCCCATAGATGAGTTACCCTATACTTGTGCAGCTTGTGAGGACTGCTTTTGTGACCATATGATGGACGGGCTTATGGAAGTGTAAAGAGTTCTTCTATCTTTACTGTATAAGTTCCGTGAATGAATAAAGTTTAAATCTTGTTCTTATTTTGAATCTTGCTCTCTTTAAGACTTTTCTTGGTGGTTAATCTTGATTAAAATTTTTCTCTAAGTCTCATATTCGTGCATCTTGCGAAATTATCCCAAGTTGCGAGATGAGGACATCTCGCGTTTTTTAAGTGGGGTAGAATGTAAGATTCCTCCCCCAACCCCTTTTTGATGTCTAGTATATTCCCCTGTAATCAATTCCTTTTCTGAAATATAAGAGATCTTGTTTGTGGCTGTTTTAACCTAGAGAGAGAAAATATTCTAGAGAGAGAATATTCAAATTTTGAATATTTTTGGATAGAAAAATATCTCTTATAATTCAAATGAGTTCCCCTGAAACAGAAATTTAAAAAGAATTTTCCAATGTGCAATTGGAATTAATTGGAAATAGGTATAAAGAACCTTAGCCTAAGGGTCTAGATTTTCAGAAATCTTTAGACTATGGTCCAATTAAGGTTTCTATGGACCAATAGCATCAATCCATGTGTAGGGAGGAGATAAATCCAAATTGTAAAAAGAAAATACCCAAAAATGAGTAAATGCTCACATGAGGTGAAGAGTTGAAAATGTACAAGGTTTATTAGTAAAAAACTATGAGCAATATTAAAAATATGAGATATTTTGGGAATAATGATTTTATTATGACACATATGTAAGGAAGGGGAGTCCCTTAAATGCTCACATAAGATGAAGAGTTGAAAATGTACAAGGTTTATTAGTAAAAAACTATGAGCAATATTAAAATGATTCCATTATGACACATATGTAAGGAAGGAGAGTTCTTTAAAGGAGGTGCATATTTCACATAAGATGAAGAGTTGAAAATGTACAAGGGTTATTAATAAAAAACTATGAGCAATATTAAAATGATTCCATTATGACACATATGTAAGGAAGGGGAGTTCTTTAAAGGAGGTGCATATTTCCCTTAAATGATTTTATTATGACACATATGTAAGGAAGGGGAGTCCCTTAAATGCTCACATAAGATGAAGAGTTGAAAATGTACAAGGTTTATTAGTAAAAAACTATGAACAATATTAAAATGATTCCATTATGACACATATGTAAGGAAGGGGAGTTCTTTAAAGGAGGTGCATATTTCACATGCTTGAATGAGTTTTAAACTCATAAAAATTGAGATATTTCCTCTCTCCTCTCTCCTAATCCAAGTCTAGTTCCAAAAAGTTAGCTTAACTGACCTAAAAATGGTCAAAAAGTGACCAAACTGACTTGGAAAATTCTAGAATCGGTTTGTTTGGTTAGGAGCTCAAATTTTCCTATAAATAGAAGCCTTCCCTTGTTGAAAAATAGATAGTGTCTTATACTTTGTTACTCTACTCCTCCTAAGACAAAATAGATAGTGTCTTATCCTTTGTTACTCTACTCCACCTAAGCCAAAATATAGAGTGTCTTATGCTTTATTACTCTACTCCACCTAAGCCAAAATATAGAGTGTCTTAGGCATTGTTACTCTACTCTACCTAAGCCAAGAACTGTGAATTCTTTAATAATTCACTAGTTTTTGATACTTCTCTCTTTCTTCAATCCCCATTGGTGGCTCCATCAACATACTAAACCAATTGATTGGTTGGGGGCCTCTACCGTGAATAAAGAATCAAGCAAATCATAAGGTAAGTATATTGAATTTTGATCTTTTCTATGATTTCTCAATGATTCTCTCTTCTCAACCCCTCTCAAGCTTGAGAAGTTTAGTTGGTATGGTTTTTTTTAAATGCTATTGAAGTTAATTGGTGAATAGTAGTGAAGAGTTACATAATTTAATAAATGCTATAGAAGTTAATTTCCACTTATATTTAAATTCTAATGGTTTTTATAATTTCTCTCTCTCACTCAAGAAATAGTCATACTCATGACCCATTCTCAATCCAAATGAAGCTTTTCATAAAGCTTTTCCTTAATCCAAGATTAAGCTATGCTTGAGGCTAAATTAATGGCTTTTTGCTATGCTTTTAGTTTATGCACATTGATGATTCAATCCATTATGGATTGATGACCCAATTAGAGACCATTCTAATTGTTTTCTTAATGATCCAATTAGAGACCATTATGGATTGATGACCCAATTAGAGACCATTCTAATTGTTTTCTTAATGATCCAATTAGAGACCATTATGGATTGATGACCCAATTAGAGACCATTCTAATTGTTTTCTTAATGATCCAATTAGAGACCATTATGGATTGATGATCCAATTAGAGACCATTCTAATTATTTCTTTAATAATGAGCTTTATCCCTTAGAAAAAAATTGAGATTTATCAGTCATAGTAGCGGAGCTATGGTAAAATTTTTATAGAAATTACGCATAAAATAAATTCATTCAAAGCATAAAAAGAGGACTTCCTACCATATTCTAGGAACTATCATCCTAGATTAATTAAAAGAATTTTATTATGCATGGAGATGTGGATGTTTGCATGTAGATGTAGATGTATAGATGTAGATGTGGATGTGGAGGTGGATGGATGCATGTAGATGTAGATGTATAGATGTAGATGTGAATGGAGATGTGGATGTATGCATGTAGATGTAGATGTATAGATGTGGATGTGGATGTATACATGTAGATGTAGATGTATAGATACGGATGTGGATGTGGAGGTGGATGTATACATGTAGATGTAGATGTATAGATGTAGATGTATAGATGTAGATATGGCTGTGGAGGTAGATGGATGCATGTAGATGTAGATGTATAGATGTAGATGGGAATGGAGATATGGATGTATGCATGTAGATGTAGATGTATAGATGTAGATGTGGATGTGGAGGTGGATGGATGCATGTGGATGTAGATGTATAGATGTAGATGGGAATGGAGATATGGATGTATGCATGTAGATGTAGATGTATAGATGTAGATGTGGATGTGGAGGTGGATGGATGCATGTAGATGTAGATGTATAGATGTAGATGTGAATGGAGATGTAGATGTATGCATGTAGATGTGAATGTACGCATATAGATGTGGATGTATGGATGTGAATATACGATATGCGATGTGAGGGAATCTGAAGTGATGAGATAGAAATGATGTGATGGGATGAGTATACATATAAATGATGAGATGTGAGGGAATCTGAAGTGATGAGATAGAAATGATGTGATGGGATGAGTATACATATAAATGGAATATGGAATAAGTAATGTAGATTGATGAAGGATAATGTGGAAAAATGAAAGTTAAAATAGAAATTGTGTTGTAAACTGTTTGTAAATACTGTTTGTAAATGCTGTTTGTAAATGATTGTTTTATGTCAAGAATGCTTGGGGGAGCATTTTGATCGTCTTGTGATTAAAGTCGTGATGGTAAAGTTGCAACTGCTGACGGGGAGTCAATGAAGGACGTCTCGCGTAGCAAGGTCGGCCGAGGTCTTGACCAGCCTCGGTGCGATTAAAATGGTGAGCTTCCGGTACGGTGGATGAGGGGCCAAGGAAGCGGCCTATGCGTGAAGCGCTAGGTTACCTGCGAAGGATCCTAGAGGGTGCTGACCATACGGTGCTCGGGCTCTGGGTTGCCTAGGATACCCACGCGTGCGTCGAGGAAGATATTGGAACAGAGTTGGAGTTGTTTTCTGAAATCGAGCATGGATCTGGTTGATTGACCTTGCTGGTCTTCAATGGATGAGTCCATGGCTCCTTATATGGATCTGTTGGTTGATCTTGCTGATCTTCAATGAGAGTCCATCTTGTTAAGTGATTATATTGCCAAGTATTATGGGCTAGGAACTATCGAAACGGCTCCTGAGCGTTCTAGTTGCCAATGATGCCATAGATACTCGGATGAAGGAATGATGGAAAATTAAGAATCAATTGGATAAATTGGAAGATGGTGATCAATGATACTAGGGTTTTATTAAAGGATTGTTTTAAACTGGTTGAATCTGGTTGAAAAAGGCAATTTCATATTGGGTGTGTGAGTGGTGTGACTAGTTTTATTTTGCATGAACATCCGGCTAGGGGGCCTTGGAACTCTTTTCCTTGGTACCCGGGACAAAACCTAACCAAATTTTTAATTGGATCCCATCACTACAGTGGTTGGGCGGTTGGCTAACCCATGGGACTGGATGGGGTTAGGCTGGACTGATGGATCCGTAAATCGAGACTCAAACTTTTGTTTTTACGATAGAAAAAAAATCCCGGACAGTAACTGTTCTATGGATAGGAATCAATGGCTGTGCCTCTTGAATGGGGAAAAAAGCGTTGATCCCAATGATCCAAGTGCAAGTTTCTTCCTTGAACTGACTAAGTATCTTATAGATGTAATTGGATCATCTCGATCAGAAATGATCTTGACTACGTTAGAGTAAAAAGTTATCCTGGTGGAATCGCCCGTGCTTCCGGTTAAGAAAGTTTTTCCGGGTTCGGTTTTGGAATAACCAACGGATTAGTCTCTTATCCGGATATCCGTGGGCGAGGCCCCAAGTGTGGGACCCCTGTCCCACGCGAGAAGCGATACTTCCGCTACCAGTACCCCGAATCCGTTGCTCGGTGGGAACAGGGATCTTACAGATCTTAGGCATTTTATTTGTATGCCTTTTTCCTTCTCAACCAAGGCTTTAAATCTTTGGAAGTGAGCAAACACCTCACTTTTCTCCTTCATGAAGTAAACCCACATCTCTTGTTATGGAAGTGAGCATGTGTTGCATCACAAACAGCTGCTCACTACCGCCCCATCACCTCCATGTTTACTAGATGATGCATAGTTGCCTTACTGCAACTTCCACTTTTAATGTTATTATGCTTTTTATAGCAGTCCTTTGCCATGTGCCCTGGGGTTTTCCACAATAATAACACTCTATGCTATTTGCATTCTGATTTCTTTCCCAACCACCTCAGCCTCTTTAGCTCCCCTTGCCTCTAGACTGGTCTCTTCCACCTGTGTATGATTGATGTTGTGATTCACTGGACTATTGTTGTCCAGAATTCTGTTTTCTTTGTCGGACTCGACCACAACCTCTACCTCTACCTCTACCTAGATTGTTGTAGAATTCTTGTTCTGATGTGTTCTTTATTTTGTGAAGAAGGGTCCTCACCTAAAGACTTTTCTTCTCTAATCAACATAGACACCAAGTCCCGAAAGTTGGGAATATTCTCCCTGTCTACAATGGAGGTCTTGAGAATGGCTTGGATTCTTTCAAGCCCATTCAAACAGACACTTATCTTGTGCCGATACATTGATCAACCCAAGGGATTCAACAATGCCCTTAATCTTTAAAGCATACTCATTTATTGACATGATTATCTTTTCCACAGTATGCAACTCTTGTTTTAGCTACAATTTTATTGCCTTTGTGTTGGTCTAGAACATCTGCACTAGATTCTGCCATGCAACCACTGGAATGTTGGCATCCTATATGTGTCCTATCATCGTGTCTGTGACACTAATGGAAAGCCAATACATGACTTTCCTTGCACCCTGGTTCCAATCCTTGAATGCCTTTATGTCTGCTGGAGTGGCATTCTCTTCAGACAACTCTAGAGGCTTCTTACTGTCTCCTTCGACATAGTCCCAAAATCCTTTACCCATAAGGAAATTGGTCATTATGAACTTCCAGGCATGGAAGTTTTTCTTTTCCATCTTCTCACTGATGATCTGATTGATTCCGTCACCAGACATGTTTTCCTACAACAGTAAAAAAACTACAATAGATAATTTCTGTATGCAATTTGTAACATATTAGTATCTTCTGTGACTACTACAGTGGTACTTCAACACAACCCTGTAGGTCACTAGATCTGACCACAGTACATGTACATAAACCTAGTTTTAACAATACATGTGCAAACATTGTCTGCACTCCCAAAATGCAATACTGCACTACAATATCCAGATTTTGACTAGAGACATTTCTCAACCAAAACTTCTTGAAACTACCAAAAATACCTTGTAGTGACAGAATGGAGACCAAGACATGCCCCAAATGTGATTCTCGCCACATAGGCACCTCCAAGTCTGCGAAGATAGCTCCTCAATCAGAGATGTGTAGCTCCCGGATCTACCGAGGGGTGTTGTACCTAAACTAAGAAGGGAAAGAGATGATGATGCTCTTATTGCCTCCTTAGCTCTCACACAAATGGAAGCTCTAATACCGTAAAGAGAATGTGGGGGAGAGAGAGAGCTTAAGTTCCTTGTTGCAAGTAAACACATACAAGAGAGTGCAAGACACAAGAGAGAGATGGGTGGCTGAATTTTCTTCTATCTTCTTCTCTTCTCTACAATCATATAACTAAAAGATAAGAGTACATACATAAAGGGAAAGTACTCTCCTACAACAACATACAAAGTGTTTGATCTATAGTGTGAACCCGACTATATGAGCTGGTGCTATAACCATGCCATAACTTAGTACTCCAAAGTGGTTGTCACACAACCTGTCATCCACTGGAGGTATATCAGCCATAATTTCACTGATTATGCCAGTGGCATAAGTGCGGAAGCTATCACCCAGGCAGGATATCAATGTCCTCCATAGCACTAGAGTTGACCTCGATATCTCAACATGTATCACAACCATCCAACATGTATCTCAACATGTATCACAACCATCCAACAATACTAGTCTCCCTGCTCACCAATGGTTCTATAGCATTCTCAAACTAGAACCACTCTGTTAGCACTAGTATTTGATCATGGCTATGCTACCCAAATCTTTTCCAAAATCTATCATTGGATTTCTTCCCAACAAAGGCTATCAAGTGAGTTTCAAAGCTCAATCTTGTCCAAACACTTGATCACACCAGAACAAACATATAAACAACCAATCAAAGGGTCAACCTTTGTGTATGAGACTTGGTTTCCCATACCACCAAGACCATAATGACATTTATGTGAGAATTGGACATCCCATACCATCAAGTGAACATGAAGCTCATTGTGACACACAAGTGGACTCTTTTCATGTCCTTGAGAAATAGCTATAAAATCTCAAGAAAATGGATGACTACACAGAGTGTTTGCACTAGACAAACCATGCACAATCTATTCCAAAGTTCAACATGGCTATAATTTTAAGAAATATATCAAGTTCCATAGCCTCAGGTAATCAATCTAGAGTATTCATGAGAACAATCCAATAATGTCCCAATGGCCCACTACATAAACTACTGATCAAGCCAGTATATGAAGTAATAAGGGAAGGTCTAAAGACTATCACCACCACAAGGCAGCTTTTAAAGCAATACCTCTCAGGGACACTCCCATCCTATCAAATAAAAGGAGAAATAACATACTCCAAAGGTGGATAGAGTAGCTTCGTACTCTATTACAAGCTACATTGAAAGATTAGGCCGTTAACATAATGAACATCCAGGTTTTGGTAAACTCCAAATTGAAAGATCACTACGGACCTCACTCCTCTGAGATTACTACAAATTTAGAATGATTGATCTCTAGGACCATGCACAAGTTCTTTCATCTCTATGGAACAAGCATAATATACTTTGGTTGTTATGTAGCATAACACCGGTTGTTTAGTGCGACCTCATCCCAGAGATCGTCTCATCAATCTAGGACCATACAAGCACTATTAGACTCTCTTGCTTGACTTTATTAAGTGCAACATTCATTAAGCCTCCACGAGCTAGGATACAACATCATGGCCGAAAAAATGCAAGATAAAAATGGGCAATGGATTGATTGGCATTATCCCAACAATGGAATCTAACATCCTTGTGTGCCTAGCTTTGTGTGTGACTTGGCACACACAAATAGAAAATGTCAGAGCTCGTGCCTTGTGTGACTGTGCACACCTAGAGTTTAAAAAAAGTTGAGTTACACTCACTTCAATTGTCTTGAATTCTTGGGACACATACACTCAAGATAATAGCTATATCTAATCCCATACCACAACTTCAAAGGTGTCAATTCTTGTTGTGGATGTTATGAACGAGCTGCACCGCACCCGCAAACTATTTCCAAACTATGCTAGATTAAGACCTCACTTACTCATATCCTCTTGGATGCCCATGGGTATTCACAAGAGGTAAAAATCACTTAGATTTCATGATTTTGTCATGTGTGACTATGCACACATGAACAATAAATTACAACTAAAGTGTGTACACCTGTAAATCTATGCTACAATAACGTCAAAAATTTGCCTATACATGGCTATGTGTGCTATGACTTATGTCATCATGTGTATCTCACTTACACCCCCAGACACACATTTAAAGTATGTACGTGGTTAAGCTCTATGGGAATCTCCCCAAATATTTAAAAAAAAATTATTAAGGCTCTAAAACCTTATCTTTATCATGTGGCATTTGTTACTATTGGTCGCCACCTGCTCAGTAGTAAAACGAACACGAGCAGCGCTCCCTATTATCACCTTACTTACATTGCGGCTGCATACCACCTTGCTTACATTGCGGCTACATACCACCCTTCAATGCTCTCCTCTTGGGATCTATCATAGCTTGATCGGCCCTGATTTTGGAGTTGTCTCAGAGCTTTCAGACACGAAGTCGGAGAAGTGGTTGGAAATGGCTTCGGGAGCCCGGGTACGAAGGAAGGCAATGCAAGCGATGAGATACTCTATCTCCTTCTTCAAGGAGGCCTCCATCTTCGAAGCCTCCTCGTAGCACCTCAAGGCAAGTGCCCCCTCCTCATGCTCTACAGTACACCTCTTTGTAAGACACACACACGATGTTGCCCACTCTCTGCTTGCATTCGCTCTTCTTTGTAAATGAAGCATACGCTAAGGTCCAAAACATGTAAATAATCGGCCATGGGCAAGGCTACTTTAAATAGGGATTTGGGTTCATTGTAGGGATCTTTTGGTCATTTAGATCTTGGACACTCACACGTACTCTTGGTCATTTATATCTTGGACACTCACACGTACTCTTGGCTCCTTTCTTGGAGATGTCCTTTCATGGTCTAGGGCTCATGGCAAGCTTGATAGTCATCCTCATGTGGTGAGAGGTTAAATCACTTAGGCCTTATGCACATACCTCCTTTTCTACATGTGCATATGGATTTCTTCTATTTTCATCATAATCTCATGTATTTATCATATGTGTTTCATTTGATGCCCATCAAATGAATTCTAGATTTGGACTTTATGTGTTGATTTCTTGATCTCTAGTCTAGATCCATTTTAATTAGTATCAGATCTTTGATTTTGATCCACTTTCTTGAAAGTCCTTAAAAAAAAATTTGAGATTTCTTGATCAAGAAGATAGAAGGTGAGATTGGATGAATTTTGCTTCATCTATAATTTTTTCTAGAGTTTTTGGGCAAGATTTGGTTACTAGACCAATTTCTTGGACCAAATCTAAGCACAAGACCAAATTTTAAAAGGCTGTGGAGACCTAATTTGAACTAAGTGGGAGTGATTAGTGATAATTTTTTGATAATCATGTTTTTACTTGCTCTTCCACTTTTCTTCAAGCATGGCTAGGGTTCATCACACAATAGCCGTTTCCACACATAACCTTGGGGCTTTGGTTGGGGTAATTTTTAGCAACACATAGAGCACCATTTTGAGTCATTTTTAAAGCTTGGATTTTATGATTTTTTCCCCTCTTCCCATGAGTCAAGAAACCCTAAAAATGGTGATATCAATAGTCTATAGGGTTCAAGATCCATCATACTCCTCATATACTAGCATTAAAGCCTAATCTTGAGAATAGTTGGTGTGATTTGTATCTCCAAAGCTCCCTAGAAGCTGGCGGTGATTTTTGTCTGTGGGGGGAATTCTTTTGCTTCCATCAAATTCTTGGTGGTAGGTTTTAAGGCTAACATGGTTTATCAATGGTATTGGGAGGTCAATAGAGATATTCTTAGTGAACTCCATGGTGATTTTGAAGTTCTTGGAGCTTTCTTGAAGAGGGCCAAAACAGAGATTGGGCTTCACAAATCTACACAAATCTACACAAGGAAGAGGATTTTCTTCATCAACACACAAGTTGGAGACTTCATGGTAATCATGGATCAATTGCTTCAGATTTTATTTCATTAGTTGGTAGATTTCTTGAGTTGCTTGAATCCATTATCAAGATTTAGGGATTTCTTTGAAGAAATCTTAATCTCATGGATTAAGCCTTGATTACATGCTAATCAACTTACCAAGAAAATCATGGAAGCCACATTATGGCTATTAGATTGGCTTGATTAATGAATGCATTATGGGAAAAGGAGATTGCATTGAGTAATGCATGCATTATGATGGATATAGCTCATGCTTATGCTCAATGTGGATGCATTTCTTTGTATTCTTGAGCTTATGGTGAGGGCTTTGTATGTGTCTCATGCTCTCATCCATTTATTTTCTTTCCATTGATTCTTGCACTATTAGAAAGCTAGTTATGTGGTGAGGGCACCTTGACAATTGGTGGAGAGGCCAAGGGGAGAATGTCTTGAATCCGGTGTGCCATGATTACCTTGGGAAAAGTGGTATTTGGAGGATTAGGTACACGGAATGAAGACATGGCATCAACTCTTACCATTTGATTTCAAACCTTGGTAAGGGGGTTAGAAGGCTTGGCCCCGGGAGATCGGCAAGCAAAAGCTCTCCATTAACACTCAAGCTTCAATGACATATGGAATGCAAGAGGTCATATTGGCTGACACTATGTGATGCATATGAATTAGGACAATGGATTGGTTTTTAAATGGAATTGATGGCAAATGCATTATGAAATGATGGTAAATGATGCCTTGATGTGATAAGTTCATTGTAAAATGCAAAGCATATTGTGGAAATGCCATTTTCATTACTTGGGAAATTGAAATTGTCCATAAAACAAAGGAGACTGGCGAAATTTCTCCAAAAATTTTGATGCATGGAGTGAATTGATGGCACACAATTGATGAATGGAGCTTCTTTTGATGGTCACTACACTTGGGGGAGCGCAATATGAGCCCAATGGAGCCACTTTTGATAATTCCTGCATATAGGCACTAAACCCAAATTCAGTCACATCAAAGCACATTAGGAATGAGGTTTAGGTGTTTACATAAGCTCATATTACTCCCTTATACCTACACAAAAAGCCTTTCTCTCCATTTTGACGTCATTTGGGTAGTCAGGTTGTTCCTTGACTTTATTTTGACCAAAAAGTCAAAATTAAGGATACCTAAACTTTTACTTTGGTCAAACCCTCTTAGTCATAGTTATTACTCATCATCACAATCTCTCACACCAAGTTTCATCCAAATCTGACAAGGTTTGAGTATTCTATAGCCTAATTTCCATTTTCAGCCTATATACCTGAGAACCCTAAAATAGAGGATATTAGGGCACCTCATCTTAATTGGGTCTTTGTATGGTTGGACATAGCATCTCATAAGCTTTCTATCAAGCATTAGATCTCTCCAATCTGAGATTCCTACCCTAAAGTTGTAGCTAATTTTCTTAAAAATAGTAAATTTTCATGGCTTCCAAGCCCAAAGGAAGGCCGAGAAAGAATGCATTGAGTTCCGAGGATATAGAGGGTGAAGAGATGGTGGAACATGGTAACATGGAGGTACCAGAGGAGACTTTTGGGAAACCTTAAAGGAGGGTTGAAGAAGAAGTGAATGTTGGAAGTGCCCACAAGCATACCCCCCAACCCTCACATACCATCTCAAATGGCACTCTTATTTAAATGTTGATGGAAATGAATGAAAAATTTGACATGATTGCTATAAGAATCAGATTCGTGGAAGAAAAGTTATCCCAACCAATGGGTCAACTTAAGCATAATGATGGTATGGTGGTCATCAAGGAAAAAAATAACCTTTTCATGGAACCTCTTTCGAAGACCAAAGAGAAGGCAAGCAACATATGTAAGAGGCTTTTACAAGGGCTACCCATGAAAAGCCTACAAAGAATGCCACAAGTGAATTCATGGTGGCAGAGTCTAGGAGACCTCTCATTGAGGGAAATGAGGTCTACATCTTTCCAAGTTGGTCCCTCTCAACTACATGGAAAGCAACATACATCTTGGTCTAAACATGTGGAACCAAACCTCACAGAATCCAAAAGAGTATCTTCACATCCCAAGGAAAATCAATATTCCATGTTTGAAGAATAGTTGTATGTTGATGGTTATGTGGTTGAGCATGATTGGGAGTATATGTCATTCACCTGAAGACAAAGGGAAGCTCATGATACATGGATGGAAATGCCTAACTTTATCAAGAGTACAAGGATTTTGCATAATTCTTGGGATCATATGTGCAAGTACAAAGGTACAAACCCTCTAATCATCATCATGAGAATGCATCATCTACTAATTCCAAGGATGTTAAGGATAAGGTCTCAATCCTCAAATGCAAGGGTGAAAGATCAACCCTACATGCATTGGAGGAATGGATCAACAAAATGGAGACATATTTTCAGCTATATCCAAAGAATGAGTGGGATAAAGTGTAATTTGTATCCTTACACTTGGACGATTATGCCCATCAATGGTGGAGGCATTTGGTAAAAGAAGGGACTGCACCACATACTTGGGAGGAATTGAAGAGAGAGATGAATATGGCTTTTGTTTTGCCTTTGGTTCTTGACCAATACCATGAAGAATGGTATGAACTCTCACAAAAGGGCACATTGGTTAGAGAGTACATCAAAAATTTCATGAAACTCTCTATGTTTACGGATGGACTCAATGAGGACATGAAGATGAAGAAGTTCGTGCATGGTCTAGATTCCTACATCAAGGTGGATGTATTGGCACAAAGACCTAGCACCATCAAGGAGGCTATGAGGTTGGCGAAGCTCTATAAGCCAAAGTCAGGGATTTAATATTCACGTGATCACAAGATTTTTTGAGATAATAACACATGTGAACAAGTTATTCACATGTTCTCATGTTACCGTTCACAAAATAACAGGTCACTTGCCATTTGGGAACCCCTTAAAAGCTTGGCTACACATGGGAATAAGCTATTCACATGTTCTCATGTTACCATCTTCACATTCCTAAGAAGATTTTTTATGCCCGACAAAGATAATTTTTTTAGGCCCTTGTGAAAGCTTTGTGAATATAACATGTGATCACAAGATTTTTTGTGTTATTAACATATGTTATTAACATGTTCACATGTTCTCGTTTACGTCAGTGAAATCCCTGGCCAAAGTATAGAAAATCTCAGCCCATCATACCCTCTCAAAGCCATCCAATACTTCTTAAAATGTTGGAAAAATCTTTCTTTCCACAACACCCACTTTTACCTCTAGGTTTTCATCATCATTTAGAGGTGGATAGCCCAAAAGTGGAGTTCAAAATGATGCAAAGAAAGGAAATGGTTTTGTCAAGAAAACTTTTCAAACCTTCAAGAAGACACAAAGGATGGATGATCCAAAGATTGAAGAGTTAAGGAGCCAGGGTTTATGCTCTAAATGCAAAGGGAAGTGGTCACCTGGTTATGTTTGCAAATCAATGAAGGTAACGACTACTATGATTCTTATGGATAAAGAGGATGATTCAAAGAAATCTCATGAGGTTGAGGGATATGAATATTGCATTGAAGAGACACATGATGATACTTTGGAGGATCACTCTTTCATCCAAGAAGAGGATGAGTTTCCATTTGACCCCAGTGGGGGAAGTCATGCAAGTATTTTGGGAGGTGATATATCTAGAAGTACAGTAAATGTAGCTAGTGTATGCTCTATTTATCAAGGAGATTTTGGCGAGATGCAAGAGCCCAAATACTTTGAGATTAGTGAAAACCATTAATGGGAGAGTTGCACACATTTTGGTGGATTCATGGAGTACACATAGTGTTATCAACTCTAAATCCATCAACTCTCTCAAACTATCTCCAATGGAGCTACCTCTATAACCTTCCAAGTGCAAGTGGCAAATGGGGAAAATGAGAAAGCTACATTGGTTTTCCCTTCTAAAAAAGCGACATTGTCTTCTTCATACACGTAGAAAGGTGATTTGGTGGTCTTGGACATGGGTCCCATTGATGTAATTATGGGGTATGATTGGTTAGCTTCTGTTGGCGATTTCCACATGAACCTTCAACAAGGTGTTATGAGCTTTTCACATGATGGACAGCAAGTGGTATTGGTTGGAAATGCATCAATAGGGCTCTCTTTGATCACTCCAAAGTGGCTCAAGAAGGAACTCAAGGCTCTTTGCACCATCTATGTGTTGCATATTGTTCAAGAGGGGATGGATAGTATTGGACAGCACATAGACAAAGATATGGTGACTCTTCTCAAAGAGTATGAGGATATTTTTCAAGTGCCAAAGAGTTTGCCATCCAAGAGGGAGATTGACCATGCTATTACACTTGAACCAAATGCAAAGGTTGTGAAAAAGCCTCCTTAATGTTTGTCTAAGGTGGAAAGAGAGGAAGTGGCAAAGCAAGTACAACAAATGTTTGTCTAAGGTGGAAAGAGAGGAAGTGGCAAAGCAAGTACAACAATTGCTTACCATGGGTCTTATCTAACCCTCACAATTTCCATTTGCATTACCCGTTCTATTGGTGAAGAAGAAGGATGAATCCTTTCGTATGTGCATTGATTACCGTGACTTGAACAAATTCACTATTAAGAATAGGTACCCAATACTTCGCATTGATAATTTTTTTGATGAGATCAAAGGTGCAAAATTCTTCACTAAGATTGATTTAAGATCGGGTTACCATCAAATAGGAATGAAGAAGGGTGATGAGGAGAAGATGACATTTAGGACCGAAAGGGGATTGTTTTACTTTATGGTTGTACCCTTTGGCCTTACAAATTCCCTGGCCATTTTCCAAGCATTGATGAATAGGATATTTTCTCCCTTCCTATTCAAGTTTGTGCTAGTGTTCTTTGACGATATCTTGAATTATAGAAAGAGCAAGAAAGAGAACTTATCTCATGTGAAACAAGTGTTTGAGATGATGAGGAAGCACAATATTTATGCAAAAAGGAGAGAAAATATGCATTCATGTGGTTAATGAAGTGGAGTATCTTGGACACTTGGTGGTGTGAGAGAAAGGCATTAGGCGGCTGATCCAAAGAAGAAAGCAACATGTGTGTCGAAGAATGGCCAACCCCTAGCAATGCAACTCAATTGAGAGGATTTTGGGGATTGTCTTCTTTCTATAGAAGATTTATGCACTACGCATCTATTGCGGCACCTCTTAAGGTACCAATCTACTCAAGAGGGAATCTTTCTTTTGGGATGCCGACAAGAGTTTCAATGAACTTAAAATCTTGCTCAAATCGTCTCCTATTCTTTTTTGCCCCGATTTCTCAAAGACATTCTATGTGAGAGCGGATGTAAGTGGAAGAAGAGAGCTTGGGGCAGTTTTATATCCAGAGCATGGTGTCATTGCATTCGAGAGTAGAAAGCTCTCCAAGAAGGAGATGGGGTTGCATGTTTATGAGCAAGAAATTTTGGCCATACTTCATGCAATCAAGAAATATCATCACTATCTTTATGGTTCACATTTCAAGGTGAGAAGCAATCATAGGGCACTGAAATTTTTCCTCTCCCAACCCAATCTTTCTCCCAAACAAAAGAGTGGTTGGCTACCCTTCAAGGATATGATTTTGAGATATCCTACACACCCTGGAAGGATAATGTAGTTGCAGATGCATCAAGAATGTGGGCTTGCACTATGACCTTAATTATGGAAGTTTATAGTAGTGGGATCGAAGGGATTCAAGAGGAATATCATATCAATGAAGGTGCTGCCCATATTTACAGGAAATTACAACAAGGAGATGATGGAGACTCCCAACCCAATCTTTCTCCTAAACAAAAAGAGATGGTCTGCTATCCTTCAAGGATATGATTTTGAGATATCCTACACACCTTAGAAGGACAAAATGTAGTTACGGATGCATTGTCAAGAATGTGGGCTTGCACTATGACCTCAATTATGGAAGTTTATGGTGGTGAATGTATCAAAGGGATTCAAGAGGAATATCATATCAATGAAGATGTTGCCCATATAGGGACACCAAGAAGTTTATTTGGAGGGAATTATATGAGAACATGGGAACCCAATCACTCCATCTACAGCCTATCACCCTCAAGCGGATGGGCAAATGGACACCAAGCTCATTTGGAGGACATTATATGAGAACATGGGAACCCAATCACTCCATCTACAGCCTATCACCCTCAAGTGGATGGGCAAATGGAGTCCACAGACAAATGGCTTGAAGTGTGTTTGAGACACTATTGTTATGATATGCAAACATCTTGGGATGAGTGGCTCTATCTTGCTGAATTTTGCCACAATTCAAGAAAGCACTTGAGTATCAAGATGTCACCTTTTGAGGCTCTTTATGGGTATCAAGTGCATGTGCCATCTATTTCCTTTCATGAGGATAAAATGGTTAATCCTTCGGCTAATGAAGAGTTGGAAAGGATGAGACATCTTCTTCAACTTTGCAAGGACAACATGAAGAAGGCTCAAGAGGTCATGAAGGCAAATACGGATGAGGATAGGCATAAGATGGAGTTTGAAGAAGGTGATTATGTGCTACTAAAGCTTCCTAAGAGCCGTCATAATATCCTCAAAGAATCTTCCAATCCAAAATTGTCTCATAGATACTATGTTCCATACATGATGGTAGTCAAGAAGGTGGGTGACTTGGCTGACAAGCTTGATTTGCCTTCTTCTACAAGAATTCATAATGTGTTTCATGTGTCCAACCTTAAGAGGTTTGTGGGAACTCTTCCACAAGAGATTGAAGAGCTACCACACCCATCCATGAAGAAGGGGAGATTATATATGAGCTAGAAAGGATTGTGGACAAGAGGACAAGGGAGTTGAGGAATAGGACCATTGAAGAATTCCTTGTTAAGTGGAAGCAATTGCCCATGGATGAGGCTACTTGGCAATCTTTCGAGTATGTGCAACAACATGGCTTACTTGAGGAGGGTGTTGCTTGACCAAGTGGTATGATTTATATGGAGAAAATCAGCAATACTTGGGATTATATGCATGCTATAATTTTTGGATAGTTTTGGTGAGGTCCATTGTTGGGATCAATGCTATACTCCAACAAGATTCATTGGTCATTTCACAATGGAAGAATATGATGCAGGACATGATTGACTAAGTGTATGCATCATTTGCAGCCTATTTCATGGAGTTTTCATGAAGAATATTTCAAAACAATTCATCTACAATAAGGGCTGCCATAACATTCCCACATATGCATTGGAGATGAAGACTCATGGACTTCCTTACGTTTGGAGAGCATATTTGGGGCCTTCACCACTTCTCATTGATTTCATTTGAGGCTATGTTGAATTGTAGATATCTCATATGATTTTGAGGAAAAAGGGATGGTTTGTAAATGAGCATAAGCTAAGGTCCAAAAAATGTAAATAATGGGCCATGGGAAAGGCCAGTATAAATAGGGCCTTGGGTTCATTGTAGGTATCTTTTCCCAAATAAACAAATTTAAAAAAAACCAGATAGCGTGAGGCTTATCTCTTTTCGGAGTCCGATCACGCACGGAGAATCGGGAGCAGGGATTTCACTGACGTAAACAAAAACATGTGAACATGTTAATAACATATGTTAATAAAACAAAAAATCTTATAATCACATGTTATATTCACAAAGCTTCCACAAGGGCCTAAAAAAATTATCTTTGTCAGGCATAAAAAATCTTTTTAGGTGGCCACTGACCTGCGATTATGTGAAGATGGTAACATGAGAACATGTGAATAGCTTATTCCCATGTGTAGCCAAGCTTTTAACAGTGACCTATTATTTTGTGAACGGTAACATGAGAACATGTGAATAACTTGTTCACATGTGTTATTATCACAAAAAATCTTGTGATCACGTGAGTATTAAATCCCTGATCGGGAGAGAGACTGCTTGACGAATCAAAATACAGCTCTGATACCAATGTTATATCATCGTAACTACCACCATAGCCAAAGAGGGCAAGGAGCTCTAGTCACCACTTAAACATAGAGCTCTACATGACAGGCTAAGTTTCATATTTTCATACGATCTTTTTTCTTTAAAAGCTGTTCACTTTTGTGCTTTTTTTTTCTTACGATTTTTTGTCCATATGAAAAAAAACTTTCGTATGAAATGTAAGGCTGAAAATTAGTTATCCCAAAACGTCAATGTGTCCCCAAATTATTTGACATAATTTTAAAATTAACATGATTTAATTGATATTGTGTTGCAGAGCTATGCTTGACACCTATCTTAGAGAACCCTATTATAATTAAGACGGTTCAATTGATATAATTGTGTTACAGAGCTATTCTTGACACCTACTTAGAGAACCCCATTATAAACGCTAGCTCCAACTCTTTCGTAGTTTCTCTCTGTGAGTCTTCTAGCATTGGAAACTAGAGCAAAGTGTTTCTTTCCACAAGGTCAAGCCAAAGTATCGATTCAACTTATGCAACTTACATCGATTCTTCACTAGTAAATTAAAGCAAGATTCAACACATGCTATAACATGTTGCATAAGTGACAAATTCAAGCTTTAAACACATGCCAATTAAACAAAGAAATTCTAACCAAAACAAATTCATACTTTATTCAAACTCCTTACCCAGTTGGTTTTTTTGATGATATTCCTTTTTATTATTAGACCTTTCCTCAAATCCTATGCAAGCCACGATGAAAGAATAAAGTATTGCATTTTATAGTGTAGTTTTTATACGAAAGCGTTTTGTATGAAATATAATAGTAAAAATAAATAATGCAATATATGTGACGTGTCAATGAAGAATAAGTTTGAATTATATATGGGCATGTATAATTTGTTCATTCGTGATTTTTTTTTGGTGAAATTCGAATAATGCAACTTAGCTTGCCTTGGAAGTAGCAAATGAAGCTTCCTCAACCATTACACAAACAATCACCTCTATACTTCAAGGAACATGGAACCCCATCGTACCACAAATTAATGTAAGTTAAACTTCCAGTTGGATTTTGTGAAATTGAAGATCAAGTGTAAGATAGAAACTATTAGAAGCCAAAAGACAAAGCTAGGGACCCTCTGAGTCGAAGGCTCACTCAGAATAAAAGGCCCAAATGTTTATCGAGTAAATGTGAATTAATACTATTGCTATGAGGTGAAGCTTTGAAGGCTTTTTTTTTTTGGGAAACAAATGTTTTTAGCATCTCTTATGTTGAAAGACACGTTACTTCAAGCCCAATATATTACATGGTGGTGGCATGATCCACGTTTCTTCTTAATACCAAAAAATTAAAGCAGATTCAAAAGGCGCAATACATGGTGGTGGTGGCATACTCACATTTCTTCTTAAGGCCCAAAAAATTAAAGCAAATTCAAAGTTGCAAAAGATAAAGGTAGCCTCGGTAGCCTCTGTTGGGGCGGTGGGTCACGCGTGCAGATGTTGGCCGCTTTGGCAGATGCGCATTGCGGGGGTCACGCCAACACAAATAGTCGCTTTTGATCTGGTGTGCTTTATGAGACCCCACGGATGATGGCATCTAACTTCCTAACCACCTACCCAACCTCATGACCTCCTAATGCACACTTCGTGGCATCATATGCACACGTGCCATTTGAACATTCAACGATGATGAGTTGGGCTCGGTTGGCCCTTTACCATCGGTAATTATTATGATAGACATTAAATCAACCATCCCAGATTTAAAATAGAAATGCATGAAGACTTTAAATAAGGGCTACAAATTCTTCTTCTCTTTGCTTTAAAGGGCTGTGATTTTTTTTGAAGTTCAATTGATAAGAATATACCATAATACCCTTCTTTAAAGGTCTATTGTTTAAAAAAAAGTTCAATTGATAAGAATACATCATAACACCCTTTTCTTGTAAGGAGAGAGAGAGAGAGAGAGAGAGAGCATTGGACTTAACTATGAAGGGTTACTTAATGCAAAGATATGGCCAATGAATGCTCACAACATGGAAAAGAAAGACGCCTACTGGTAGATTTTTCAAAAAACTCCTACCTTACACAATTACAATCTACATCCTACCTACATACATTTACTTAAGTAGGGCCAAATAAAGAATAAAATGTGGCTAGGGTCACTTTGTGCTTGCATAAGGGAAGGTGGGAGGTAGATGGTTTGATATGCATGGTGGAAGTTAGGATGTCTGGGGCCTATATGGTTTGTTGCCATTATGTAATTCCTACCATGGATTTGACAAATCTTTTCAAGTCTGCATTATGTCAACACCACCATGGTTGGCATCGCAACCTAACCAACACCCATTGACTCACACTTGGGAGTTGACCCAAATATAGGGCAAATTAAATATGACAAAGTTTAATAACATCCTATAACAAGTATATGCTCATTCAAGCAAGAGTACACTTTTTTTGGACTTCTATGTTTTTTGGACTTCTATGTTTTTTTGGACTTCTATGTTTTTTGAATGCTTATTGCTAAAATGTTTTTACAATCATTAAGAAACCAAGGGAAGGGGAAGTATAACTTCCTAAATTTTACGATGGAGCTGATTGTTTTTTTGTGTCCATATGTTTGCCTTCCAACTATAAATTTTTGTTGGGTCCATACGACTTCCTTTCAACTCTTAGTTTGAATTGCTCATTGAATAAGAGTTAAATACAAGAGGCTTAACATTACAGTACATCATACATAGTTCAAAGAAGAATCAATATTGATTTTGTTCATCAAATTTTATTTGACTAGTAATGCATAAATAATAGCATGAAGTATACTTACATGTGCAAGCTTAAATATGTGAATGTGTGCGTGACTCGCATTTGGGAGTTGACTCAAATATAGAACAAATTAAATACTGCAAAGTTTAATAACATCCTAAGACAAGTATATGCATTCAAGCAAGAGTACACTCTTTTTGGACTTCTATGTTGCATGAATGCATGTTGCTAAAATGCTTAAGCAAGAGACCAAGGGAAATGGAAGCATAACTTCCTTAATTTTACAATGGACCTAAATTTTATTGTGACCATATGTTTACCTTCTAAATATATTTTTTGTTGGGTCCAAATAATTGCATTTCAACTCTCAATTTGATTTTCCCTTTGAATAAGAGTTGAATACAAAAGGCTTAACATTACAATACATCATACATAGTTCGAAGAAGAATTAATATCAAATTTTTTAAATCAATTTTTATTTGAATGGTAGCATGAAGTATACTTATATGCAAGCTTGAATATGTGCATTAAGAGGAGCGTGAGAGAAGAGTTTATCTTTCCATCCTAGGCCTTGCCAATTACCTTCAAAATAGATAGCTGAACAATCCACTAACTCTTTTAGCATCCTTGTCCAAATCTCCTTCTGTTGAGACTCTTGGGTAAAAGCAAAGCCACTAACTCTTTTAGCATCCTTGTCCAAATCTCCTTCTACTAAAGACACTTGGGTAGAAGCAAAGCCATCCTGGCAATTGTGTTGGAGGGAAGATGAAAAATACCAAGGCCTCCTTCACTTTTAGGTAGGCTAAGTCTTTCCCAGGTAAACCTTCCCAGGTAAACCAGGCTAAATCCTTTTTATTGGAACCAGCATTCCTCCATACAAAGTCTCTTACATGCTTTACAATAATGTGCTTTTCCAAAATCCAACACTAGGCATAAGAACATAATATAGGCATTCAATATTGTGTTACATATAGCCACCCTATCATGGAAAGGAACTCTAATGCCTTGCCATTTCTTTAGTCTTAAATAGAATCTATCCAATGCCCAATCAGTTAATTGTTTGTTGGTCACTTCAACCCCAAAATGGACCCCTAAATATCTAGCAATTTGTCCCCTCTTAACAACCTCATAACCCCATCTTTCTAAGTAAAAATCATTATCCTCAGAGAGACTTATGGATATTACATTTAGATCCAGAGGCATCAGCAGAAAACTCCTAGATAATGCTTAAACCCACTTTGACATTATCATTATCAGCCCTCAAAAAGAGTAAGGAGTCATCTGCAAAGCATTGAATAACGAGTTGTTCCCCATTACTCAACTTTAGCCCAGTTACCCTCCCCTCAGCAGAGGCATGTTGTAAAGCCACAATCAAAGAATGAGAAGCAACATAAAATAATAGAGAAGCAACATAAAATAATAGAGGAGCAAGGGGACATCCCTGTCTAATTGACCTATTCACTTCAAATTCCCCTACCACCCTCCCATTCAGTAACAACTTGGAATTTCCTCCCAAAGTAAGGGTGTATATACAAGAGGCCATTCTGAATCCAAAACCCATTTTTTCCATTACTCTAGCCACAAATAAACAATGTATCATGTCATAAGCCTTCTCCAAATCAAGTTGTAGAAGGATGAATTTATGCTTAGTTCTCAGAGCCAAATCTCTCCCCAACATAGCAACATAGATATTGTCATATATAGACCTTCCTTTTATAAAGCCATGTTATTTCTTAGATATGATCTCTTCAAGAGCAGGAGTAATCTTGATGGCAATGATTTTAGTGAAAATTTTGTATATGATAGTTAGTAATGTAATAGGCCTCCAATGATTAAATCTATCACAAGCATTTTTCTTAGGAATGAGTTTCACCAACCCTTCCTTCTCAAATCCTTATCCAAATTTTCTGCCCTGAATGCTTCTCTGCAAATTCTCCCTGCAAATTCTCCATACAAATTCCTTTAATGAAGGCTAGAAGGCAATAAAGAACTCAACAAATAGTCCATCCCATTCAGGTGATTTCTCTCTTCCTAGCTTTAGAAGGGCATCCCAGCATTCATCTAACTCAATATTTCTCTCCAACCATTTAGCCCTATAGGATCCAATCTCCTGCTAATTTGTTCTAGCAATTTTTCCTCAACTTGGAACCCTGTGATTGAATAATCTTCTTTGAGACTAAGAGTTGAACCCAAAAACTCTACCCATTTTTGGGCTATCAACCTAATCCCCTATATCTCATGGCCATTTTCATCTAGGACCCTACCCATTTTTGGGCTATCAACCTAATCCCCTATATCTCATGGCCATTTTCATCTAGGACCCTACCCATAACCTCCTTACCCCTCATCCCCTTAGTCAGCTTAAATAGATACCCATTTGGCTTATTTTTGTTATTAAAAGTTTTTCATTTGTATCTTATTTCCTCCCTCCTGGTGCATTTCTTATCGTCACTCCTCAACCCAGCTTGACACTTGAAGTACCAAGTAGTCTCCTCATCAGTTAGCTTCCCAACCTGTCTCTTTTTCCGCAAAGTTTCTAGGAGATCACTCCATCTCTTGTCTTTCTTGTCTTTTTTCCTTATCTCTCAATTTCCCAACCCCTATGATTATACCTTGCATTTCATTGGCAAAAATCCTCCAAGATCCTTGTATAGTACCTCTCCTCTTGAGTCTCTCAATTGCCTCTTCAGTTTGTTTGATAAACAGATCATCCTTAAGTAGCAAATTGTTTATCCTTAGTTTCCTAGTAGGAAACTTGTTTAACTCAGCTTCTTCCTAGCCCATTATATGCCATCCCCATTTCAGAGGCATATGGTCAAAAAGTGTAGTACTGGAATCCATAGTCATTCTTAGAGTGTGAGGAACCCACACAGCTTGTTGACTAAAAAAGACCCTATCTAATCTGAAGGATGACCCAAAATACTACAAACTAAAATAAGTGTGCCCAGGATCTAAGCCCCGATCACCCATCTCCCATCCACCATCCCTTAAGCCTAATCTCCCTCTCAGACCTTCCCACTTCATCTTCTCTTGTCCCACCAAAACAATACTCTCCCCCTAGAATTATCCCTCTATTTCTCAACCATGTTAAAGTCCCCCATAAATATGCAATGGCCCTAAATATTCAAGGTAACTATCCATTTCCACATCCCACTTCTCACTTTATGATTATGATCCCCATAAGCATTTATTATCCAAATCCTCTCCCCTTCTAGAACTATTTCCACAACCAAAATTCTACCATGAGTATGATTAGCTATGATGCTAGGTTTTAAACAACTTTTAATAATGGTCATAACTCCACTATACACTCCATTCACACCCCCATATATCACAACCCAATCCTCAAATCTATCTTTTCTCAAAATTTTAGGCCCTCATAAATTATGCTCCTGAATAGCTAAAATGGGCAGGCCCCACTCCTTGACTAAGCCCCAAAAGGCAGCGTTCTTCTTTTTATCTTTGATTCCCTTGACATTCCACGTGCAACCAAAATTTTTTAATGCCATACTCATGTTAGCGTAGTTTTAGGCACCATTTCTTCCTCCTCCCCACTCCCCCCATGATCCCCCTCCTTCTATATTTCTTTCCAAGCTTCATCCACTTGCCATTTAAATTTCTAAACCGAAGAGGTCCCACTATCCTCCTCTCCTAATGGATTCATATGATTTACTTCCTTGTTTAGCCCAATCCCCACCTTTATTATTTTAATAGTCTTTCTAGCCTCCTCCTTAGCTTGTCTTGAGCTCGTTTTCCCTTTTACCTCTCTCCACTCTCCATCTCCTACAGAATCCCCCTCATTAACCAGAATCCCTTTTCCTTTATCTTCTTCCACTCTATTTCTACAAGCCTCCTTTTCATTAGTCATGTTATCTACCCCAGTCTCTTGCTTATCCTTAGTTTCACCCTTTGGTTTAGACTCTACCCCCTTTACACAGTTCCTTGCTATATACCCGAACCCACCACGTTTAAAGCATGCCCCACAAAAAGTGAAAGAGTGCACAGAGCGGAAGCAGAGTGGCACTAGAATGGCACTAGAATGTGCTGAACAGAGAGTGCAAGAGAGAGAGAGATATGGAGAAAACTATGCTGAATATACTGAAGCAAAGCAGTCCTAAGCAAGAGAGAGAGAGAGAGATATGGAGAAAACTATGCTGAATATACTGAAGCAAAGCAGTCCTAAGCAAGAGACACTACAAGTCTCATAAGTGAGGGAGCAAAATATGTACAAGACTAAAATGAACAATGAGAGGCCAGCCCCACCTATTTATAGGTGAGGAGGGCTGGCCGACTGGAGCTGAATATGCTCGTCGACTGGAGCACATGACTGGCCGACTGGTAAAATACCAAAAGGGCTGGGAAAAATCCCAGAAAAATATGTAAAATAGGGGTGGCCAGCCCACAATCAAGGGCCATACAAATGGGACCAAAAGGACATCAGAAATGGGCAAAAACTGGGGATGAATGTGCTAACACCTCCTCTCAGCACCGGATGCTGAACATAACTCCGAGAAGCCGAAGAAGTTATCCTCTGTCAAAGACAAAAGAAAGCAGCAACAACAGGTTACGAGGAAAGCTCCACAAGCAATCTCCATAGCAACTTAGCTACAAAAGTAACAGAACAAGCTACCAGGTACACTGTTCTTCTAGAAGATATCAACCATGAAGGTTGCATCGTGCTGCTCCAAATATCGGTGCCAAACCCAAATATAAACACAGTGTCACTCCTCCATAGAAGGCAAAGGGACCAGCAACACATCCTGGTCATCACTGGAAGACCTATGAGTTTCTTCAACCAATACACTTTGCTTGAGGCACTTTGCTGGGCATACAAGTCCTACAATCTCTGCCACATTCCCCAAGCTGTCTTCTCTTCACGAATGGTGAAAAGTAAAGAGTCTGACACAGACAACATGATAGTAGATCTTGCCAGCTCATCCATATCTTCCCACTCTTCAGCAGTAAGAGAAGCGGGCATTACACCCCTTTCTTTGATAGGCTTGTGCTGCTTCTTCTGGAGCAACACATTATAGCACTGGGTTTGCCAAATATCATAGTTATGTGAGCAATAGGAGAAAAATCCCCCTCAGAAGTTGTGAGCAAAGATAGCCCACTGTCTTCCTCAAAAACATTACCAGAGATATCATCCTGGCAAGGAGAAGTATGCACAAAAAATGAAGGCAGGGCAACAAGAGAAACAAACTCCTCAGATGCAATGAGAAAAACTGGCCCAGTATCCTTCCCTGAGGAACATCTCCAAAAGAAGTATCCACAAAATCATTGGCACCTAGAAGCAGAAAGTATCTGCTGATCATTGGCATCACCATACAGGTCACAAAGCAACTGCCACACATAGTAAGTAGAAGCATCATCAGGAGCATAGATGAAGTGTTGAAGAACCAAATCCTGACAATTCAGGAGGAGAAAGCCATAGATATGTCCGTCAATCTTCCTCCACCGACACACATCCTCCGTAGAGGCAAGGTCTGGCAAGCACCGATTCTTGTACGAGAGAAACTCCATCAAACAATACTCCCTGAGAATAGAAGTAACCTACAACTTCCATGACTGAAAGTTACCACCATCCAACTTGTTTGCCTCATCAAGGAAATAACAAGAGAGTGGTACGGGAGCCAAATCTGAAGTTGTCATCATTGATCCAATCAATAGGACCAACACTCATAAAATAAAACTGTCCAAATCAAAAAACACTGATATAGGGTCTTTCCTCCCACCAAAACGCAGCCCTAAGAGGCTGGACAGCACCCGAGAATATGTTGTAAGAGGGTGTAAGAGGGAAAGGCAACAACAAGGATAGTAGCTTGGGCTCTCCTCCTCAAGAAAATGCGCAATCTCTGAAGCAGAAGAAGTGTCCTCCATAGGTACCAAGAGTGCCACCAAAGCCTAAAACACCACAAATCCCCTTTGCAAAGGGGAAAGCCCATTGGAGGGAAAAACACAGTACACAGAAGGCTGCTGTCCTGAAAAAATAGGCCGCCTATGTCCAATCTCCACATGGAAAAGAAAAAGACTAGTCAAACAGTACTAGAAGATTGTGTTGATGAAGCCAAACTGAAGGGCACAGCTACCAGCAGGTTCAGTCCAAAAAACGCAGCAAAGGAAGCTGCAGATCTGAGAAAAAAAACGCAGAGGCAAAGTGACCAGGTTCAGTCTAGAAAATGCAACATGAAAGAGCTGCAGAACTGAAGGAAAACGTAGAGAAGGAGCTACTGAAAACGTAGAGAAGGAGCTACTGAAAACAGTGCTGAATCTGGGGCAGCAAAAAGGTTGCTAAACCAAGAGTGATGATACCATGAAAGAGTGCATAGAGCAGAAGCAGAGTGGCACTAGAATGTGCTGAAAAGAGAGTGCAAGAGAGAGAGAGATATGGAGAAAACTATGCTGAATATACTGAAGCAAAACAGTCCCAAGCAAGAGACACTACAAGTCTCATAAGTGAGGGAGCAAAATATGTACAAGACTAAAATGAACAATGAGAGGCCAGCCCCACCTATTTATAGGTGAGGAGGGCTGGTTGACTGGTAAAATACCAAAAGGGCTGGGAAAAATCCTAGGAAAATATGTAAAATAGAGGTGGCAAGCCCACAATCAAGGGCCATACAAATGGGACCAAAAGGACACCAGAAATGGGTAGAAACTGGGGATGAATGTGCTAACAAAAAGGCCTGAATTTCAAATTTAGTTCCAATTTGCCTAAGTCACCTAGATCCACCTTGACAATTTTAGGAGTCTCTGTTGTGATGCTCCATGAAATACACACATTATTAGCCTGGTGGTTTCCCGCATCCTCTTTTGGCAGATACAAAACAGGACCAATCACGCTAGCTATTTTGTTCAACGCAGGTCAGAGCTACGGAGGTAATCCTACCACCTCTACCCAAACACGACAGACGTGAGATAAACTTTTATTTACATCAAAGAACGGGTCGAACGAGATTGCATGCATCAGCCTATGATCCATAAATAGAGGGGATCTTGTAAACAACTCAGAGACAGCCTAGGCCTTAGTGAAGAGGATATTAAAGAACCCCTTACCTAAGTAGAAAACCTAGGAGACAACCCTACCATGACAAACATCGTCTTGCGGCCATTTAGCGATATCAGCTTTACACGGAGGCTTACTAGAGTAGATTACAATTGTGCTAACCAGTAAAAACAACCCAACTTGACTCCTCACCAACTCAGGTGAGACCTTAAAACATACCTTACCACTCTTGGTTTAGGGTCTTTAAGCCTGAGCGATGATCCTATCCGTTACCCACTTTGGCGTCACCTTCTTTCGTTCTCTTCCCTCGTACTCTTGCGCTCGTGATTGCTTCATATCTTCAGAGCACTCCTCTCCTGAATCCCCCCATCCCCCAACATCCTCCTCTAGATGTTGAATCCAATGCCCCTCCAAGCCGTCACCCCCCTCAATGTACGGAGGCATGCACTTATGCGTGTGAGGTGATTCCCACTCGCCCATGATCTCCGCCACACACATCCTTATCAATAATTCACACTTAATTTCAAGGTACTCCTCTCTCCTCACTCACCAGGCTTCGTCATATATAAATACATGTAATAACAAGTGAAATTTGATATGGTTTCTTCTTATCTAAATACATGCAAGTGAAATTTGATATGGTTTCTTCTTATCTAAATACATGCAATAACAAGCCATTTGAAGATTAAAGGACATGATGAGAAATGTGTATTTTTTCAAGGTGAAATTTTGTGTGAAGGTTTGCATGAGGATATTTAAGGTTGATGAGTGTGTGGGGAACATGTACTTGTAGCATTAGGGCAATGGCCTAGGGGTCACACTCTTAATAAATTCCCCATATAATCTGCATGTGAAGGGTACTGAAGAATGGGTCTATATACATGGTTTTGCGGAATATACATATCATTTCATGTACGTATACATTATTTTCAAACAAATATTTTAGACCCCCATTATAAGTCAAATACATGGTTTTGCGGAATATACATATCATTTCATGTATGTATACATTATAAGTCAAATACACTAGCAACCAATAAATAAGACACCTCTATAAATGTAAAATTATAAATGGATCTAATTAAAAAAAGGCCTCATTTTGAACTTAGGTGATATCATACATTTTTTAATGATTCCCCCCCAAGGGAAATGGTGGGTGAGAGTTCATGACGATATGATACATATGATGATAGTTAAAATACCTCTTGATGTTGCATTATTAGCACTCTTAGATTACATGCAATTGAATTTCTAAATGTGACCATCAATATAGCCTTAAAAATGCCAGTATGTGCCAGTATTTTCTTGTAACCATTTTAATAGTTTTTTTAAACAAAAAGCTTGTTGAGTGGTGGTAAAATCCCCCATAATTTAATATCTTTCCATATCATGGAATATATTTTGTTTTACATGTGCTTACATCTCATGCATTTCACAATCTAATAAACGAATCTAAACTTTTGCAAAGAAATCCATATCATAGTTACCAACTCCGTTTGAAAATGGAACATGATGACATTGAACTTTTGTCATATTTATAAAAGAAAATAAATACCTCCATTGTTACAAGGTGAATGCATGTCATACACACAAGACCATTTTGTTTCTCTATAATAAAGTATATACAAAAAATTGTCAAGTGTTGATCATTATCTTTTTTGTGCTTTTGTGAGATATTATAAACTATGCTTTTATCTCTTTTAGGTTTTTTATTTCAATCTTACTTTTGGCAAAATCTATTTCATACTACCCAACTTAACATTGTTAGAAAATTTATTTCTGAATCCTTAATATAACAAAAAATGAAGGATTTAGATATCTGCTGAAGTAATGCACACATTTCTTCTCAAAAATGTTAGTCCTTTACTCCAACCATCATCGGTCATTTGCCACTATCTAAAATAATAAGTTAGGACACACAAGTTAATCCCATGGGAAGACGGACTTTAATACAGTGATGGACTTGTCATTGTTGTCTAGAGTAAATAAACAAAAAGGAGCTCACACATGTTAAAATCACCAATCAAACAAGTATTCACATAAGTCTCTAGTAAGGACACACTTAAGTCCAATGGAAGACATGCTTTAACATAGTGATGTACTTGTCATTGTTGTCTAGAGTAAATGGAGAAATCAACAAAAAAGAATGCACACACATGTTAAAATCACCAATCAAATAAGTATTGACATAAGTATCTATTCAAATATATGGTCGTATTCGCACAACATTATATGTAGGTGAGTAGGATCCAAGTAAAAGTTAGTATTAGGTAATTTAGCAAAGTGGTGATAGGATCATGTCCATCCAAATGTGTGATTACACCCTTAACACATATGGTATTTGAACCCTTAGTATGACTAAGGATTCACTTACAGCTAATTCCCTTAAATCAATGGTGGTTCTTAGTGTATGACTAAGGTATCATTTGACCTTGTATTTTATTGATTTGGCCCCTATTGCTATATTTTATTGATTTGACCTCTAGATGTGTTGTGTTTTTTCTGCTCTACTAGGTGCAACAAATGGACCTCTCCTTCCTTGCGTTATTATTGGTGATGTTGAGAGATCGTTGTGGTCTATGTGGATAATAGCAATTTTCTGATGAAGAGGTACACGACGGTGCAGCGTATAGCTTCATAAAAGAAAACATGAGAGAGGTACATAAAAACACAGAGCTTCATGTGGAGAAAAAAATGCATCATCATAGCATGAGAAAACACACAACTTCATATGGCAAAAAATGTAGCATAGCATGATGATGGTGAAAACTCTCATGAAAAACACATAGAGGAGATATGGTTGTGATAGCATGTTAGCATTCATGGTGCCAAGATGGGGTATGTGGGAAGAGAAGGATGAAGGATCAAGCCACGACTATGGTGGATTGAGGATAGCCATGGTGAGTGTGTGTGTGTGTGTGTGTGTGGGGAGAGAGAGAGAGAGAGAGAGAGGTGATAGCAAGCACAAGAGAAATATAAGAGAAATATGTTGCACAACTCAAATGATACTCTTGTAATTGGAGAACCTCCCAAGTACATGCTTTTATAGGCATCAAGCCTTATATTTTCATCTAGATTTTGACAAGTGTTGTTTACACCCATAGAGGGTTTTTACACCAACTAAGTCCAAGAAATACCCAATAAATTTAGCCCATGCAATAAGCCAAAATTGATGTATTACTAACTTTTTGAAAGAGAGGGAAACTTTTTTTGTTTGTAATTTCTAGTTACATGGGTGTGAGAAATAGAAGGTTGATTCAAGGGATTTGTTATTTAAAATGTTTAGTGGGTGGTAAAATCAATTTGTTCTCATGGTATTGGTGTTTAAGGGGGCTAATACTAGTGTTGTGATGACAATTATAAAATTACTATATCAAAGCAAGGTGTACTACTCATGTCCTCACAATCATTTGAAGCACTATTGATTGTCACTTGAAGAACTATTAACGCTTGAGTTGTTTGCCACCACTACACATAGCACTTTTCATGTACACACGCATGAATAAAGCTACTCCTTTTCATAGGCCTTATGTAAAAGGATTTTTGTGATTCCTCTTATGTACAACACGTGGGCATACGTGGATGTACACATTTTCATCTTTTATCCACACAAAAATTCATATGTTCAAGCACAAATTCATATCTACACATATGCATGCATGAATGCATGTGTGTTCACATGAAAATTCATATGTTCACATACAAATTCATATCTACACACACATGCATGCATGAATGCATAATGTGATCCCATACATAAAATGTATTGATATATGCATGTGTATGCATATATCAATACAACTATATGTGCATGCATGCATGTAGATGTATAGAGATATACATGCATAAAACACACACATGATCATGTGCAAGCATGAACATGCACACACATAAGCACACCCACATGCATGTATTAAAGCATGCACACACATGCCCACCACACACAACCACACATGCATAAGACAATAACTTACATTGAAATGCCAATAGAAGAAAATGGCTAGAGGTTTACATTATAATGGTTACACATCATTGTGTATAGCTAATTTATAATTATTAAAATGCTAATAGAAGGAAATGGCTAGAGGTTTACATTATAATTTTTACATGTTAATCATTGTGTATAGTTATTTTATAATTATTTCAAATAGAAAACAAGAGGAATGCACATGTTTTAGATAATGAAACCTTATTCTTCGGCAACATTGATTTGAATGCTTTTCATCATAGGTTAAAGAAGACACGACATCCTTAAAGTAGCATATGTCTTTAAAGTTTTAAGGAATCATTTATCCTTGTCTCATTAACAAGAGTCCACATTTTAAGTAGAAATTAAAATTTAGTTGGATAATAATTCCATATAAGAAGAGATTAGAAAAATTAGTAGCTTTGAATAATGAGGATAATGTAGACATTTATTTTAGGAGAACAATAAGATTAGCAAAGGCATAGGAAAACCTATTGAAAGGTTATGTGTATTGGAGGGATATGGCTACATGCCTATGGGAGGGATGTGGCTAATTCATGCATCATTATGCATGGACCTATGGGAGATGTGGTCAGTGTAACCCATTGTGAGAGGGGATGTTTGTGACCTCTTGATTGCCGTTTTCTCACTACATAATCCCAAAAAATAAAAGAATTTTTCTCAAACAATTAGTTATCTATTGTTAGACTAAAAGAGTTAGAACATTTACGTAATCACTCAATTCACCACCTCACTTAAAATTGAAGGTAAGCGCTAATTAGATAAACGATAAAATTTTAATTTTCAAACGATCAAGAACTAACAAAGCAAAAAATTAAATTAGTAACTACTCAAAAAAAGAATTAGTGTATGTGCTTAAACATTATAAATCATCCCAACATAACAACCACAATTGACAACAGAGAAATTTGAAAGCATAACAATTGTTTAAAAAGTCACATTATACATGTACACAAAAAATGTTTTAATATCATTTTTGAAAATGCAAAATGTGTAGAGTGCAAGAGCCTAAATGGTCTAGCTTAGAAAGAGTTTTCCAAATTTTAATATTTAAAAGTGCCAACATCTGTGTGTGTGTGTGTGTGTGTGTGTGTGTGTGTGTGAGAGAGAGAGAGAGAGAGAGAGAGAGAGAGAGAGAGAGAGAGAGAATTAAAATTAGATCAGCATAAAGGAAGATAAATCATTTCACAAATCCATGGGTATTAAGCAGAATCCATTTCAAAGGCTTGTAATAAAAAATGAAGAGAGAATCAAAATTAGATCATCATAAAAGAAGAAAAAATCCATGGGTATCAAGTAGAATCCATTTCAAAGGCTTGTAATCAAAAGGAAGACAAAATCATTTCACAAATCCATGGGTATTAAGCAAAATCCATTTCAAAGGCTTGTAAATAAAAAAAACTAATGAAAGGAGATAGAAGCATAGTTTATAATAGGTTGCAAAATCACATTAAAATTTTCCAAAATTTGACCATTTTGTATATTTACTTTTGTAGAGAAACAAAATAGACTCGTATACACCAACATGCAATGGAGGTTTTCATTTCATGATCAGTGTGGCAAAAGTTCAACATTATCATTTGAATGGTGATGATCCATTCAACTTCCCATGGTTTTCTCCTCCGACGTCCCAGCAATCGTGCACTAAAGATAGCATGTTACAACACCTCCACGAATTCATCAGAAGATATGATCAAGTGCCCAATCCTGCGTAGTTGCCACTGTCAAATTCTTTAATCTGATCATCACACTATTGGAGATGTTCCTAAAATGGAACCATTATCATGATGAAGGCACCGTAAGAATTGGCCTTCAATAAAGGGCCAACACTGAAGCATATCTTTGGCTACTATATGAGCGCTTCGAGTGGATGCCTGAGTGGATGCCTGCCTATAGGCTCCAAACATTTGAAGACATGATGAGACAACTTTCTAAACAAGCTACCATGTCTTCCGTATCTCGAGCCCCCCCCACCTCGGCGGCATCTTACCTTGAGCCGCAACTTTTTTCAAACCTATTCAATCTACTACTGTTAGATCCGTGCTAGCTCCAAGGATGGACCTATATTAGGGAGGGGGGTATGTTAACCACTCCGGCTAACATTATTTTTTAAGCGTGGCCACGCTTCTTGTAACTTATCTTTTTGTAACTGCGCAAAGCGACGCTAATTAATAAAAGAGATATGGGATGATTAAGCTTACGGCTTGCGTAAGCTTGATCAAGCTTACAGCTTGCGTAATGCTGGTCATAGGGATGAGATTTACATAGAGCTAGGAAGCTAGTTTTGGGCCGCCAATTGTAAATGGGCGGCCAGCCACCAATTGTAAAATGAGAGCTCTTGTATATAAGACATTTTATGGAATATGAAAAGGGACAATCTCATTAGTCTCAATTGAGTTTCTCTCTCTATCTCTCTCTCTCTCTCTAACTTTCTTGAGCTTGTGGATGCTTGGTTGTATTATTGATGCTTTATTGAATATACAAAGAGGGACAAGAACATCCCAACCATAGAAGAATCTGGATAAGTATCCACATTACTGGGCTTATATAGTGGTTTGCCTGTCCCACACTAGCCCAGTCCTCCGACCCGGGCATCTCACCCTTGAACCTCGGACACTCTTGCCACATGCGCTCCAGTGTGTGGACTCCATGTCCAGTCAACAAGCTCTGCCGCCACTGTTATGTAACACACACACACATTCCACATTATATGTAACATAAACTTATAGTTTTATACTTAGTTAGACCGATGGGCTCTTGCTCGAGTGGTTATCATAGCTCCCAAACTACTCCTCCTCCAATGGCCTCCCTCCTCCTCCTTGTGTCCTCTCTCCTCCTCCTTGTGTCCCCTCTCCTCCTGTCCCCTCTCCTCCCCCTCGTGTCCTTGACTCACATCCCTCTCTCCTTTCTTGTCTATCACTCTCTCCCTCCCTCTCCCTCTCTCTCCACCTCCCCCTCTCTCTTTCCATGCCCCCCCCTCTCTCTCTCTCTCTCTCTCCCTCCCTCTCTCTCTCTCTCTCTTTCCCCCCCCCTCTCTCTCTCTCTCTCTCTCTCTCTCTCTCTCCCTCTCTCTCTCTCTCTTCATCACTCCATATCTCTCACTCTCGCTCCATCCATGTAATCATTCACCTTACCTCTCTCTCTCTCTCTCTCTCTCTCTCTCTCTCTCTCTCTCTCTCTTTCTCTCTCTCTCTCTCTCTCTCTCTCTCTCTCTCTCTCTCTCCTCCTCATCGTGTCCCCTCCCCTCCCCCTTGCGTCATTTACTTACACCTCTCTCTCTCTCTCTCTCTCAATGCTCTAAACTCAAGAGGAGTTGCACATGGTCACAAAAACGTGTTTTAGGCATGTCTTGACCTCCGTTTTTTAGTTAGCAGGCATTTGCACGCACTGCAAGTAAGTTTTGATATTTTGCAGAACTCTATTTTTGGAACTGCAGGAAGGGAATTTGGTTGCACAGATACTGTGTACTGCAAAGAGGTCTTACAGGTGTTATTGGGTATATGTATGAAAATTAAGGTCATTGGTTGTGACAGTTTGGGTGTACTATGGTACCGTTACAGTGAATACAACAATTTGTGTAGGTCAAACAAGTGTTGTTTTTGGTGAATTTGTGTTACAGAGAATACAACAGTTTGTGCAAGTCAAACAAGAGTGTTGTTTTTGGGAAATTTGTATTGTAGACAAGATGTCAAATGATGGAATTAACCATATCGCTGTAGAGAAGCTTGACAAGAATAACTTCTATGCTTGGAGGTTTAGATTAACAAATGTTTTGATGAAAAAAGGCTTCTTGGACTACATTGAAGGTGAGCATGAGGAGACACCAGAGATACCTGAGATTAATCCAACTACTACGTAGATGTATAAGAATACAAGGATTTGAATCAAGTAGCAAGGAAAGTCATGTATTGGCTTTCTATTAGTATACATGACACCCTAATTGGGTACATATAAAGATGCCAAGTCACCCAAGGAGACATGGGACACCTTGGTGAAGTTATATAAAACTAACACCAAGGCATGAAAGATTCAGTTGAAGAATTAGCTTCATACTATGAAGAAAAAAAAACATGTATGTGAATGATTATGCCTTGAAGATCAAGGGCATTGTGGAATCCTTTACATCTATTGGTGTTTTGTTGATGATGATGATAAGGTGGAAGTATGTCTACGTGGTCTCGGGCCACAATACAAGCCATTCAAGATGTCTATTCAGACTCGGGAGAATATTCCAAATCTATAAAGTTTGGAATGTTCTCCTTTAGGAGTGGTGCTATGATATGGAGCAGCAAGAAGTAGCCAACACTTGTGTCTTATCGAGTAACAGAGGCAGAGTGTAAGGGTGCTGCAATGGCAGCATGTTAGGTAGCTTGGTTTTGTAAGCTACTTGGTGATTTGGGGCTGCAAGTTGACAGGCAGGTTGTCATCTATTGTGACAACCTTAGTAGTATATAGTTGGTGAGAAACCCAATTTTTCATGTGCGGACCAAACACATAGAGGTTCATTATCACTTCATTAGAGAGAGGGTCTTAGTAGGAGACATTGATCTCATGTATGTTAACACGGAGGAGCAAGTAGTTGACATTTTCACGAAAGCCCTGGGAGCAAAGAAGCTTCATAGATTCCAGACTATGCTTGGAGTCCTAGAGATGGAGTTGAGCTTTAGGGGGACTGTTGAGATGTCAAGATCAACACGAGCTAACACTTATGATATGCGTGGGTGACCATTTTTGTCAGTTACATCACTGGCGTGTTTGGTAGGATATTGACATGATGGATCTTTGCCAATGATTCTACAGTTGGACTATACCATCTACTAGTCCACCATTGAGTTATGGCGCACACTTATCTTGCCAGCTCACTCACTTATTAGTGTGTTCACATTATGGACCGCATGTAGAACTCTTTTTGTTGAGAAGAAGAAGAACAAATTTTGAGCCTCTCATCTTGTGTGTTCTCTTCTAGGGTTTGTGTGTGTGTGCTTGCAAGAGCTCAAGATCTCTTCCTCCCTGTACTTTTCATAGACCACAGTAAAAGCAAGATTTGGAGTAAGGTAATAACACATTCTTTGCAACTTTTGGTTTGGAAAATTGTGACTTGTATCTTAGCACAAGACTAGCACATCATGTGTGCTTTTCTCATGGCTTGGTTAACTCACTTGACCTCGTTCACCTACTAAGGCGACCCTTATTTTTCGTTTATATAGCGAGAATATAGACTCTACCATCACTACTTAGAGAAGTTGTAGAGTGTCCAACATGGGATAGAGTAAATCATAGACTCTACCATTACCATCACTACTTAGAGAAGTTGTAGACTGAATCATAAATCTCAAAATAATATGTTGGGTTTTTTAACCTAAAGAAGAAAAGCATATAGTTGTCCACCATAGGATAGAGTGAATCATAAACATCAAATAATATGTTGGGTTTTTTAACCCAAAGAAGAAAAACATATAGCTGTTTCTCCCTAGCCCACCAATTCGGGAATGCCATCTTTTTCTTTTGAATGAGACATCACTTCTACTACCTACAACCACCTATGCGTACCTGCTTGTTGCAAATGATTCCTTCACATCTCTCTTAGAAAGGTATGTAATATTGCTTGTCTACACCATCGCATGTGGCATCCCCTCCTCTAAAAAAGCATCACCTTTCTAGTACCAATCTCATATAAGGTGTATATTATTGAACCTTAGCAATATCATACAAGATGTATATTATTAAACCTTAGCTCTCACCATTCTTCTTGGAACTTTTTTCTTTTCTAGATGAAAAAATGGGCATCGGATGATTTACGATGATGTGAGGATAACAAATGAATATTTTCATAAAAACATTGAACATTATTTGGTTTTACTTAATTGTTCTAAAGTCTTATCTCCAAAATTATTTGGTTTTACTTGATTGTTCTAAAGTCTTATCTCCAACTAGAGGTATAAATAGAAACAAAGGGTATGCTCTTTTAATGAGAAAGGGACTTCCACCACTACATTAAAAGGGCCTATGTACACCAACACATGAGCACACATGTGTGTGTGTGTGTATGTATGTATATATGTATTTACATATGTATGTATGTATGCATATGTGTGTACATATATATGCTTGCACGCACGCGCGCACACACACACACACACACACACACATGCACACAAATACACACACATGCACACACACACACACACACACACACACACACACACACACATATAAATACATACACATGCATATAGGTGTGTGTATGTTTGTATACATGTCTGCACTTTTTCTTGAGTTTAAATAAGGCTTTGATTTGAAAATTATCCTTCTTTGACAAAAGGGTAAATGAAACATCTCTAGAATATGCATACGAGGATTGATGAAAGTTGTGAAGCACTCATCAAAGAGAAGCAAGATGTAGGATGTTGTTAAGAAGTCATTTTCTTATTAAAGAGAAATAAGATAATGGGTAAAAATGAACATGAATGGGCTCATAATTACCAATATAATGGGTAAAAATGAAAATAATATTATTGTTTATGCTTCAAAGTACATATTTTCAACAAATACATTCAATATATTTAGTTAAAGCCATGTGTACTTGCATGGTGGAAAGTGGGGCTAAGATGAATTGTAGCCACTTCTTATGTGACCCTTGCATTTATATATGTGTTCTTTTATTTGTAATCATGGTTAATACCACCATGGTTAGCATGGCAACCCCAATAATGTACCAATAGAGTGTTCTTGAGTTAGCATATAAAGAGGGAACCCTACTTAGTTTGATCACACCCAAATATTAAAAAAAAAACAAGGCTTTGATTTGTAATAACAATCATGTGCATGTTTGTGTAATCAAGTGTCTATGTATATTTTAGGCTTTGATGTGGAGTGAATCCATACTAATATTAAACGATTTTGTCATTTTCAAGTGATAAGGGATCTTGGAGAAATAAATTAGTTTGGACACAAAACTAAATGTATTTTACAAGATTCCCCTTTAACTGTGAAATGGAGTTGCCTAATAAATAAGAGACATGAAAAAAGATGCAAAAGTTATTAATAAATCCTTTAAAAGACCACTTTTTCTTGAGATCTATCTTAAATTATAATGCCCTAATACGAATCATAAACTCCATCAAAGGGATGTGATGAGCATGTGTGTGTGTGTGTGTGTGTGTGTGTGTGTGTGTGTGTGTGTGTGTGTGTGAGAGAGAGAGAGAGAGAGAGAGAGAGAGAGAGAGTGCACATATAACTATATGTGCATCCATGCTTGTACACTCATATTCATGTGTATTTATAGATGTCCACACATGTCCATGTATGTATGTGTGTACCATGCCTACATGTCTATATGCAGATTCATGTGTATTTATAGATGTGCCATGCTTACATTTCTATATACATATTCATGTGCGTTAATAAATATCTTTACACGACTCCATGTGTGTATTTGTGTGCGTGCATGCGCGTGCGTGCATTTGCGCACCTCTCTCTCTCCACCCCCCTAGTAAACCCTTTATTCTACAAGCGTTACAAAGAGAACGAAATGTTTCTTGGTTTTATGTTAAGTATCTGATTGTGATCTTTATAGTGGAAGTGAGCAATTTTTCTACATCAATATCCCACAAAATGTATTTGGAGTTATGACTATCATGACCACCATTGTACAATCATTGATTAATAATTGAAAACCATAAGGTTACGTTGTTAAAGTGTATCTTTGAATGAAAAGGATATGCATCGCATTGCACTTGAACTTAGTGTTCCATCGTGCATTTACCAACATGAGACTTCTTGGCTACATTTCGGTAATATTTTAATGATGAATGAGAGTGTATGCATACATTGACCTTATTGGAATGGCTTTGATCATTAAGTGGATACTTGTCAACTAATCACACCCTTCTCTTGTAAGCTAACCACTGTGTCATGTAAACACTTCGTAAGAGGAGTAAAAACAAGCCCCAAGTTGCGTAACTTTTTGTTGGAGAATTGATATGCTTGAACCTTGGGATGCTTCTCATCAGAACACCTGCAATGAAACATTGAAAAGTGTGATGAGAAATTAATATTTTTATGGGGTGAAATGTTAGTAACAAGAATATCAAAAAATGATGAAATGTTGTCTTAGATGAAATGAGCATGAGTTACGAGGTATAGATAAGTGTAATATTGAGATAATGGTGGATGGCAGATCATGGATAGATAATAGAAAATGAGTGAGCAAACATAATACAAAACTAACATTTCAAATGGTGGAGGATCCCAATTGCATGTATGAAAATGGTAGTTTCCTTGAGATTTTATGCAACTAATTTCCTTGAGCTTTTATGTAACCAAATTTTCAATGAGCTGTGTTTGAAAGCCCATGACACACATTGTTACTAGCCTCTTTACACAACATCTTCATCAAGATCCAAATTCGACCATCAATACCCTTTTAGAACTATGAGTAACTTTTACCTTTTTTGGAGCTCCTCTACAACTCATGCTTATGAAAAGGCTGTTAACCCAACACAGAATGAAGAAATCCACCCTCTTCCCTCCCTCTCCCCCTCCCTCTTCTTTCTCCTCTCCAAAATTTACATTTCTCTTTGATCCCTTTCATGTCATTGTAGTTATTTGCACCTCATTTATTACTGATTTGTTGATGTTTTCTAATGAATAACTGTTCTTTTTTTGTAAAGAAAGCCACATCATAGTGCCTATCTCCTATTTCTACCCTATTTCCTATTTCTACTTCTCTTTTTTGGCATTTAGAAAGCATAGAGCACCCTTTAAAAGGCAATGCTTGGTCTTTTGCAAAACTCTTATAATATAAGAACCCTTCTTTCTATAAGGTAATTGATAACCCTCCTTTCTATAATATGAAACCCTCCTTTCTGCAAAATAATTGCTTGTTGATGCACATACTTCTCTTGTTTCTTAAAATTCAAATTTAGGTATTTTTCTATTTCATGCTTCTATGATATCTTAATACATACGCTTCTATGAGATCTTAATGTGTATGCTTCTATCGTTTTCACTAGGTTTCTAATTTCAAGAAGTGTGCTTATTTCAATTTTGTCGTGCATTTTAATTTTGAGCTCTTAGCTTCCAAGAGTAACCATGGTGACATTTTTTTGGTCAAAAATGTGGGCCTTCATTAAAAATAAATTAAAATAGGGAGTGGTTCAATTAATATTATTCTAACTATGATGTCCATTATTTTCACTCTAAAAGCTCTCTCCTTTTCCTCTCTTAAAAGAATGGTTCAAATTAATACTTGTTGCACTAACCATGCCAAGTGTACTTTTCACTTCACTTCCAAAAGATTTTTCTCCAAGCACATGCATGTGCCTGCATACATGCAATGCATATGCACGCACACACATACATGCACATGCTCGCACACACCTTTTTGCATTTTCATTATCAAAACTTTTGGTAATTCATTGAATTATTCGGAGCCCTTCCTAGGCTACACTTTTTTCTACCCATTTTCCATTTGCGCGGGAAGGTAAAAAGGTTTTAAGCATGTTCGTATTTTCTTTCTATTGGAGGAGGGTAGTAATGCTTTAAATAAAAGAAAACTTACATGTGTTTTGATTTATTGGTTGTTTACTAATGCCATTGATTGTTTTGCTATTGCTAAATGCTTTCTAAAATATGGATCAATTATGCATTTATTTCATGCTTGCTTCTTTCTAAAGAAAAGTGACTCAAAGGTTTTAAATCTCTTTTGTTTTAAGAGCTGATTATTAGTGTCTTAGTAAAATGCTCTTACTTTCTTGGGATTGGGTATTGAGGGAACATGTCTGCAAGGAGGTCGCAAACATCGCCTCGGTGGGCCACACTCTCAGCACACAGGTACCTCCCGTTGGCTCGAGGGCTCTCATAGAGGAGGATGCATGAATCAGCCACGTCCCTCACATCCACATATGCTTGCACTAGGTTTGCATATGTCTTTGCTGACCCTGTCATGCAATTAAGGGAGGTAAGCATATGTCATCTAAGTACATGGAAACATACGTTATTTGGGAGGTAAGCATATATGCTATTTGGGTACATTGAAACATTTGATCATAATAAATTTTTTCCTTTAAATGCATATGCATGAAAAATGGGTTGCATGTACCTGATAAGTATTTGAGAATATGGACGGTGCTAGCATTCATGGTGGATTGCAACAAGGGCCCAAGTACTAAAGAAGGGTTTAGTACGACCAAATCCACATTCTTCTTCTTTGCATGATCCCAAGCTGCTTGCTCCGCCACCATTTTTCCATAGCAATACCAATTCTAATGACAAATTCATAATCATAATAAGAAAACATGGCATGGATCAAACATATTTTGATCATTTAAAGGAGCTCAACTTAGGCAAAGATTATTAGCCCTCCTTTAATATAATCTACCATGTGAGACAAACTATCAATTCTAGGGGCCCTTAGACAAATAACCCACTCATCCTTACTATCAGAGTATCTAGGGGCCCTTAGACAAATAACCCACTCATCCTTACTATCAGAGCATCTGATAATGGTGGCTAGTAGGGTGAATGCTCATGGATTGGCAATCAAGCCCCCACCCTTGGCCTAGTTGTTGGCATGTAAAGCCCGTAGATCGTTATACTTGTTACTATGTGTGATAACTTGAAAATATAAAAACTTTTTGATGTGGTATAAATGGGCTACATACCTTGGTCTCTTTACAATAATCAAGGTCACTCCAACATGCCTCATCAACAACAATGCATGGGTCCCTGTTGGGGTCCATGTACACAGCTCCAATTGATGAAGTGAACACTACGCGCTTCACCCCGGCTTGAGCGGCCGCATCCAGCACATTCAGAGTGCCTTTGACGGCGGGGTCCACCATTTGCACCTGCAAAAATGTCAAAAAACAAAAACCACCAAATAAGAGACAAATGTGTCCACTGTGGGTGACCATTTTCTTGAGTTTCAAGAGTGTGGTTTTGGGTGGAGGGAATATTTTGAAGTTTTGAAAATGGAGGGAAATTTTTATTTTGAAAATGGAGGGAAATTTTTAATGTTTTTGAATTTGAAATGGGGGAATATTAGGGTTAGCTTACTGGGTCATCTGTGACCGGGGAGGCGAGGTGGAAGACGCCGTCGCAGCCATTGATGACAGACAAGAGGCTATCAAAGTCCAAGAGATCTGCCTTGACAAGAAGCAGCCCCTTTGCAGCACCTTCCAATTGCTTCAAATGGGCATTCTTTGGATCATCTGCTACACATTAACACCCATTAGTACATCAATAAGTTATCCACTAAACTCACTTGAAATGTTACTCTTTGACATAACCAATCATCAACCACATTAGCATCAATGGTGAAATGCTGTTAGCATAAATGAATGAAGACAAACAACAGGCCTTAGAACAGCCAGTTTGACCTTCATTACAGCCAATTTGACCTTAGTTAGCCCATTAAGATGGCAATTTTGCAGTTAATTACAGTGTGTGATTTGTATAATATGTATCAGATTACAGCCAGATCGACACTTAATTAGCCATTAAGATGATAATTTTGCAGTACAGATTGGCCATTAGGGTTATGGTTTTGCAGTTATTTATTTGTATATATAGTAGGCTTTGTGAGAAAATGTCAAGATTGAATAATAATTATATAATGGATGGATTTAAAAAAATGGGAGATTTTGATTTTCACCTGGGTTCCTGACTGTGCCTTTGACAGTGTAGCCCTTTTGTAGGAGGTGCTTAACAAGCCAGGAGGCTATGAACCCCCCTGCTCCGGTTACACACACAGTGGCCGTCCGCCCACCACCGCCCACATCTGCTTTCACACTATCGTCCGCCTTGGTGTCATAACTTTCCTCACAGCTGGCCACCTGTCCGCCCATAATGACCTCAGGCATTTTTTATAGTCTGCAATAAATTTCAACTAAATCACAAAATAATCCTTGCTTTATCAAGAGATTGAAAAAACAAAATCGCCTTTTGAGCATTCTCACCAGAAAAATCTGACATTACACAATTATAATTATATAACTTAAACAAAATAACTAAATTATGATCATCTCAATCTGTCTAGAAAAATAGTCAAAAAAATAACCAAGTATAATAGTAATCAGATAACCAAATATTTTAAAATAACCAAATTTAATAGAATAGAAATCAGATATCCTTGATCCGTCCATAAAATTATTAATTAAGTTGGGTGAATAATTAAACAAGTAGTCTGATAATCTCAATCGGCCAAAGACAAAAATTATGAGACTTTTTTTAGACAAATTATGTCCATAAATAAGTTTAATTTGTACACACAGAACCTAACATAAATATGCCATTACATCAATAATGGAAAATATTGATAATCTGCCCTTACATAAAATAGATTAGCAAACTAATAATCTCAATCTGGTCTAAGAAAAAAGAGAACTCACCATTCTGACAAATTCCATAAACTTAAAAAAAAAACCCACAGATAAAATAAATATTACATTCTTGAAAGAGGCAGGCGATTTTCATGCAGGCGAGAATTAAAAATTGGCTGCACATTAAAAAATAAAACAAATAAAAAGTGCAAGGAATAGCCGACTCTGTAGAAAAATGTGGGCGATTTTTATGTTTTTTTAAAAATGTTTTTACGTGCTGATTGATAGGTTTTCATGAAAATGCAGAGACCAGAAATTGCATCCGAAGTTTCATGCTATTTTAGAGCTTCTGCGGGAAATAAATGGGGAAAATTAGATTTAAAAAAATAATATAGCTGAAAAAAGAGAGAGTAAAATCTAATTAAAAAATACAAATTTCAGAGAATGAGTGCTGTAGTATTGAGAGCAAATGTTGCTGGGAAAAATAAAAATCAGAAGCAGAAATTTCTCAAAATTGGACATGAAACCTGCTGGGAGAAGAAAAGAGGATTAATGCATGATTGGTTGAAAGACTAACATGGAAATTTAACAAGGGATTAGCGCATAATTAGTCGAAAGTGAAGATAAAGATTGGGAACTTACATGGATTAAGCCAAGCAGGTGGTTGTGGATCCACTAATGAAGTGTGTAAAATGAGTGCACTAATCACAGTGTGCACATTTAATTATAACTAAGAGGTGTATGGTAAGCAAGGTTTAGGAGAATGTGGTGGGCGTGATCATCCACCACTAAGAGATTAAAGGAAAGCTTGATATATAAATACAAACAAAAGCTTCAGAGAGGAGAATGTGGTGGGCGTGATCATCCACCACTAAGAGATTAAAGGAAAGCTTGATATATAAATACAAACAAAAGCTTCAAAGAGGAGGAGGGCAGCATTACGTAAGGCTTGTCGTAAGCTTCGAGCTTGTTTGGTGAAGAGGTTCGTCACCCCACTCACCACCCCCACACGACTTGCACGTGTCAACACACACACTCTCACTCTCCCTCACACACTCCTCTCTCTCTCTACACACACACACACACACACTTACATGGTAAAATATCAATTACATTTTAGAGTTTTCATACAAGGATTTGCATATGTAAGCACTTCCATGTACTCGCTTGTTTACATGCACAGAGGTGCATGCATATGCCCTCATGCTATGCTTTTGTGTGCATGTGCATGCACATGTGTGCATGTCATGTGCGTGTATGCATATGTGTGCATATGCCATGCTTTTTTGTGCACATGTGCATGTAGGTGCGTGTATGTCTATGCATGTCTTTGTCTATGTGTACATGTGCACACATGTGCAATGTGCCTCATACAAGACCTCCCTCAAAATGCCAATGCATTGGAGTTATTGCATTGTATATGCATGTGTGTTCGTGAGTGCATGTGCGTGTGTTGGCGTATAAAATTTCTAATAGAATTTCTCGCAAACCCTTTTTTTTAAGGGTAATGGAAAACAAAGTTCTCTTGTGCAATGTTGTAGCTCATAAAATCACTAAAACTGCTAATGCGTGAGAGTTCTTGCATTGTGTATGCATGTGTATGTGCATTGATTATGCCCAAACTTATTTTAGGAGGCCCATGTAAAACAAAGTGTTCTCATCCTGGCACAAGAGTTAGCATAAATAATAAGGTCGAGAGTTCATATGCACACATTTGTGTATGCATGCTTATGCACGTTGTGCTACTAGAGTGAGTTTAGACCTTTAAAATCTAAAAGTGCCTTCAATTTTTAATATTAATATTTTTTTGAGTCTTGGTAGAAAAGCCTACAAATTTCAAGAAATATACAAAAAGCACCATACTTTTTATACACATAAGTAGTGCTTTGAATGATTGAAATGACAAGAATGATACACCTTATGGCAAGAATCGTAATAACAACTCTCTCTCTCTCTCTCTCTCTCTCTCTCTCTCTCTCACACACACACACACACACACACACACACACACACACACACACACTCACACACACACACACACACACACACACATGTACACACCCACCCAAGTAGTGCTTTGAATGATTGAAATGACAAGAATGATAGCAACAACTCTCTCTCTCTCTCTCTCTCTCTCTCTCTCTCTCTCACACACACACACACACACACACACACACACACACACACACACGTGCACGCATACATGCACCTACACACACAATACCACATCACATTTTCACTACCCCACACATTTACACATACCTCTCTCTCTCTCTCTCTCTCTCTCTCTCTCTCTCTCTCTCTCTCTCTCTCTCCCCCCTTCCACCAACATGAGGTGCATAAGTTTTCCTTTCTATTTCTCTTTGCATGTCACACCACTCAAAAGGATTGGAATCCTTGACTAGCCTTACCTTGGTGGATTGTCACTTTCTCCTTAACCTACTTTTGGAAACACTCTACCATGCCTTTTCCCACTAGAACTACCATTGGAACCACTTCTTTTATTTTTAAACATTAGAGATCACAATCTTTGGTGCAACACACATTCCAACATGCTAACTTGAGGTAAACTTTAGAAAACATTGCCTAGCTAGCACTTTTCAAAAACGTTGTATAGCTAGTTTCTTACACCACATCAAAGTGATGTCCACCCACCATATGTGAGAGTACGTTATGCCTACAAAACATTCTAAAAAGGTTTTTCTAGATTATTGCACTTTTGTTTGAGAGGTCACTCAAAAATATGTAAGATAGCACGTGAGTTCAACATAAGGTGTGGGGATTTTTAATTAAAATTGTGAAAATTTTGATACATGAGGGGTACTTTTATTGCAAAAAGTGTTACAGAAGGGGTGTTTTTAAAATTCAAAAATCTATAAGTAGGGGGTACCACTTAAATGCACATACTACATAGGGGGTTAATAAAGTGACCCCTGAGTCCATCTTTTAGACAACACATTCCATTATATTGGTACTTTTTTTTAAAGTGAGAAAATGCAAATTGTTCTCCTTAAATTGATGATTTAGGGGAGGCAATAATGCTTCCAAAAAATATGCAGTTGTATGGTCTATTTAGTCTAAGGTTGTTTAGAGATTATGAATGTAAGTTGGCGAGAGAAGGTGAAAAAATGCTAGAGATTCTTGGTGTAAACAATGGTGTAAACTTAATGATGTAATAGCCACATGGTATTCCAAGCCTTGTAAGGTCTCAAATAATTATTGTAAGAAAGAGCAAGTTTGGATACAAATGAATAAAGAAGTCTCCAAGAGAGTGCTAATCCCATTTTGGGTTAACTAGATGCTCTCCACCACATATTAGAGTGAAGAGTAAGTTTCATGCAAAGGCACTATAAAAGTTGTGCAGTTATTGACAAGAAATAGGATCTTGGGGAGACACATCACTTGCTATTCAATGGATTAAAAATATAAACTTCAATTATTACCATGAGAGAGATAGCATAAAAACATAAATAAAATAAACACATGAGAGAGTATTGGGTGCAATCTATCCCCCCTCAAGAAGTGTCGGCCTTCTTCCACCTCTTGAGTATTTATGATTTATTAATAAAAATAGCCCATAAGCCAAAAGTAGATGCACACTCATGCATGGCCTTGCCCTTTACAACAATCTGGGTTTCTTTTTACACAAGCTTAGGTAAAGTATTCCTATCTAAGAACTAAAGGAGAATTACAAAAAAGAACCCGAAGGGCTAATTCACATGGAAATAAATAAGTCCACGCCCAATATAACAAAAGTGGGCGGCTTAATAGGTCCATGCCCAAATACATCAAAATGGGGTAGCCAACAACAATACAAAATCGTGTAGCAGATATCCCAATAAAAGCTCGCACTATATCACCGCCATCACGTCCCAGTCATTCCGGCTTACGAGCATAAAGCCCATCAATATCACCAACCTACAGAAGGTTGTCCATTTCAAACACACTACAAGTTAGCAACACATGCTAAAAGTCCATGACAGCACACATAAGTAATAAATCCAACACTTAGTTCGAGCCATCCCTAATTTCATATGTCCTACACATAGAATATTCAGAATCACCCAAGTGCCATGCTATGAACATAGTGGTAATTAGGTATCCCCAATTAACCACAGAAGGATGGATAGACAAACCGTGACATCCCTCCTACCCGGGGATAGCAATTGTCCTCAGTTGCATCATATCAACTGGCTCGTGTTTGAAAGTAAGGTTGGATGAGGTGAGGATAGGCGGTGCGAAAAAACCGCTCAGGTATCCATTTAGCATTTTCATCGAGGACGATTTTTGAAGGTCAAAAGATATCTATTATATACAATACCTGTGCAAGTAGTAGTGGTCTCATGGTCAATAATAGCCTCAGGTTGAAGTTCTTCTACTTGGTCAACAACAAGACTAGGTGCTTCCTCATATACAGGATGTGTAGGGATTGGTCCCCTATAAGGTCTCAAAAGACTGATATGAAAAGAATTATGAATTCTCCAATGAGAAGGAAGTGAAAGCCTATATGCTAGGTCATTAATCTTATGAGTAATTTGAAAAGGACCATAAAAACGAGGAGCTAACTTAACAATAGGGCTAGTCTCAACACTTTTAAGACGCCTCTTTTAAATACGAAGCAAAACATATTGACCTTCTTGAAAAACCATGTGCTTTCTTTTCTTATTAACTTGTTTAGTGTATTTCTCTTGTGTGTTAGAAATAGCCTTACAAACATGATCATGAATGGAAGTGAAATCAATAGCGAATAGATCTGCAGCTTCAATAGTGTGACAAACGAGTGATAGGAGTAGGTAAAACTTTGCCATACACAATTGCAAAAGGTGATTTTCCAATGGATGAATGTGGTGTGTTGTTTGTGCAAATTGCAAAATATGGATATACTTATCCCATTGTTTAGGTTGTGATGAACATATGCACGGAGTAAATCCAAGATTGTGCTATCTGTCACTTCAGTTTGACCATTACATTCAGGATGAAATGCAGTGGAAAAATCCAATTTAGTGCATAGATTATCAAACAATGTAGTCCACAAATCACTGCAGAACTTAGAATCTCTATCATAAACAATCACTTGTGATAAACCATGTTTTGTAAAAATGTGTTTAACAAACAAGTGTGCAGCTTAATGTGCAGTAAGAGACTTTTTACAAGGAAGGAAATATGCTCGTTTGCTAAACCTATCAACAATGGTCCAAATCATATCATTATGGCTCGCAGTCAAGGAAAAACCAGTGATAAAATCCATAGAAATGTGTTCCCAAGGAGCGTTAGGAATAGGAAGAGACATAAGTAAACCATGTTTCTTACCCTTATAACTTTTCACTTTTTGACAAACATCACATCATTCAGAAACAAATCTAGCTACATCATATTTCATTTTAGGCCAATAAAAGTCACTAGAGATGGTTTGGAATGTAAATGAAACACCTCGATGCCTCGCATAAGGTGGCTGATGTAATTCCTCTAAAAATAGAATGTCTAAAGGGTCGAGTAATGCATAATCTTTTCTGGAAGAAAAGATATCCATCATCGTAGAAATACTCAGCAAAAGGGGTTCAATGATTTTCTCTCAATGTATACCAAATGTCAAGTCAGGGTCTTGGTCTTAAGTCTCACGCATAGAGTCAAAAGATGTATTCTCCATCACAGATAGATTTTGAATGGATGGTCTTCTACTCAAAGCGTTAGCACCTACGTTTTCTTTACTACCAGGTTGGTGTTGAATAATAGGTTGAAAACTTTGAATAAAAGCTGCATATTTAATATGTCTATTAGAAATAAGTGGTTGAGAAATAAGTTGAAAACTTTGAATAAAAGCTGCATATTTAATATGTCTATTAGAAATAAGTGGTTGAGAAATAAGTTGAAAACTTTGAATAAAAGCTGCATATTTAATATGTCTATTAGAAATAAGTGGTTGAGAAAGCAATTTTATTGATATCTTGCTCAATCATTCTTACTTGATGATATTCAGATTTTAGGTCAATTTTGCTAAAGGAGCTGGCTCCCCTTAATTTATCAAGTAGATCATCAACTCTAGGAATTGGAAATTTAATCTTGATAGTGTTCTTGTTGAGAGTCCTGTAGTCTACACACAACGATAAGTACCATTTTTATTCTTTACAAGAAGGACCGGTGCTCTATATAGTGAACTACTTGGTCTAATAAGTCCTCGAGAAAGAAATTTCTAGATTTGAGTCTGAATTTCTCTTTGTTTAAGAGGGTTAACTCTATAAGGTGCTCTACAGGCGATGCACTTCCAAGAATAATGTCTATGTGATGATCCTTCAGGATGTGCACTAGGGAGTCTAGGAGGTATCTCATTGAGGAAACAATTAGAAAATTTAGAAAGGAAAGAATCATGGGATGTGTCCCTAGGAGGTGGTTCTTCAGCACTAAGCTAGTTAACCAAAATTTAAAAAGTTTTCTCCCTTTTCCTCAAAGCCCTATTACTATAGAATAAGAGACTACTTTATGCATTTTAAACATCTCATAAGGCTTTAAGTGAAATATCTAGTCATTTTATATAATAATAAACACTATTTTCATAAGTTTCTCACTAGATGATCCAAATATAAGCAAGGGTTCATATACACTATTTCATTATCAATGCAGTTTTGAAAGTTGAGACCATCACAGACATTGATTTATTAGTATAACTAAAGTCAATCACCATATAAGTTCAGAGTATTATTGTATCTTGGGTGTCAAAGAGTCAACAACTAAAAAGATATTCCAAGACATAATTTTAATTGAATTAATTATTAATGTAATATTTTTTTTATCATGGAAAATCCATCTCTCATCTCTTAAATACTATGTAAGGTTTAGGAGAAATTTATAATGAGTCGAGATCATTTTTTTCTTGCATGTAGGAACCTACTTTGTAAATTCGTAAAACTTGTTTGGATTATAGTGCTAGATATACCTCTACTTCTGGTGATATATCAATTATAATTAAGGTTATTTTTATCCTTTTTTCAATAATTTTCTAAGTTTTGCCACATTCATGAAGACATGCCTTAGAAGATAAATGCTAAAATACTGCTCCCATTTACAAGGTATGAATTTTTTAGCAAACCCTTGAAAAGACATATTTATGTCCTATTGAGCTACCAAACTACTGTTAAAGACACATGGCTGGCATAACTTCCTAAAGGGAGGCCATGGCTCTAAATCTTATTCTTGACATTTGTTAATTTATGTACTAACGTCAGAGGTGGACTATTTGTAGCATATCTTGCCACTTTGTAATTGCTGGATACTTAACCAAGGGCATTTGAGATATCATATACCATTTGGGGTCGCTTGCAAGGTACTTCTCCTTCAAAAAAGTGTCTAGGGTTCTTCTTTTGGAATTGAAGTTAGTTATTGATTGGTGTTTTGTCATTGCCTGGGTGGATCACGTCAAAGGAAATAGACACTTCAGAGATTCCACAAAAAAAGTTGGACTGCATAGAGCTCCTCTATGCTTGATGGAAAAAGAATTTCCTATGTACTTTTTTGACATCCAAGTCCATGTGCTTATCCACCTTGCTGAGGAGGTAGATTTTGTCGGGGTTGTAAGCACATGATGGATGTTTTGGGCTGAAAGATTCATGGGAGTCTTGAAGGGTTTTATGCAGTAGGGGGAAAGGCCAAAGGATCTATGGGTAGAGGGATGGTTGCATCATGAGTGCATGTTGTATCTCTCTGAGTACTTGCAACTTGTTGATGAGGAGGCTCCCCCTATTTGGATGACACAAGAATCAAGTAAATTATCAGAAGAGGTGTTATGTGTGGAAAGGGACTACCAATACATCTTGATTAACAAAACGAGCGAGAGAATTTAAGTATTTTCATGATCTATAATTTAGAATGTATGCAAAAATGGATCAAAGAGAGCGACAAAGAATGGCAACAAAATATGCGACTTGAACATCCAAGAGGCAATGAGTGACCCCACCATGTCAATGACATGGATACAAGAGAGAGTAAAAAAGGCGCAAGAAGAAGGTGCACAAGTTACACATGAGGAGTTCGAGCTTAGTCTCGAGTGTGACAAGAAGGTAACACATGGCATGGCCCACACTCCTAGTATTCTATGTGTGTGCTTTTGTAATGTTAACATTCTCTATACTTGTGATTTTAGGTTTGGGCATATAGCAGCATGTTGGGGCCTATGGATAACATCTTTGAGTCAAAAGGATTGATGATATGCGTCTTACTCAAGACTTGTGTATTATTGCATCATTTCAACAACAATCTCATGTAAGTGCTCGTGATACAAACCTTGTCAGTGATGTGACAAGCTAGGTTATGTTGGGGATCTAGAGAGAATATATGAAGTTAATTATCATTTTACGAAACAGGTATAAAGATCAACTAGAAATTGATTCAGTCTTGCTCACACGGTGTATTTGGTGCTAATTCAAGAACGTGTTTATTATAGGTCATTTTGAAGGCTCACGCTGGTTCTGTACACAATACAGTGAAAAGAGAGCCCATGGGTTTTTGCTCTACTACCGACTCCTCCAAGTTGCTAAGAGCAAGGAAAGAACCTTACCTTCTTCCAATGTACTGTGAACAAGCATTCTTTTACAAGAATCCAAATGGAAATCCATGGTGGCAAATTGTGCAAGGGTCAATCCTTGAGGTCAATGAATTTTTGATAACGCACTTGCCTTCTTGCTTGAGGATAGCAAACATATATTGATATCCAGGAAGATACATCAGTGGTGGTGTGGCCAAGGAGGAGTGTACACATCTCGACCTCAGCGTGATGGTGATTGCTCAAGGAGATAGACCAAGACCATCTAATGTTAATGAGGAATGGAAGGAGGAAGACAAGGACGAGGGGGATGAAAATACCTCCCTGAGTTTGGAATTGAGCAGGTAACAAGTGTAAGAATATTACACAGTGAAAGTAGATACAGCAAGAGAAATTACACTAGACAATGCAATAGAGAGAATGGAGAGAATTTTAAGATTGTGATTATACCAAACAAGAGATAGGTACAATACGATGGTGTTGTCCACCCATGCGCTCTAGTGTAGAGCTTAGATGGCGATTTAGACAGACTTTGGATGGAGGGCGTACTGAGAGTATAGGGAATATATGCTCACAAGCAGTGGATACCTTTGCTTGTGCCAACTATGTCCATTTATAGTGCTACAGATAGTACGGTGGACGCGTCCAAGACGTGGGTGGCTACACTGCATTGACGCGGCTCATCGCCCGCATATTCATAATGCGTCCCCATCGACCACCGCCCACTAATGATGAACTTAGTTCCCGAGAGAATATTCCCCAGCTAACGCTCATACCCCTCATCATCTCCTAACTAGCAACGGTCACAACTACGACAGCATCTAAGCTGGGGTTCCCACTAAAGATATGTTCAACAATGGCTTCTCCTCATAATGGGGGCCGTACAAATGTACAGTACATATCAATGTGAGATACAAGCTGAGAGGCGGCATTGAATATATACTAAAAACAAAGCCTATAATGTCAACTTTACCTATGTCACTTAGGCTAGACCTAACAGAAGAGGAACTACAAGAAGCTAGCCCGGAGAATGATGAACCACTCTTTTACATTGACATTTTTCCCAAGACTAGTCCTTGAGAATCATGTATAATCCTACTTCTCCAATATTTTCCCTAGTTTAAATAATGAGTCACATGCTTTGAGAGCTTTCAAACAACTTGGTGCCATTTCATGAGGACAAGAAGGTTATTGGATGCAAGTGGGTGTACAAAATAAAGCACAACTTAGGTGGAAGTATTTTTAAGTATAAAGAAATATTGGTTGCCAAAGGTTATGCTCAAACTAATGGCATTGTTTATGAGAAAATGTTCAACCCTATTGCCAAGATGGCAACCATGAGAGCTATTATTATGGTAGCTGCATCAAGAGTATTGGTTTCACATCAAATGAATGTTAAGAATGAATTCTTGCATGGTGATTTGCAAGAAGAATTGTATATGGATTAGCCACCACGTTATGAGATATGGCTCACCCTGATTTTGTATGCAAGTTGCATAAAGCCTTAAATGGATGTTAAGAATGAATTCTTGCATGGTGATTTGCAAGAAGAATTGTATATGGATCAGCCACCACGTTATGAGATATGGCTCACCCTGATTTTGTATGCAAGTTGCTTAAAGCCTTAAATGGCTTGAAACATGCACCAAGACCATGGCATGGCACAATATCCTATCACCATTGGCTTTCATGTCACAAATGATGATCATTCACTCTATGTGCGGAAGAGTGATAAGAGCCTTGTGGTCCTCACAATCTATGTGGATGACTTGATTGTTGGGGGTGATAGTGGAGATGAAGTTGAGAGTGTGAAATGTTTCCTCAAGCAGAAATTTGACATGAAGGATTTGGGTGAGTTGAGATACTGTCTTGGCATTGATGTTATTAGGACCGCCAACAGCATATGGTTCCAATATGCATTGGACATGCTATCCAAATATGGTATGCTGGTTATAAGAAAGTTTCTATGCCATTAGATTCAAATGGCAAGTTGAGTGTAGTTTGCAGGTGAGATCTTGGAGAAACCCACTGTGTACGAGAAGATAGTGGATAGCTTCATCTACATGATGATCACTAGGCCATATTTGAACTATACATTTGGATTAGAGAGTCAGTTTATGCGGTTTCCTCGGAAGCCACATTTGGATGGTGTGAGGCGCACATTGCGTTATGTGAAGCCACATTAGACTATGATCTTTTTTATGAGGCTGGTTGCAGGTGTTTGGATACACCGATGCAAATTGGGCTAGTAGTATTACAGATAGGTACCATTGGATTTATGTTCTCCTTTGACATGGAGTAGCAAGAAGCAGCCAACAGTTGCCTTGTCAAGTACAGAGGCAGAGTATAGGGGTGCTGAATGGTAGCGTGTGTGAGGTAGATTGGTTGCGCAAGGTACTTGGTGATTTGGGGCTGCAGTCAACACAAAACAAGTGCAGGGGCACAACTAGATATTATAGGATGGAGTGCCATGAGTCACATGAGAGGAAGAGAGCTAGTGTGAGTAGACCTACATGGAGATGTGGAGTAAATAGTCGTGAAGATTATGATGAGCAGCAAAGAAAAATATCAGCATAAATCCTAACTGTTTTAGAAAACCCTAAACAGGCTAGCATTCTACCCTAATACCAACAATTGAAGTTTCCAAAGTTATAGTCCTCCAAAGGAGATGTAGAAGCTAGGGGGATGCAAGATGTCAATAGTGATGAAAGACGAACAAGGGAGGGAGGGAGAGAGAGAGAGAGAGAGAGAGAGAGAGAGTGTGTGTGTTACAGGTATATATTTTATCATAATTTTGATGCATAATAATCATAAAAAATATGCTTGATTTAATGTGTGCAAAATCTAGCTTAATAAATGGAATGTGCAAATGTGGACAAGGTTATTCTATGAGTTAATTTTGATGGCCATGTGCCAAATGGTTGTACAAATTATTTATGCACACTTGTGCATGGCGTTGATATATTCCTAGTACATATGCTAGAAGAGTTGTAATTATTTACGCTTAGTGTGTCAACAAGCTCTAATGTTTGAGCTATTTTGTAAAAAAGAAATCTTGTAGAGCAAGATTAGGCTAAAATAGCCATGTGATCTATTTTTAATGGAATAAAATACTATAAAAATACTCAAGAGAGGATGCTTTTGGGTTTGGGACCCAATTTGATGTTCTCTCGTGTTGGTACATTTTGTTGACACGCTTCTTGAGGTCCCTATACGTTCTCATTTCAATGCTATCCTTTAGTTATACAAGGATGCCTGGACACTAGTGTGCCATCCTAGTGAATTGGTATCGCAGGGGTGACTCCACATTAAATAATGATTACCTAGTGGTATTGGCATAGCTTGAGACCATGCTTGTTGACGGGTGTAAGTTGTTGTAGTGTAACAAGTAGTGCCATGCTTGACAACTGTATTGTGGTCAAAGTGAAACAAGTGGACTATGCTAAACAACTGCACACAATCAAAGTGTAACAAGTGGTTTATGCAACTGATGCGCCATGCTCTTGGAGTGTAACAAATGGTAACTCACACCATGCTAGATGATGTGTATATAATGATACTCTCATCATAGTGAAACAAGTGGTGAATATATGTTGTGTTTGTGCCTATCAATGTTTCATATTGGGATTAATTGTACAAAAGGGTAATTAATTGGGATATATTTACAAAAATATCATATTGGGATTAATTATAAATTAATTGGGATATGTTTACAGAAATAGGTGATGAGCAGTGTGTGTATTGCACATAAGGAATCTTGTCTATGGTATATTATTCTGTATTATTTGTGATTTGATGAAAAGTGCAAGGATCACCAATTTAGGTGTCGCACGAATTTTATTGTGGTACTCCATGACCATAAGAGACTTTGAGCCATGTTCGAATCTCTGAGTTTACATTGTAGGTTATGACATGAATAGTAACAAGACTAATGTTGTTGTAGCATTTTCTTCTACATAACTAAGAACATTTATTTCCTCAATGGGAGGACTGTTATAGGTATATATTTTAACTTTGATGCATAATAATCATAGAAATATATCCTTGATTTAATGTGTGCAGAAACCAGCTTAATAAATGGAACGTGTGAATGTGCACAAGGTTATTCTATGAGTGAATTTTGATGGCCATGTGCCAAATGGTTGTACAAATTATTTATGCACACTTGTGCATGCCGTTGATATATTCCTAGAACATATGCTAGAAGAGTTGTAATTATTTACACAGTGTGTGAACAAGCACTAATGTTTGAGTTATTTTTGTAAAAAGAAAGCTTGTAGAGCGAGCTTGGGCTAAAATAGCCATGTAATCTATTTTTAATGGAATAAAATACTATAAAAATACTCAAGTGGGGATGCTTTTGGCACACACTTGTTGGGGGGGAAATTGGGACCCAATCTGATGTTCTCTCACTAAGTACTTTTTATTGGCACGCTTCTTTAGGTCCCCTATACTTTCTTGTTTGAGAGAGAGAGAGAGAGAGAGAGAGAGAGAGAGAGAGAGAGAGAGAGAGTTTTAGTCATTTTAGCATGATTTTGTTATCAATGGGACTTAATTAAACCCCACTTTTTTAGTTTAATGACTTTGGAAAAAGACATAAAAATCCCTAAAACATGTAATTTCATGGCATGAAAAAGCAAGGATCCAAATGAGAAAAAATGCACAAAAATGTTTCTTTTTCTTTCCTCTAGGTTACCCAAGTCCTCCTAAACCCAAATAACACATAAAAAACATAAAAACAACTAATTTTTCTTCTTTTTCTCATAAGGCTCCAAACCTTATCCTCCTCTCAACCAACACAACAATGCTAAAAAATAGTGGCTAATAGGAAAAGATACTTGCACAAGGGAGGGGAGGCTCTAAAAAGAGTGAGAAGCAAGATTTGTTTTGATAGTAGTGGCACCAAAAAAGTGATGGTCCATTTTTTTTCTCTCCCCCAAAACTCAGCCATTCACAAAGGTATGGTCATAGGGTACTTACCTTGCTTCTGAGCTTGCATCCCTTGAATCCATCCAAGCACTGATGACCCGCCTGGGAGAGATAGGCCCCACACTTACACCATGGTTGGTGAGATCATGGGTGATATGTGGCCAGTGGGATGACAGGCTGTAGACAGCCATTCTAGAGACTGGCATAGTTATAGCGCCAGCTCATTTAGTTGGGTTCACACTATAGAGAACCCTAGTATGTATTTGGTTGAGTACCTTTCATATTGTATGTACTCTTATCTTTGTATATGGTGTGTTCTCTTTTAGGGTTTTGTGAGTGTGTGTGTGCTTGCAAGAGCTCAAGCTCTCTTCTCCCCTGCATCTTGCAAGAGCTCAAGCTCTCTTCTCCCCTGCATCTTTTCATGGTATCAGAGTGTCGTTCATGCTAAAGGCTTAGCTATAAGCAAGAGAAGCACAGGAAGCGGTACGAGGGTAAGAGCTTCATTTACTCTTCCCTATTTGTGTTGGCGACTACACCCTCGTCGGGAGCTCTATGGGAGGCATCGGAAAACGATCTCTGATTGAGGAGCTTTTTTCGCGGGAGTAAAGCTATAGGGCAACTATTATGTCCTATTGGACAAAAATTTTTCGGGTCGAAAACGCATTTCGGGCGCGTTAGGACCTCCATTTTTCGAAAAGCAGGCGATTTCGAGCACTACGGGTAAGTCATCGATTCTATGCAGAACTCTGTTTTAAGAACTACAGAAAGATAGATTGGTTGTGCAGACATTGTGTGTGCTGCTACAAGGAGGTCAATAGTTGGCCATTGGGTGTATGTATACACATTGAGGTCACTGGTTGTGACATTTGAGTGTAATACAGTACCGTTGCAAAAAATACAGTAGTTTGTGCAGGACAAACCAGAGTGCTCTTTCTGGTAAATTTGTGTGTCTGGCAAGATGTCAAATGATGGCATAAACCAGATTGTTGCTGATGAGAAGCTTGATAAGAACAACTTACATGCTTGGAGGTTCAGGTTGACAAATTTCCTGATGGGAAAGGGTTACTGGGATTACATAGAAGGTGAGCACGAAGAGGCACCAGAGATACTGAAGATCAATCCGACTGCTGCAGATGTGAAAGAGTTCAAGGATTGGAACCAAGGAGCCCAAAAAGTTATGTATTGGCTCTCTATCAGTATATAGGACACCATGATTGGGCACATACAGGATGCCAAGTCCCCTATGTTGAGATATCGAGCTCATCCAGTGAGGCGGTGGACACTGATGACCCGCCTGGGGGATAGGCCTCACACTTACACCACTCGCATGGTTGGTGAGATCTTGGGTGATATGCGGCCAGTGGGATGACAGGCTGTGTGTGACAGCCATTCTAGAGACTGGCATAGTTATAGCGCCAACTCATTTAGTCGGGTTCACACTATAGAGAACCCGTGTATGTATTGGTTGAGTACCTTTCATATTATGTGTACTCTTATCTTGTATATGGTGTTGAGTGTTGAGTGAAGAAGAAGAAGATTTTCAGCCTCTCACCTTGTGTGTTCTCTATTAGGGTTTTGTGAGTGTGTGTGTGCTTGCAAGAGCTCAAGCTCTCTTCCCCCTGCATCTTTTCATGGTATCAGAGCCTGGTTTGTGCTAAGGACTGAGCTGCAAGCAAGAGAACCTTAGGAAGCGGTACGAGGGTAAGAGCTTCAACTACTCTTCCCTATTTGTGTTGGTGACTACACCCTTGGCACCGGCAAACGATCTCTGATTGAGGAGCTTTCTTCGCGGGAGTAAAGCTATAGGGCAACTATACTGTCCTATTGGACAACAATTTTCTGAGCCGAAAACGCGTTTCGGGCACGTCTGGACCTCCGTTTTTCAGAAAGCAGGCGATTTCAAGCACTGCGGGTAAGTGGCATTGATTCTCTGTGCTGAACTCTGTTTTAAGAACTGCAGGAAAACAGATTGACTGTGCAGACACTGTGGGTGCTGCAAAGAGGTCAACAGTTGCCATTGGGTGTATGTATGCACATTGAAGTCACTGGTTGTGACATTTGAGAGTACTACAGTACCGTTGCAGAAAATACAGCAGTTTGTGCAGGAAAAACCAGAGTGCTGTTTCTGGTAGATTTGTGTATCTGGCAAGATGTCAAATGATGGCATAACCCAGATTGTGGCTGAGAAGCTTGATAAGAATAACTTCCATGCTTGGAGGTTCAGGTTGACGAATTTCCTGATGGAAAAAGGCTATTGGGACTACATAGAAGGTGAGCATGAAGAGGCACCAGAGATACTGGACATAAATCCGACTGCTGCTGTGCAGATGTGAAAGAGTTTAAAGACTGGAACCAAGGAGCCAGGAAAGTAATGTATTGGCTCTCCATTAGTATACAGGACACCATGATTGGGCATATTCAGGATGCCAAGTCCCCCAAGGAGGCATGGGACACCTTGGTAAAACTTTATGAAACAAATACCAAGGCACGTAAGATATAGTTGAAGAATGAACTTCATACTGTGGAGAAAAAGAGCATGTCTGTGAATGACTATGCGTTGAAGTTAAAGGGTATTGTGGAATCCCTTGCATCTATTGGTGTGTCAGTAGATGATGATGATAAGGTGGAAGTCTGTCTACGTGGTCTTGGGCCACAATACAAGGCGTTCAAGACGTCCATTCAGACTCAAAAAAAGATTCCCAACTTTACAGATTTGGTGTCTATGCTGATTATAGAAGAGAAGAGCTTGGGTGAAGACCAACAGTCTTCACAAAACAAAAACAGTTTAGAGCAACAGGCCTTCTACACAAGTTCAGGTAGAGGAGGCCGTGGACGCGGTCAAGGAGGTGGCCGAACAGGTAATCAGAATTATGGACAACAGCAGCAGCAACAAGAGTCCTAGAATACACAACAACAACAACAACAACACGCAGGTGGAAGAGGAAAATTCAGAGGCAGGGGGAGTCAAAGAGGCCGTGGAAATTGGCAAAGGCAGTATAATGATGTACGTGAATGCTATTATTGTGGTAAGCCTGGACATGTGTAGGCAGAATGTTATAAGAAGCAGGCTGACATGCAAAATGGGAAAGTGCAGCAAAACAACTATGCATCCTCAAGTAGAAATAATGAGGACAATGAAAGGTTGTTTGTTATGCAGCATGTCGTGAATGCCATGTCTGAAAATGTTGAAGTAGCACAAAAAGATGATGTGTGGTATGTGGATTCAGGTGCTTCGAACCACATGACAAGTCATGGGGAGTGGTTCAAGGAGATGAAAAACCTAGAAAGACCAGGTTTTGTGGAAACAGGGGATGACACTGCTCATCCAATTGCCCATGTTGGAGATGTGCCATTGTCTATGCAGGATGGCAAAGCAAAGTATCTTGCAGATGTACTTCATGTTCCAAACATAACAAAGAATCTGGTTTCAGTTGGCCAGATGATTGAGCAGGGTTCGCAGGTTCGGTTTAACCCTGATGGTTGTTATGTTGAAGACTTTAAAGACAAGTGCAGGTTGGTTGCAAAAGGCAACAGAGTGGGCAGAATGTTTACATTGAATGTAGACATGCCTGAAATGAGTGCTGCAATGTCTGCAAATGGTTCAGGGATTGTTACAGACACAGACATTTGGCATAAAAGAATTGGACATGTGAATGTGCAGAATGAAGTCTATGCAGACTAAAGGAATTGTGAGACAGGGCTGCCAAAGTTTAAAGTGGAAGGTATGCAGAGAATATGTGAAGCATGCCAATTTGGAAAGCAAACAAAGCATGTATTTCCACGCAATAGATATGTGAGTAGAAATGCACTAGATGTTGTGCATTCAGATGTATGGGATCCTACGAAGACCATGTTTATGGGAGGCTGCAGGTATTATGTGACTTTCATTGATGACCACACAAGGAAAGTGTGGGTATATTTCATGAAGGAGAAGAGTGACGTGTTCACTCACTTTCAGAATTTCAGGTTTTTGGTTGAAAAGCAAACAGGGAAATATGTAAAGTGCCTAAGGTCAGATGGAGGGGGAGAGTACTTCTCCAATGAGTTCTCTGAATTTTTGAAGAAGAATGGTATTCGGAGACAGTTTACATGCAGATACACTTCGCAGCAAAATGGAGTTGCTGAGCGAAAAAACAGGCACATTGCTGAGATTGCACAAGCATTGATGGAAGAGAAAAATATGCTGCATAGCTATTGGGCTGAGGCTGTTTCTATAGCAGTATACATCATGAACAGGACTCCAACTGCAGCCATACATGATGTAACTCCAGAGGAGAGGTTTACTAGCAGAAAACCAGATTTGTCTCATCTGAAAGTCTTTGGATGCATTGCATATGTGCATGTGAAAGATGAGCTGAGAACTAAGCTGGATCCAAAAGCTGAAAAATGTGTGTTTATTGGATATTCCCTTGAGCAAAAGGGATACAGGTGTTATAACCTTGCTACACGTGAGTTGAGGGTAAGCAGGGATGCTGTCTTTGATGAGATGAGCAGCTAGTATGCTGCTGGAAAAAAAAGGTTGTTGGGGCTGATGTGAGTGGAAGTGTGGTTGCACAGAATGCAGGTCAGCAATCACAGTCTTTGAGTGGACCAGGAGAGTCCTCATCTAGTGGGTCTGTTGATAGACCACAGAGTCGCAGGTTGCGTCATAATACCAGTCCTACAAATGTGATTAGTACATCACGTAAAGGAAAAGAGAAAGTGGTTGAGCCCCTTGGTATGCCTGACATTTCTGCAGGGCATTCTCATGTTGATGGAGACTCTAGTGGCTCAGATATGAGCCTTGATGAGGAGCTTGGGATCCGAGCTATGAGAACACCTGGTGTAAAGAAGGCTATGGAAGCCATGAATGAAAAGCTACAAAGATCTGGGAGAGTGAAAAATCCTGTCCAGAGATTCACCTATGATGGTTATGTGGCACATCACTATGCATATATGGCAAAGGTTGTGCAGGTTGTTGAGCCCACATGCATTGATGAGGCTGTTGGAAATGTGTATTGGGAGGAAGCTATGGGGATGAGGAGATGAATGCACTATATGGAAATGAGACTTGGGATTTAGTGCAATTGCCTGAAGGCAAGAAAGCCAATGGATGCAAGTGGGTGTACAAAGTTAAACATAACATTGATGGAAGCATAAACAGGTACAAGGCTAGATCGGTAGCCAAAGGATATGCGCAGACATATGGCATTGATTATGAGAAAACTTTCAGCCCAGTTGCCACGATGGCAACAGTGAGAGTTGTGATAGCAGTGGCTGCGTCAAAGCAATGGTCTTTACATCAGCAGATGGATGTAAAGAATGCATTCTTGCATGGGGATTTGCAAGAAGAGGTGTATATGTTGCAGCCACCTGGTTATGAGGATGTGAGTCACCCCAAGCATGTTTGCAGGTTGAAGAAAGCCTTGTATGGCTTAAAACAAGCACCAAGAGCATGGTCTGAAAAGATTTCTGAATATCTTGTCACTATTGGCTTTCATGTAGCCAATGCAGATTTCTCACTGTATGTGAGACATGGTGATAGAGGAGTTGTGCTTGTTGTCATCTATGTAGATGACTTGATCATTACGGGGGACCATGATGCAGAGATCTTTGATGTAAAGTTCTTGCTTAGACAGAAGTTCGAGATGAAGGATCTGGGGGAGCTCAGATATTTCTTGGGCATTGAGGTGATTAGGTCATCACATGGTATTGGATTACTGCAGAGACAGTATGGCTTGGACATGTTGTCCAAGTATGGTATGACAGGCTGTAAGCCTATTTCCGTGCCATTGGATCAGAATGGCAAGTTGGTGCAGATTCAAGAGAGATCTTGGAGGATCCTACTATGTATAGGCACATAGTAGGAAGCTTGATCTACATGACGATCACCAGACCAGATTTGAGCTATGCTGTTGGGTTGGTGAGTTAGTTTATGCAGGTTCCACGGAAACTGCATTTGGATGCATTGAGACGCATACAAAGGTATGTGAGGTCTACTTTGCATTGTGGACTATTCTATGAGACTGGGACAGAGATATGTGTATATGGGTACACAGATGCTGATTGGGCTGGTAGCATCTCAGATAGAAGATCTACCAGTGGATTCATGTTTTCTTTGGGGAGTGCTGCTGTGACTTGGAGCAGCAAGAAGCAGCCTACGGTTGCTCTATCCAGTACAGAGGCCGAGTACAGAGGAGCTGCTATGGCAACATGTGAGGTAGCTTGGTTAAGAAAGCTACTTGTAGATTTGGGTCTATCAGAGTGGATAGACAAGTCGTCATTTTTTGTGACAACATTAGGAGTATACAGTTGGCCAGGAACCCAGTCTTTCATGCTCGCATGAAGCATATAGAGGTCCACTACCACGTCGTCAGAGAGAAGGTCTTGGCCAGAGACCTTGACCTTGTTTATGTCAGCACAGAGGTGGTAGTAGCTGACATCTTCACCAAAGCATTGGGTACAGAGAAGCTCCGCAGATTCAGAGCTTCACTTGTTTGGTGTACATGAGATGGAGTTGAGCTTGAGGGGGAGTGTTGAGATATTGAGCTCATCCAGTGAGGCGGTGGACACTGATGACCCGCCTGGGGGATAGGCCCCACACTTACACCACTGGCATGGTTGGTGAGATCTTAGGTGATATGCGGCCAGTGGGATGACAGGCTGTGTGATAGCCATTCTAGAGACTGGCATAGTTATAGCGCCAGCTCATTTAGTCGGGTTCACATTATAGAGAACCCATGTATGTATTGGTTGAGTACCTTTCATATTATGTGTACTCTTATCTTGTATATGGTGTTGAGTGTTGAGTGAAGAAGAAGAAGATTTTCAGCCTCTCACCTTGTGTGTTCTCTATAATTAGGGTTTTGTGAGTGTGTGTGTGCTTGCAAGAGCTCAAGCTCTCTTCCCCCTGCATCTTTTCACCCTAAGGAGGCGTGGGACACCTTGGTAAAACTCTATGAAACGAATACCAAGGCACGAAAGATACAGTTGAAGAATGAACTTCATACTGTGGAGAAAAAGAGTATGTCTGTGAATGACTATGCATTGAAGATCAAGGGTATTGTGGAATCCGTTGCATCTATTGGCGTTTCAGTAGATGATGATGATAAGGTGGAAGTCTGTCTACGTGGTCTCGGGCCACAATACAAGGCATTTAAGATGTCTATTCAGACTCGGGAAAACATTCCCAATTTTAGAGTTTTGGTGTCTATGTTGATTATAGAAGAGAAGAGCTTGGGTGAAGACCAACAGTCTTCACAAAACAAAAATAGTTTAGAGCAACAGGCCTTCTACACAAGTTCAGGAAGAGGACGAGGTAGAGGAGGCCATGGATGTGGCCAAGGAGGAGGTGGTCAAACAGGTAATCAGAATTATGGCCAGCAGGCAGGAGCAACAACAACAGTCCCAGAATTCACAACAACAACAACACGCAGGTGGAAGAGGCCAATTCAGAGGTAGGGAGAGTCAAAGAGGTCGTGGAAATTGGCAAAGGCAGTATAATGATACACGTGGATGCTTTTATTGTGGTAAGCCTCCTGGACATGTGCAGGCAGATTGTTATAAGAAGCAGGCTGACATGCAAAATGGGAAATTGCAGCAAAACAACTATGCATCCTTGAGCAGAAACAATGAGGATAATGAAAGGTTGTTTGTTATGCAGCATGTCGTTAATGCCATGTCTAAAAATGTTGAAGCAGCACATAAAGATGATTTATGGTACGTTGATTTAGGTGCTTCAAACCACATGACAAGTCATGGGGAGTGGTTCAAGGAGATCAAAAACCTTGAAAGACCAAGTTTTATGGAAACAGGGGATGACACTGCTCATCCAATCACCCATGTTGGAGATGTGCCATTGTCTATGTAGGATGGCAAAGTGAAGTACCTTCTTGCAGATGTACTTCATGTTCCGAACATAACAAAGAAACTGGTTTCAGTTGGCCAGATGATTGAGTAGGGTTTGCAAGTTCGGTTTAACCCTGAGCGCGGTTTAACCCTGATTGTTGTTATGTTGAAGACTTTAAAGACAAGTGCGGGACAAAAATGACAACCAGATGCTCTCTCACATCGAGGAGCTCAAAGGCAAGGTCGCTACACTGAGAAGAGGCCAATTACTTGGTGGCAAAAGAACTAAGACATGCATGCAGACATTCAGCTTGCCATCACTACTAGCATCAAAGAGGCCAAGAATGTCACCCTTCGTTTGCCAAACTCACCTCCACCCCTAAACACAGATCACAGACTTGCAATGCAAAACAATCCGCCAACTTGACCCAAACCATCCACTAGGCCTGTTACTACGTGTAGATTCTTTCCACCAACATCATCGCAACCAAACTACCCAAAACCCAAGCCTTGAGGAGGATGGACGCCTTTCTGCGCAGCAGCATGGCCTCAAACCCCAACCCCTTCCCAACCTCGCCCCCATCCCAAACAATCCCAATCTGCCTTCTGACAATGATATTCATGAGTTGGGTGAAGTCGAAGACTAAAGCTACCAAACCTGAGGGATCAGGAATGTGCCCAGATTGATGGCAATGGTGGGTACCTCGGCCAGCATAATGTGGCGGAAGGAAGTTGGCCATACTAGTGTTTGTGTTCCGTAGCTCCAACTTGAGGAATTCGTCCTTCATCTCCCATCATTGTAGATCTGTTCTCCAATATCACTGTCCAGATGTGCCTATCACATCATTGGGTTCAAGAGTCTGGGCACTAAGGTTGCACATTGTGATAATAACAACTCCCCAAGTTAAAGGTACATGCTAGTGAGCATCTAACATGGTCCCTATCTCTAGGTGATTGACTCCACAAACATGCTAAGGAGCATCTAACATCAAGGAAGATTGGAAAATTTAAGGTTCGAGCTATCGGATTGGGGATCCAACCCATCGGTCATGCTAGGTGTTGGCCGCGGGCTAGACAACCGTAGGCCAGAAAATCGCCTAGCCAAGCCAAGCAACTGCCTAGCCAAGTCAGAGCGGTGCTGCTAGAATGTCAGAGCCGATGCACTTTAACACCAGTTAATAGGTCATTACTTTTGTAAATCAGCCATGCTCAGAGCACAAGGGTATATCTATACCATTCTATAACTACAAGGAGTATAAAAGGATGTAATCAAAACTCTGTAAAGGTTGTTGTTACTGTATTATCCCTTTGAAATAAAAGAAGATCATTCTGTATTATTTTTATACATTTGTCAAGTATGTTTGTCTTCTTGTATATCCATCTTGTCTAGTATTATTTCCGGTGAGTCTGTCTGTTAAGTCTTTGGTATTTTATGTAACAATCAGGATCATCTATAGAGCAGCATGAGTCGATCAATCTTAAGTAGTCGGTTCCGTCGCGCAGTCACTTGTAGACCAATAGGCTGTTTTTGTGTTATCTTGTGCATGGTCAATGTTAGGGGTTAACTTTACCTAAGTTGGAATATCCGAATTCTATGTATGTGAATGATCCTTTTGGGTAGTTGCTTAGGAATTCGTGAGAAGGGAGAGATATGAAGAGATGTAGTTAGTTGTCATGGGAAGGCGCATAACGGATATTCAGAATTGTAGAAGATGAAGAAGCGGAAATGTAATCTCTTACATGATTATGACATCAATGAATTCTGATCATCTGTTCAGGGTTATTGTGTGTAGCGGATTTTCTGCATGATGTTTTGTATTCCGTTTTACTGTTATGATTCTCTGCTAAAGGGAATGTCTTTGTGCTAGTGTTTGTTCTTTTATGAGATTTTCATTACCAAGTATCAGGCATTTAGTGTCCAGATACACATTGGCGATCCTGCGGTGTTTGCATACTCAGCATTGTCTTGTCTTTGTTGGGTATGGGGTTGTGTTGTGCTGTGCTGTTTGTGTCTCGCATGAATGTCAGATAGGGAGAGGCAAATTAGTCCCATTCATTTCACGAGGGCACAAGCCAGGAAGCGCAGATATGACAGGTCGGAAGCTTCTAGCAGTGGAAGCGGTGATGCTACGGAAGGGCCACCTGTGGCAGTTACGTCGGGTTCTGCTGGCGTAATTGAGGGCCAATTGGCGCAAGCCGGCGTGGACGAGGCGGACGCTGTCGAGCATACAACACCACTTGCAGAAGGGCCGGGGCAGAATGTCGTTAGCCCGGAGCAAGCCCGGCGGCATGTGCATCAATTTGTTGGTGCCCTATTTCTTTCCAGACCGCCTGTTCGGAGTCAAAGACGGTTGCAATTTGATCCATTGAAAAATCCGCCACCAGCTAATCCACTACCAGGAGTTGTGTACATGGCCGCACCACCACCCAATCCAACGGTTAAGGCTGCCAAATTTAAGGCAAAGCCTAAGGAAGACCCAGACTGTCACGTGGCTCAATTCGAGACCCGATGGCAAGCCAGTGGGTACCTTGCCCATTTTGGAGATCCGGTGAAATTGCAGCAGTTTGCCGCAACCCTGGAGGGGGTAGCAATGAGTTGGTTTAGCCAATATGGCTTGGCCCACTTTGCAGATTTCAATGCTTTGAAGGATGCGTTTTTGGCCCGGTTCAGGAAGGAGAAAACTCCTACTGATATCGTCAAAAAGATCAAGGCCATGGAACAGAAGCATCTGTTAGTGGAGGATTATGCTCAGAAGTTTCGGGGATTGGCTGCCAGACTGCAGGGTAATGAAAGACCCTCGGATGAAATGCTTGCCAGTTATTTTGTCAAAGGATTGCGGAGGAACTTGAAGAGTGCTGTCGCAAATGTGGATATTGCCGGCGGCTTTGATAACCTCGTGACAGCTGCCTCTCGGGTGGAAAAGCGCCTGGGCATTCAGAAGGACAAACGGAAGGGCAGGAAGCAGGATGACTCAGAGTCGGATAGTTTGACTGAGTCAGACTCGGATAGTGAGGCCGAGTCGGCATGCTCATCTGATGAATCGGAGGATGAGAAGCATAGTGAGAAGAAAAAGGCCTCAAGGAAGGCTAAGCAGAAAAAAGATAAAGAGAAACAGGTTAGGGAGGAGAAGGAGAAAAAGCTTCTTCACAAACTTAAAGCCTTAGGGTATGCAGCAGTCTTGCCCAAGGAGAAACAGTACTGCCATATCTGTGAGAAGGACGGCCATCTTACGAGTGCCTGTTGGTACAACCCCAACTACAGAGGCAAGGTGCCACCCAATGTGGTTCAGCGAGCACCACCTCAGCAAGTTGCAGAGGCTAATCCGGTGGTTCCGACCGTTCCGCATGTTCCCTATAATAGGCCTCCAAGACCATATGCTCCAAGACCTAATTGGCAGGGGCAGCAAGGGTTTCAGAGGGGACCTCAGGGTGTGCCACTGTGTGATTACTGTGGAAAAGACGGGCATCGAATTGGTCCGGCCTGTGAATTATGGTGTAAGCATAGGGAGGAAAGAGGGAGACCTGTCATTCGATTCAATGAGGGGAATCGGGGTCAGGGACCTCCCGAGGACCAGCAACAGCAGAGACCTCCAGCTCAAGCAAATGCCATCCTGATAGAGATGGTGGGAGATAAAGCAGCGGGGGCTAGCACGGGGGTTTCACATCTTCAGGGTGTGCCGCAGCAGTTCCAAGTGTTGAACGATTCTAGCTCTGTTGATGCGCAGGGTGTTAGCACTAACCCTCGGGCTTCTTGCTGGCTCGGTGAGTGTTCCACGGGTATGCTCGTTGGGGATTGTAAGGGGCCAGATTTAGTGGATACTTTGGCTGTTACCCGTGCAAAGGGTAAGGGACCTATTAGTTGGGAGGACCAGGAGGTGGTTCGTAGAAAAGTTTCCAGTCAGGTTCAGAAACTCCAGCAGAAGCAGCTCCCGGTGGAACCGATGGAGCCACTGCTAAAGGCACAGTTGTCGGAGGTACCGATTCCAGCCCAGCCACCTTGTGATCCACTTCCAGGAAAGATTGCGGTGGTCCATTCCGATCCAGTTCCTAAGGTAACTGAAACAGTACCAGGTTCTGGGGATCTATTCGATGCACTAATGCATGCGCCTATTCAGATTTCCTTGGATCAGCTGTTAAGCATGGTACCGGCTTTCCGGGAACAGCTGCTGGGGAAGCTGCAGGAGCCAGTTCCAGCAAAGATGGTGGAGGATCAAGCCCCGTTTGTGGGAGTTTCTCAAGCTGAGTCCGCAGATGTGGATTTTCAAGTCCCAGTGATTAAGGTGGCATTCCACGGGCACAAGTTTGAAGAGGTTTTACTGGATGGGGGTTCCGGAGTCAATATTCTACCGGAGACCGTTTACCTCCGTATGAAGTTGGGAGCGTTAGCACCAGCACCTTTTCAAGTAAGGATGGCAGATCAGAGGCGACTTCAACCTTTGGGGATTCTCAAGAATCAATCTATTAAGGTGGGTGGTCTGTCGTTTCTTGTGAATTTTGTGGTGCTCCGGATGCAGGATAGTGGGTCTGCCTATGCCATGTTGCTAGGCCGCCCCTGGTTTAAAATTGCCCGTGTTAAGCAGGATTGGGAGGATAATACTGTGGTGATCAGGCAGGGCAAGAAGACAACTCGCTTATCCATGTTATCCAAAGTTCTCTTGAAGCAGGGGCAGAAGCCTTTATGTGCTCAGGGCATTCATTTGGCAAGTGATGTAGGTGAAGATGAGGAGGAGGCATATATGCAAGCAAATCCAACGGTAGTACCGGTCTTTGATGTAGATGTGGAAGCTATTGTCACTAGATATCAGAATACTGGACACCCTGTATCGGCAGTTCCGCAGAGTGTCGAGGGTGTGGAACAATCATCGGATGTTCCGACTGAAGACCGTGTGGTGCCCGAGCAGGAGATCCAGGTGGTACCAGGCTAGATCATGGAAGGCCAGACTTTTCAGAGGGCTGTGGAAGAAGCTTTAGCTGCCAAGGCTCAGCAAGTGCATTCTGTAACCGAGCAGGAAGCCATTATAGCAGCTGAACAGCAATATGAACGGCGTTTGCAGAAGTCCATCAGGGTGGAGGAAGATGAATTACAGGACATGAATTTAGGTACTGCATCCGATCCTAAGATGGTTCGAGTCAGTGTGCATGTTGAAGGTCAATTTAAGGAGGACTTGCAGAAACTGTTAGTGGAGTTTCGAGATGTATTTGCTTGGGAGTATTCTGATATGAAGGGCATTGATCCAACTTTACATCAGCACCGCATCAATTTGAAGAATGATGCTGTTCCTGTCATCCAACAGCGGTATCGCATGAATCCAAATTTCGCCAAGCAGGTCAAGGAGGAGCTGGATAAGCTATTACGGGTAGGGTTTATCAAGCAGGTCAATGAGGTGACTTGGCTGTCTCCCATTGTGGTCGTGCCAAAGAAGAATGGCAAGATCAGGTGTGTGTGGATTACAGGAAGTTGAATGCTGCCACAATTACTGACCCGTTTCCGTTACCGTTCTGTGATACCCTCCTTGATGCTGTGGCTGGTCATGAGATGTATAGTTTTTTGGATGGTTTCTCAGGGTATAATCAGATAAGGATGGCACCGGAGGATGTGGATAAGACGGCCTTTATCACTGAGTGGGGAGCATTTGCTTACACGGTGATGAGCTTTGGATTAAAGAATGGCCCACCATCATTTTCATTTGTGGCTCAGAAGGCATTTGAGCCATATCTGTTGGATTTTATGCGAGCCTTTCTTGATGATTTTAGTGTCTTTGGTAAAATGGCTTTGCACTTACAGCACCTGAGGCTCTGTTTGGAGCGCTGTCGGATGTTCCGCATAGCTCTTAATCCCTTCAAATGTGCTATTGCAGTAAGGCGTGGGATTCTCTTGGGCCATGTGGTGTCCCAGGAAGGCATCTTGATTGATGCTAAGAAGATTGAGGCCATTCAGAAGGCTTCCGCACCACGTAATCGTAAGGAGACAAGCAGGTTTTTGGGGCAGGTTAAGTGGCATAGTAGGTTTTTGCGATATCTTTCAGATGTGTGTGCACCCCTTACTCATTTGACCAAGAAGGGAGTGGATTTTGTGTGGTCTCCAGTTCAAGAAAAGGCATTTCAAATTCTGAAGAAGATGTTGGTGGTGGCACCGATAGTGCAACCTCCTGATTGGGGGTTACCGTTTCATGTTTTTGTAGATGCTTCGGACATTGCCATAGGGGCTGTCCTCATGCAGGAGAAGATTAAGGGCTGGTTTCGACCAGTGTACTATGCTAGCAAGATGTTGACAAGTGCTGAAAGGAATTATGCCGTCTCACGGAGAGGGAAGCTTTGGGGATGGTGTATTCTCTTCACAAGTTCCGGCACTATCTGTTGAGCAATAAGGTGGTTTTCCATGTAGATCATCAGGCCTTATTGTATCTGGTAAAGAAACCACACTTGACGGGTAGGTTAGCTAGGTGGATGCTTCTACTCCAGGAGTTTGACTTTCTGATCATACATACCCCGGGAAAGGAGCATGCTGTAGCGGATTATTTGAGTAGGTTGGAGATTGGGGAAGTAGCTGTAGGGGTGGATGATCACTTACCTGATTCGTTTTTGTTTTCAGCTACTGTGGCGATATTGGATTCATGGTATGATCAGATGTTGAGTTTCTTGACAGATGGCACTATGCCAGTGGAATTTTCCACTGATCAACGGAGAAAGCTGGTACTCAGGAGTAAACCTTTTTTGGTAATTGCAGGTGCTCTGTACAAGAGGGGGATAGATCAGATTATCCGTCGCTGTGTCCCAGAATTTGAGCAATCAGCAGTTCTGCAAGAGGCTCATGGTGGGATTGCAGGTGGGCATTTTTCTGGAGACATTACAGGTAAGAAGATTCTTCAATCTGGGCTTTGGTGGCCTACCGTGCTGAAGGATGCACACAATCATGCTAGGAGTTGCTTGGTTTGTCAACAGTTGGGGCAGCCTGGAGCTTCAGACCGCATGGCGGATAATCCGATTCTACCCTTAGATCCTTTTCAGAAGTGGGGTTTGGATTTTGTTGGGCCAATCAAGCCTAAGTCCAAGCGGACAGGTTGTCGTTATATCTTGGTGGCTACTGATTACTGTACGAAGTGGGTGGAAGCTGTTGCTTTGAAAGATAATACCGCCAATAGTGTGGCTAGGTTTCTGTATCACAACATTATGACTAGGTTTGGGTGCCCAGTGGAATTGGTTAGTGCTCGGGGTACTCATTTTCTCAATGCTGTCATTGCGGAGTTGACCAAGACTCATTTGATTATGCATAAGAAGTCTACTGCCTATCATCCTCAAGCCAATGGTCAAGCAGAGAGTTCCAATAAGATCTTGGTGAAGATTTTGAAGAAGATAGTAGCAGAGAATAGGGATGACTGGGATGTGAAGCTTGATTCTGCTCTATGGTCATTCCGTACAGCTTTTAAAGTCACTACAGGTCTGACACCCTTCAAGCTGGTGTATGGCTTGGAGGCGGTGGTTCCAATGGAATATGTAGTTCCTAGTTTGCGGGTGGCTATTGCTGATCGGTTATCACCGGAAGAATCTGTTCAGTTCCGACAGCGGATGCTGTATCAGCTCGAAGAGGATCGGATTGTTAGTGGGTATATCACAGAGGTGATTCAGCAAAGGCGGAAGGCTTGGGTAAGTAGACAGATCAAATTCAAAGTTTTTCAGGTTGGGGATTGGGTTTTGCTGTATAATTCGAAGCTTGGTCCTCATCCGGGTAAATTAAAGTTGCGGTACATAGGGCCGTACAAAATCATGGAGGATTGTGGTCAGGGTACTTTCCGACTTGTTGATATGTTTGGGACTCTGGTCGAGAAACCGATTAATGGTTTCCGACTGAAGAAGTTTGTGGGTCAGCCACCAGTGGTCGGAGTATCCGCAGAGGTCGGAGTTTTAGCAGACGGAGGAATATCCGCACCAGTGGGCAAATTAGGCGAAGGTGTAAGTGGGGATGTGTTAGAAAATTTGGGAATGTCCGCTAGTGTACAAGTGGAGGATATTGATGGCAAGTCGGGCATGTGTGGTAGATTTGGCCGACTGGGTGACGTTGTGTTTTATATCACCACGTGTGGGGGTTTTTTCATGCACATTTCAATTTTGGCATGCTTTGAGGAGACTTTTTGCATGAATAACGCAGAGTGCTTAGCAAAGCTGAATTCCCTGCGTCAAGCGCTGGCTGAGATGGGGCGTTCGATGCCGCTTAAGGTGGTTCCTGTGGAGCGCTCTTCTCCCCGGCGACTGCGTCAGCAACCCGCCGCCAGTAAGGAGCTTTCTGTTCGTGCGTCTGTGGAGGCTGATGAAGATTTCGAGCCTGAGGATGCGCTGTCTGCTGAGGTAGGGGGGTTGGAAGCTACTACTTTGCAGGCTTTAATGGATCCTTTCTTGGATTTTTCTGTTCATCTGGATCTGTCAGAGGAGGCGACTACTCAGTGGTTGCAGACCATTGGGTTATGGGAGTTTGCATCTTTGCCGTGGGATAGATGGCGGGAGAATGTTTATGCCAAAACGCAGTTGGAGGTGATTCGTAAGAGGAATGGTTACCTCTTTGCGACTGTGGGTTTGACACCTCAATTGATAGCAGAAGTGTTTCATCTCCATTATGAAGAAACTGTGGCTGTGGCAAAGTGTTCGAATGTGGCCATGAGGAAGGAATTTGGGCTTCCACAGGGGTCTCGAGCCTATTACATGGTGAAGAATGTCGCTGAACCCCGTCGTCAGCATTTAAGATGGTACCTTGAGCGAATTTGTCAGGTAATTAAATTGGAATACATGTCAAAAGACAATTTTGCACCTTTGCTGTATGCGGAGAAAGGGGGGAAAGTTAGTTGGGCTTCTTTGGTGCACACTAGAATTCTGCAGGAGGTGGAAATCACTGATAAGAGGAAGTCTCAAGTCACTTCTCGGCTGTCGGCGTTATTAGCAGCTTTGTTTGAGAAGGTTCCTATGATTTCTGCCAGCAAAATTGCCTCTTTTGCCGCCTCAACCAGTGTATGGTGGTCCTGAAGAACCGGGTCAGGTTGATGTTGTCCCGGAGGGGGCAGTGGATTCTCCATTGGGGTTTGAGCATCAGCCTGAGAAGATGAATGTGTTTCAGGATTTGGTGGAAGCAGGCTATACTCGCTCCGAAGCCAAGGAGGTGTTGGTCTCACCAGATGTTCCGAAAGGGCTAGATTTGTTGCATCACGCCACAGAGTCTGTTGGTACTGATCCATCACTAGTTTCAGTGGGTAAGAAATTCACTTTTAGCAAGAAAAGAAAATTGGATGTGGATTCATCTGCGATCCAATCTGTGGTCAAGACGATGGATTTTACACCTGTTAAGTCAAATCAGTGGGATTCTGTTTTAGTCATAGCCAAGGAAGCAGAACAGAGTGTTCAGAGTGGAGAGTTGCAGGATGTGCTCTGGTCTTTGACTAAGGTCCAAGAGTATGTTCGGAAGCAGGAGAGTAGTATTGCCGATTGGAAACACCAGGTTCGGGTAATCCAGGAGCAGTCGCGATCAGAAGCTACTTATCAGCTTAAAGTCAAGCATCAGGAGGAGGAGTTAGTGAAAACTAAGATGTTGTTAGTTCAGGCTCAGGAGGCAGTGGTTAAAGAGAAAGACCAGGTAGCAGAGTGTCAGAGAAATTTGGTGAAGACAAAGATGTCGTTGGGATTGTTTAAAGAATGGACAAATCAATTACAGGAGAAGATGCATATGGAGTTGGCTGTATTGTCTGAGCAAAATGTGGGTTTGCAGGTGGAGAATCAGATGTTAGCCCAACGTATTCAACCATTGTTGGCTATTGAAAGACAGATGTTATCTCAGAGTAATGAAGATGTAGAGGGAGTGTTAGTTTCAGAGTCTGATTTAGCAGTGATTAGGAGGAGCTTAACTGAGGTGGGAGTCAAGCTGTGGCAAGGTATCCGAGATCGGATTGAAGCCTGGGTGATGAAGCCATTTAATACATTAAGTGGAGCTTTCATTTCTGAATCTGAGCAGATATTGTTGGATCAGGTAGCATGTTTACAGTCTGAAAAGAATGCTTTGATGTTGAAATTGTTAGAGTTTGAGAAGCAAGTTCAAGCCATGTGTTTTATGGAGTTGCCTAATGAGGGACAGTTGGATACAGAGCAGGCTACTGTGGGGGATCATGGACAAACTGTGGAGATTATGTCGGAGGTTGAAAAGGAAGCAGTTGGCCAGGCTGAAGTCATTCAGATGGTGTCACAGGATATAATGCCTGCAGATCAGATTGCTGTTCCAGTCATCGATCTGGAGCCGGTGGAAGATTCAAAGACTAAAGATGATCCGCCGCGAAGCCGTTGGAGCCGGTGGTGTTACCTCAGTAATTTATGCTTTTCTAGTGTTTTAGGATTTCTAGTTTAGTAGGATTTTGCTTTCAGTTTGTAGTTGTGTTTTCTTTTTGAAGCAATGTAAAGACAATGGATGGTTTGATCAGGGATTTATGGGTCCGAGTCGGGTTTTCTTGAAAACCCAACCACCGGGCTGTGCCATGCGTTAGGGGTTAACTTTACCTAAGTTGGAATATCCGAATTCTATGTATGTGAATGATCCTTTTGGGTAGTTGCTTAGCAATTCGTGAGAAGGGAGAGATATGAAGAGATGTAGTTAGTTGTCATGGGAAGGTGCATAACGGATATTCAGAATTGTAGAAGATGAAGAAGCGGAAATGTAATCCCTTACATGATTATGACATCAATGAATTCTGATCATCTGTTCAGGGTTATTGTGTGTAGCGGATTTTCTGCATGATGTTTTGTATTCCGTTTTACTGTTATGATTCTCTGCTAAAGGGAATGTCTTTGTGCTAGTGTTTGTTCTTTTATGAGATTTTCATTACCAAGTATCAGGCATTTAGTGTCCAGATACAGTCAATATCATACTCGTGTATTGCTACGCGCATAACCAAAGACACTCAATAGGTTGATCGAGATAGCAGTCAATCCCCGGACAAAAGTATCCTAAGAGTCACATGGCTGGATGGCTACATAAATCTCCTCTCGTATATGTAGATATGACATGACTATAACTATGGTATGTACATGATTTTTACACATGATTCTTGGACACACATTATGTAATAGATAGATATGGAATACACTATGATGTTATGCTATTATGTTTGTATCTTTATCTTGTTCTTGCCACATCTTCTACACCATGCTCATGTGTACATACGTACTCCATGGCTATGTGTGCAGGAACATCTGTTTTCCCCCATGTTAGCAAGGTGATGCTAACATTATACAAGGCTTGACGCATAAGATTTATGCATAAGCATAAGCTTATGTAAGCCTACGCATAGAGCCTATGTATAAGCTTTATGCAAGCCTATGCATAAAGCTTTATACATAAGTCAAGCCTATGCATAAAGCTTTATACATAATCCTACACATAAGCTTTATGCAAGATCCTACGCATAAGCTTTATGCAAGACTTTATGAATAAGCTTTTTACAAACGTACGCATAGAGCCTATGCATAAGCTTTATGTAAGCCTTTGCAATCTTGTCCATAAAGCTTGCAAGCCTACGCATAAATTTTTATGCATAGGCTTTATGCATAAGCTTTATGCATAGGCTTTAGAGCCTATTCATAAGCTTTATGCAAGCCTATGCAGCATAAGATTTATGCGTAGGCTTTATGCAAGCCTGTGCACTAAAGCTTGCATAAAACTAAACCTAAACCCACACCCAAGGGTGAAATAAATGTAGATCTTTAATTAACTATTACAAGAAAAATAGGGCTTAACTCTTTTTTGTAAAGCTGAAGGAGAGGATTAGTGAAAACCCTACAAAACATAAAATTAAATGAAGTGATTAGTAGCATATTTAATAAAGCTTGCATAAAGCCTAAAGAGCTCTATGCATGCATTAAAGCTCTATGCATGCTCTATGCATGCATTGAGAGCTCTATTTATGCATAAATAGCTCTATGCATGCTCTATACAAGCATTGAGAGCTCTATGCATGCATTGAAAGCATTGAGAGCTTTATGCATGCTCTATGCATGAATTAAGAGCTCTAAATGTATGCATGGATACAACCCTAAAACCCAAAAAAGTTTATAAAACCCTAATATCATAAAACCCTAAAAATCCCTAAAAGCATAATAGAAAGGAGTGAGCTCTTACCTTAAGAATCTAGGGTTGTTGACTTGAATTATCCTACAAAATATCAACAAAATTAAAGAGAGTTAAAAAGTATACTACATTTTAACATATGAGAAATCAAGAGGAGAAGTGAAAGAGGAGAAGGCGAAGAGGAGAAAAACAAAGTGAGTCTCTTTAACCTTTACCCTAATAAAAACTCAATAGAAATCTTGTGGTTTATGAAACTCTAACACTTGATTCTAAATGGAAACCCTAACCCTTGCTTCTAAATAAAAACCCTAACCTTTACCCTAATACAAACTTAATAGAAATCTTGCGGTTTATGAAACCCTAACCCTTGCTTCTAAATGGAAAGCCAAATAGAGAGCTTTGATGGAGAGCTCTCCATCAAAGCTCTATATTGGAACTTCTATGTAAAAGGTAGGGTTAGGGCAAGGTAAAGAGAGCGGAGAAAGAGAAAGGAAAGAGAGAGAAAGGAAGATAAAAGCTCACCTCAAAAAGCATAGATGAAGCTTTCCATGAAATTTTGAGAGTAAAGGAGAAAGGAATGAAGCTTTCAATGAAATCTTGAGGAGAGAATAGGAGAGGGAGAGAATAGCACATACCTTGGAAGAGGAAGAGCTTCAATGGAGGAAAAGGTGGAAGGGATGGAAGTGACATGGGTGGGAGGAAGAGCTACAATCAATCGACTGTCATCCAAGCCATGTGCTTCTTTGGGGGGTAGGTAGAAACACAATGGTAAAGATTTAGACGGGAGTACTTTTTTGCAGGTTGCTTACTGCTAAGCAGTGAAGTTTCGTTTGCTAGTTTCTCTGCTAAGCAGAGAAACTCTACTGCTGAGCAGTGAAGTTTCGTTGCTAGTTTCTCTGCATAGCAAAAAACCCTGGTCCACTTTCCACTTGGCAATTCTGGATAGCATGTCTTTTTATGCTAATATATATTCACTTGTGGTCTAATTGCAAATGTCTGATAGTGATCAAGGGGTAGATGCTAGTTTCAAAGCATGGTTGAGAGAAAAGATACTATGTGTGATCGATGCAAGGGCAAATATATATGACATCGTATAAGAATTGATTATGTCCGAACGTACATATGGGATTCATGAGGCATTGGCACAACCAAGTGTAGATGATGACATGGAGGAGAAGCATCTGAGAGTGTTACACAATATACCACACCATTCCATGGCATCGCATAGATTGCAAGGTGGCAAGGCTTTAGAGAAAGCATGGTTGAGAATCTTCTTTTGAATCCAATGAATGAGGTGCCTCCACCATTTCCACATGAGAAGGAAGAGGATCTCATCATAGAAGACATGGTCAATGATTTCCTTGACCGCGAGGTCATAGATGATAGAGAGAAAGCTCCAATGTCACAAGAGGAGAAAACCTTGCATAGAGAGGCAAGCATCCCTTTGTAGTACGAGGGACTAGATTTATGGTGGATGATACTATGTGTGTGCCCACTGATTGCTTTGTATGGAGAAACATTGAAGAGAAGTGGTCAAACTTTAACAAGGAGCCTCATAAAATAGCTACTCTACACTTCTCCAGACACATCATAAGGTGCTTTATATGGTCTTATTTCTTTTCAAACACACTTAAATCATCAACAAAGACCCTCATGAAGGTGGTTAAATATTCATAGAATATTTCTCAAACCATCCTAGAACGGGCTGAAGCATTCTTCAGGCCAAAAGTCATCACATTGGAGGCAAAAGCCCCCATCTATTTACAAAGGTACATCCTCCTTTAGAAGAGGCATTACCCACCATAAACAAACCAGACAGATTGTATGTCGATGGCAAACCTTACAATTAAGGAAATATATCAGGGCTAATTAACCTTACAATTAAGGAAATATATCAGGGCTAATTAGTAGTAGAGCAGAGGGAAGAATGAAATAACTAATTTTACTTTAAACATGTGTACATGATGATAAAATTTTATGAGGCTTTGCAAATGTGTTTACTCTTGCTTTGTTGTCACTTGTCTTATTACTTTGTTGTCACTTGTCTTATTACTTTGTTGGCACTTGTCTTATTATGAATTATGATGTCTTTATGATTTTCTAATTCATATTGGATCACAGGTTTTAGATTATGATATTGCCAGAGGATGTTCCCTTATATCGTCAAGGTCACTCTCGGTTGTCAATAGAGAGTGTATGCGGGTTCTTAGAGCAGCTTGTCGTAGTTCTTCTAGAGGGCCGTTTTGCAAGATCCTTTAGGAGAGCCATCGCTGGCCATCTTCATGGCGGCCATCCAATCATGCAGCTTGTTAGAGCCCTATGCATGATGAACGTCATGCGTAGAGCATTTTATGCATACATAGAGCTCATATAGGCTCATAAATGCCTCTCTACATGCATAGATAGTCTTATGCATGCATAGATAGAGCTCATCATAGAGAACTCTATGAATAGATAGAGCTCATATAGAAAGCTCTAGCTCTCTACATTTGCATAAGGACTATACCTTATGCATAGATCTCAAAGAGAGAGTTCTGCTTAAAGTAAGAGCCCTTATGCATAGGGAGACCTTTATTCATGCATAGAGAGCTCATAGACAGGCCTCTATTCATGCATAGAGAGCTCATAGAGAGCCCTATTACATGCATAGAGAGATCTATATATAAGGTAAAATGCTTTATGAAAATAACTAAATCTCTCATGCATTTGGTAGAGAGATCTATGCATTTTCATAAGGGATATACCTTATGAAAATAACTAAATCTCTCATGCATTTGGTAGAGAGATCTATGCATTTTCATAAGGGATATACCTTATGCATAGAGCTCTCTTTGCATAAGGGCTATACCTTATGCATAGAGCTCAAAGAGAGATCTCATGCATTTGGTAGAGAGATCCATGCATTTGCATAAGGGCTATACCTTACGCATAGAGCTCAAAGAGAGCTCTATGCATAAGGTAAGAGAGCCCTTATGCAAATGTATAGAGAGATCTCATACACAGCTCTCATGCATTTTTAGAGAGCCCTCTTTGTATTTTCAGAAGGGCTCTACCTTATGCATAGAGATCAAAGAGATCTCTAGGGATAAGGTAAGAGCCTTTATGCAAATGCATATAGTTCTCATGCATTTGGTATGAGAGTATTGGGTATCCCTCCATACTAATGCATAAGGGCTCTAACTTATGCATACATGTCAAAGATATATTTTTGAGATCTATGCAAAAGGTAAGAGCCCTTATGAAAATGCATAGAGCTAAGGGATCTAGCTTATGCCTAGAGCTCAAAGAGAGCTCTATGCATAAAGTAAGATAACTTATGCAAATGCATAGATCTCTATGAATAAATTAAGAAGCCTTATGCAAATGCATAGAGTTTTCAGGCATTCTATGGAGCCCTCTATGCGTGCATAGAGCTCATAGAGAGCCCCTCAAGTTCTACTATCATCATCATACATTTATAGTAATGAACTTCTCTTACACTAATCAAACTCCTACAATATTATTCTAGCAACCTTTCATGAGGGAAGCAAAGTGAGTACATGATTGGGCATCCATGTATACTTGAGAAAAACTACCCATCCAATGAATGACAACTTTTTTGTAAGATTCCTCCCAGCCCCTCAAGATGTCCAGTTTCTTTCCCTGTAATCAATCCCCTTTTTAGAATAATAAAAGATCTTATTCCTACCTGTTTTAACCTAGAGAGAGAAAATATTCTAAAGACAGGTAATTCAGTTTTTAGATATCTTTGGATGGAAAAATATCCTTTTTTATTAAAATAAATTCTCCCAAAACAAAAGTTAAAAAAGAAATTCCCAAGGTGCATTAGAAATAAATTATAATCTGCACAAAAGACCTTATCCTAAGGGTCCAGATTTTTTAAAAATTTTGGATTAAGGTTCTGAGGGACCAATAAGATTAATCCAAATGTAGAGAGGAGATAAATTGAAGAATAAAAGAAAAACCCCCCAAAAATGAGTAAATACTTACATAAGATGAAAAGTGGACTAAGGACCAAAGAAAACATTTAAAAAAGTGAATTTTGACACCTCTCAGAGTGGGGATTCCCCCTCATGAAGGAGGCACCTTTTTTCTCATCATTACTTCCCAATTTTAAATCAATTAAATGAGATATTTCATCTCTCCTCTCTCCTATTTCAAGTCTAGTTCCAAAAAGTAAGCTGAATTGACCCAAAATTGACCAAACTCTAGAATCAGTTTGCTTGGTTTGAGGCTCACTTTTTCTTATAAATAGAAGCCTCCCCCTTTGTAAAGGCTTAATGGTGTTTATGCATTGTTACTCTACTCATACCCCGAGCCAGTTACGTTGAATTTTCTTGATAATTCAATTGTTTTTGGCTTTATCCTCTCCAAATTAATTGGTGGCCACTCTTGCTTCAAACAAGAGTAGAAACCTCAATCCCTCAAGCCAAAGGAAAGCTTACAACTCCATGTAAGCTAAAATTTTCTTACTTTTTAATTTTAAATCTATGGTTTTCTTGATTTTCTTGTTTTATAGTTGATTAAAGTAAATTCTAATGCTATTGCCTTTATCCTAGTATGTTTAACAAAAAGATTAATTAAACTTTTCTTATTGTTTACTCTCTTGGAAATTGAAAATTGTGTAGATTAGAGTCCTTTAGATCTAATTGGGGTTAATTTAAATTAAAAATAGAATGTTAAAAATGAGAAATGGTCAGCCATACAAAGGAGGTTATGGCAAAATTTTCTAGATCTTTGTGGAAAAGAAAGTTTATTTTTATGTTATTCAAAAAGAGTAATTCCCACCGTTTGTGCATTCTAAAAAAAATAATCTACTTTACTCCATGTACATATTCACCTATGAATATGCATGGATATCACTGATATTAATTATTAAGATTTAATTTCTATGCATAGAAAGATGCAAAATGGAAATTTCATTGAATTTAATTTCTATGCATAGAAAGATGCAAAATGGAAATTTTTATTATAAAGGTGTTATTTTCATTGAATTTAATTTCTATGCATAGAAAGATGCATAATGGAAAATTTTTTAATTACAAAAGTGTTGTTTTCATTGAATTTAATTTCTATGCATAGAGATGCATAATGGAAATTTTTTTATTATAAAAGTGTTATTTTCATTGAATTTAATTTCTATGCATAGAAAGATGCATAATGGAATTTTTTTAATTATAAAAGTGTTATTTTCATTGAATTTAATTTCTATGCATAGAAAGATGCATAATGGAATTTGTTTTATTATAAGAGTGTTATTTTTATTGAATTTGATTTCTATAATAGAATTTTTTATTATAAAAGTGTTATTTTCATTGAATTTAAATTTTATGCATAGAAAGATGCATAAAGGAAATTTTATTATAAAAGCGTTATTCTTGTAAAAAATTAATTTTTATGCATAAATAGATGCATAAAGAAATTCTTTTTTTTAAAAGTGTTATTCCTATTAAAATTGATTTTATGTATAAATAGATGCATAAAAGGATTTTCCTTTATATAAAAGTGGTATTCCCATTGACAATTTTTATGCATAAATAGATGCATAAAGATTTTTTATATCAAAATTAGAATTCTCTTTAATTCTATGTTTAATTTCTATGAGTATTTGATAAATGAATAAGTAAATACTCTGAGAGAGAAATTTCTATCATTTTATATTCACTCGGATTGTAAAGAGAAAATTCAGAAAATCTATGGAAGTCGAAATATTCAGATAAATGATTAATTTATTCCTCATCGAAATTCGTGATTAATTTAGAAATCACTTAAGTGAATATTCAATGAATGAGATTCAATGAAATAGTAACTGAAATATCATCCCTTTTCGAGAAAGATAGTTTAGGAAAAATCTTATCAGACTGGAACCCTGAATCAAACTATGATCAAGACCAAACTCTTTCGTCAGTTTCGAGAGGAAAGAAGATGTGACCAGTTCAGAAAAATACTCTCAAATCTCCTGCCAAACCTAAAACTAAGTTTGAGACCCTTTGAATTGATATGTGGATCAAGGTTACAGAATTCGAGAAATTCTGTTATGGAATTTAGAATTACGATCAAGAAGTTTTGGGGATACTGGTTTAAGATATACTCATCGTATTCAAAAGAAAATCAAATTGAAAACTTGCATAGAAACCCTTTTTTTCTTAAAGGATTGTCTTACGCTAGAATGCTCGAGGGAGCAATTGGTATGTGTTTTTCTAAGGGAAGTTTGGTTGCAACAGCTGGGGCGATGGGGAGTGTTCAAAGGATAGCTCACACGCGGCAAAGCTTGACTAGCCTCGGTACGGTTAAAATGGTTGCCTTTCGGTACGATGGATGAGAGCTGACGAAGCGGTCCCTGAGTGAAGTGCCAAGACACCTAAGGAGGATCTTGGAGGGTTTTGACTAGGTGATGCATGAGCTCGCGGTGCCTAGGACACCCATGCGTATGCCATGGAAGATTTGTATGATGGACAAATGATTATTGTAATCTGTTTTTATTGAATCTCGTTATGCTGACTAGCCGATCTCAACGGAGAGTCCAGTGTGATTCTGTTTTTTGAGCAACAAGGGACTGGATGAAAATTTTGGGTTATGACATCTGTAAACCTTAAAATGGATTGTTTTATAAGTAAAAGTTTTAAAGAGGAGTGTGTGCGTATTTGTATTCGAAAGCAAAAGTTAAGAAAGGCATTCAATTATGGGTGGGTGAGTAATTGTCTCGTTCTATCAATTCCAGTGGTTGGGTGGTGGCTAACCCATGGGCCGGATGGGCTGGAATCAGTGGAGTTTTAATAATGAAATTGAATAATAGGAATACGCTTAGAACTCGAGTAGTTAAATAATCACCTGAAGACTTCTCAAATGATTAGATCAACGGCTGTGCCTGATTGCGGTTAGGAAAAAAGCGTTGATATCTTCAAGTTAAGTCTGTAATAGTTTTCCTTCTATCTAGTTTAATCAGTTGAAATATAGTTTAGCCTCTTGACCCGTTAGAAAATTCGTTAAGAAAATCAAAAAGGTGGAATCGTCCCCGTTTTCCGGGCAAGGGAAATTTTTTCTGTTTTGATTTCGAAATGACCACCAGTTTAGTCTTGTGAGGTCCCTGTTCCCACCGAGCAACGGATTCATGATACTGGCAGCGGAAGTAACACATCATGCGCGGGCAGGGGTCTCACACTTGGGGCCTCGCCCACGGATATCCGGACAAAAGACTAATCCGTCGGTTTGTCCAAAACCGAAACCGGAAAAACTTCCTTTACCCGGAAAGCATGGGCGATTCCACCAGGATAACTCTTTACTCTAACGTAGTCAAGATCATTACGGATCAACTGATCTGACTGCACCTTTAACGGTACTTGGTCAAATCAAGGAAGAAACTTGCACTTGGATCATTGGGATCAACGCTTTTTTCCCCATCAAGAGGCACAGCCGTTGATTCCTATCCATAGAACAATTTCTATCCGGGATTTACTTCATCTATCGTAATAATAGAAATTAAATCTCGATTTACGGATCCATCAGTCTAGCCTAACCCCATCCGATCCCATGGGTTAGCCAACCGCCCAACCACTGTAGTGATGGGATCCAAATTGGAATTTGGTTAGGTTTTGTCCCGGGTACCAAGGAAAAGAGTTCCAAGGCCCCCTAGCCGGAAGTTCATGCAAACATAAAACTAGCCACACCACTTACACACCCAATATGAAATTGCCTTTTTCTTAGCATCAGCTAACTTTAAAACAATCCTTTAATGAAACCATAGTACCACTGATCACAATCTTCCAATTTATCCGGTTGATTCATAATTTCCCATCATTCCTTCATCAGAGTATCTATGGCATCATTGGCAACTAGAATGCTCACCACCTGTCCACACAGGGGCCTTTTCAATAGTTCCTAGCCCATAATACTCGACAATATAATCACTTATAAAAATTCAAGATGGACTCTCGTTGAAGATCAGCAAGATCAACCAACAGATCCATACAAAGAGCCATGGACTCATCCATTGAAGACCAGCAAGGTCAATCAACCAGATCCATGCCCGGTTTCAGAAAACAACTCTTACTCCTTGTTCCAATATCTTCCTCGACGCACGCGTGGGTATCCTGGGCGACCCAGAGCCCGAGCACCGTATGGTCAGCACCCTCTAGGATCCTTCGCAGGTGACCTAGCGCTTCACTCATAGGCCGCTTCCTTGGTCCCTCATCCACCGTACCGGAAGCTCACCATTTTAATCGAACCGAGGCTGGTCAAGACCTCGGCCGACCTTGCTACGCGAGACGTCCTCCATTGACTCTCCGTCAGCAGTTGCAACTTTATCAGTTAGGCTCCACGACCTTAATCACAAGACGGTCAAAATGCTTTCCCAGCATTCTTGACATAAAACAGCCATTTACAAACAGCATTTACAACAGTTTACAAATACAGTTTCTATATTAACTCTCATTTTTTCACATTATCCCTCATTAATCCACATTACTTATTCCACATTCCATTTATATATGTACTCATCCAATCACATCATTTTCCATCTCTTCACTTCAGATTCCTTCACATCACATATCATATATTCACATCCATATCCACATGCACATCCATATCCATATCCACATCCATTTGTATATGTACTCATCTAATCACATCATTTTCCATCTCTTCACTTCAGATTCCTTTACATCACATATCATATATTCACATCTATACATCCACATCTACATCCACATTCACATACATCCACACCCACATTTTCATACATCTACATCCACATTCACATACATCCACATCCATATTCCCATTCACATCTATACATCCACATCCACATTCCCATTCACATCTATACATCCACATCTACATCCACATACATACATACATCCACATCCACATCCACATCCACATTCCCATTCACATCTATACATCCACATCTACATCCACATACATACATACATCCACATCCACATCCACATTCCCATTCACATCTATACATCCACATCTACATCCACATACATACATACATCCACATCCACATTCCACATTCACATCTATGCATCCACATCTACATCCACATTCACATACATCCACATCCACATTCCCATTCACATCTATACATCCACATTCACATCTATGCATATACATCCTCATGCATACATCCACATTCACATTCACACATCCACACTCCCATCTCCACATCCACACATCCACATACATACATCCATTTCCACATCCACATTCCCATTCATATAACCCCATATGTCTTCACATCTAATCTTTTACATCACATCCATTCTCGCCCTATCACAACCCTTATCCTATCACATACACTTCTTACCTCATCCCATACACATCTTAATTCATCTTATCACCTCCTAACTTATTTCATAAGCATCTTATCACCTCTTATCACATCTTATACACTTCTTATCACATCCTATCACCTCTTATTTCTATTTATAGAATACAAGAGAATTCTTATATTTGATATACGATTTCTTTACACATTTATTTATGCATAAATTCCATTTAAGGAGATTAATACTTTCGAAGTAAAAATCAATCTTTTATGCATCTTCCTATGCATAAATTCATTTTAAATGAAAATGTCACTTTTGAATTAAAATTCAATCTTTCATGCATCTTCCTATGCATGAATTCAATTTAGATGAGAATGACACTTTTGAATCAATCTTTTATGCATCTTCCTATGCATAAATTCAATTTGGTAGGAATTAAACTTTTAGAATAAAAGAATTTCTCTTATGCAACTAAGTTATGCATAAAATCCCTTTATGATGAAAATCACTCTTTTAGTATAAAAAGAATATCTTTTATGCATACTTCTATGCATGAAATCCAAATATGATAAAAGTAACACTTTTATAATATAATAATCAACTCTTATGCATACTTCCATGCATGAATTTCAATTGTGATATAAGTAACACTTTTATAATAAAATAATCAACTTTTATGCATACCTCTATGCATGAAATTCAATTATGACAAAAGTCACACTTTTATAATAAAATAATCAACTTTTATGCATACCTTTATGCATGAAATTCAATTATGATAAAAGTCACACTTTTATAATAAAATAATCAACCTTTATGCATACCTTCATGCATGAAATTCAAATATGATAAAAGTAACACTTTTGATATAAAAATTTATCCATTATGCATACTTCTATGCATGAAATAAAAAAGATAAAAGTAACACTTTTGATATAAAAATTTATCCTTTATGCATACTTCTATGCATGAAAATAAAAATGATAAAAATAACACTTTTGATATAAAAATTTATCCATTATGCATACTTCTATGCATGAAAATAAAAATGGTAAAAATAACACTTTTTGATATAAAAATTTTTCCATTATGCATACTTCTATGCATGAAAATAGAAATGATAAAAGTAACACTTTTGATATAAAAAATTTTCCTTTATGCATACTTCTATGCATGAAATTAAAAATGATAAAAGTAACACTTTTAATATAAAAAAATTATCTTTTATGCATACTTCTATGCATGAAAATCAATTATGCATAATATAAAAATCAATTTCTCTATGATTACAATGAATATCTTTCAATTAATCTAGGATGATAATTCCTAGAATATGGTAGGAACTCCTCTTTTTATGCTTTGAATGAAATTATTTTATGCATAATTTTTATAAAAATTTTACCATAGCTCCGCTGCTATGACTGATAAATCTCAATTTTTCTAAGGGATAAGGCTTATCATTAAGGAAATAATTAAAATGATCTCTAATTGGATCATTTATCCATAATGGATTGAATCATCAATATACTTAAACTAAAAGCATAGAAAAAAGCCATTAATTTGGCCTCAAGCATAGCTTAATCTTGGGTTAAGGAAAAGCTTTATGAAAAGCTTGATTTGGATTGAGAATGGGTCATGAGTATGACCATTTCTTGATTGAGAGAGAGAAATTACATAAAAACCTTAAGAATTTAAACATAAATGGAAATTAAATTCAATAGCATTTATTAAATTATGTAACTCTTCACTACTATTCACCAATTAACTTCAATAGCATTTAAAAAAAACCATACCAATTAAGCTTCTCAAGCTTGAGAGGGGTTGCGAAGAGAGAATCATTGAGAAATTATAGAAAAAATCAATATTCACTAATTACCTTACAAATTGCTTGATTCTTTGTTCACGGTAGAGGCCCCCAACCAATCAATTGGTTGAGTATGTTGATGGAGCCACTAATGGGGATTGAAGAAAGAGGGAAGCTCCAAAAACTAGTGAATTATTAAATGAATTCACAGTTCTTGGCTTAGGTGGAGTACAGTAACGATGCATAAACACTATATATTTTTCAACAAGAGGGAGGCTTCTATTTATAGGAAAAATTGAGCTCCCAACCAAACAAACTGATTCTAGAATTTTCCAAATCAGTTTGGTCAAATTTTGACCATTTTTAGGTCAGTTAAGCTAACTTTTTGGAACTAGACTTGAATGAGGAGAGAGGAGAGATAAAATATCTCAATTTTTATGAGTTTAAAACTCATTCAAGCATGTGAAATATGCACCTCCTTTAAAGAACTCCCCTTCCTTACATAAGTGTCATAATGGAATCATTTTAATATTGCTCATAGTTTTTTACTAATAAACCTTGTACATTTTCAACTCTTCATCTTATGTGAAATATGCACCTCCTTTAAAGAACTCCCCTTCCTTACATATGTGTCATAATGGAATCATTTTAATATTGCTCATAGTTTTTTTTTATTAATAAACCTTGTACATTTTCAACTCTTCATCTTATGTGAAATATGCACCTCCTTTAAAGAACTCCCCTTCCTTACATATGTGTCATAATGGAATCATTTTAATATTGCTCATAGTTTTTTACTAATAAACCTTGTACATTTTCAACTCTTCATCTTATGTGAGCATTTAAGGGACTCCCCTTCCTTATATATGTGTCATAATAAAATCATTATTCCCAAAATATCTCATATTTTTAATATTGCTCATAGTTTTTTACTAATAAACCTTGTACATTTTCAACTCTTCATCTTATGTGAGCATTTACTCATTTTTGGGTATCTTCTTTTTACAATTTGGATTTATCTCCTCCCTACACATGGATTGATGCTATTGGCCCATAGGAACCTTAATTGGACCATAATCCTGAAAATCTAGACCCTTAGACTAAGGTTCTTTATACCTATTTCTAATTAATTCCAATTGCACATTGGAAAATTCATTTTGAATTTTTGTTTCAGGGAAATTCATCTTAATTATATGAGATATTTTTTTATCCAAAAATATTCAAAATCTGAATATTCTCTCTCTAGAATAATTTTCTCTCTCTAGGTTAAAACAGTTAGAAACAAGGTCTTTATATTTCTGAAGAGGGATTGATTACAGGGGAAGATACTAGACATCAAAAGGGGGTTGGGGGAGGAATCTTACAAGTCTCGTGCCCAGACATTCGAGGGCGAGACCCCGAGTGGGAAACCCTGCCCCGCGCAAGAGGAAGCTACTTCCGCTGCTACCAACCGAGAATTCGATGCGCGGAGGGGGCAGAGGGGTCTCACAGCTGGTATCACATGAATGAGCCATTAGACACTTTAGTGAAAAATGCCAAACCAGTCTCAATGGCAGAAGCTGTCAGAATGGCAAAGGACTTTACTGTCACAATGGAATCATTTCCTTCCATGACCTTCACAGAAACAAAGTTCAAGGAACCGAAATTTTAGGATCCCGAGATTTGCAATTAGTAAAAGCTTCTAGGCTATTGAAAGGGCTTAGAAAGAAGCAGCTCATTTATGTTATCAAAATGAATCCGGTAGACACAAAGTTAAAGGCTAAAGAACCAGAATGGTTAAGTGAGTATGATGATTTATTCCCAGCAGAGCTAACAGAGATGACTGCGATTCAGGAAGTAGATCATGTGATAGAATTGACCCCCGGAGCTCAACCACCAGTAGCCCAGTGCACGTACAAAATGCTAGTCCCTGAAGCCATTAAACTCAAGGAACAGCTTAGGCAGGTAGTCGTACATATGAACGATTGGATGGATGTATATGAATGAGATGAGATGTGTATGAATGAGATATGATGTGGATAGAATGTATGTGATGCGATAGTGATGAGAATGATTGTGATGGATATGAATGAATGTGATGTGATGGATGTGAATGGATGGAGGTGATGTGATGTGAAATGGATAGATGTGAGTGAATGAGATATGATGTAATGTGATATGAATCAGGATATGAATGAATGAGATGTGAATGAATGTAATGTGAATGAATGAGATGTGATGTCATGTGAATCAGGATGCGAATGAATGATATGGAATGTAAATGGATGAGATGTGATGTAATGGAAATCGGGATAGATGTGAATGAGATGTGATGTAATGGGAATCGGGATAGATGTGAATGAGTGAGATGTGAGGCGAAATGGATGTGATGTGATGTAATGTGAATCGAGATGTGAATGAATGAGATGTGATGTGAAATGGATATGATGAGATCATCGAAGAAGATATTGGAACAAGGAGTAAGAGTTGTTTTCTGAATTCGGGCATGGATCTGGTTGATTGACCTTGCTGGTCCTCAACGGATGAGCCCATGGCTCTTTTATATGGATCTGTTGGCTGATCTTGTTGATCTTCAACGGAGATTCCATTTTGTTTTTATAAGTGAATATATTGTCGGGTACTATGAGCTAGGAACTATCGAAAAGGCCCCTGAGTGGACAGGTGGTGAGCGTTCTGGATGCCAATGATGCAACCTGGAAAATTCTAGAAACTAGTTGGACTTGGTTAGAGGCTTCCCTCACCTATAAATAGACCCTTAGCACTTTGTAAAAAAAATATGAGAACTATACCATGCGAGTATTATACTGAAATAATGATATTTTCTATTATCCTCTAAAAATTCTCTACAAATTGAAGAGATTGGAGCTTCTCTCTCTCTTCAACCTTCCTTGGAGTTTTCATCAACATACCAAACCAATTAATTGGTTGGGGGCCTCTCCATTGACTAAAGAATCAAGCAAATTAAGAGGTAAAGTGTGGTTTATGATCTTTTTTCTTAAATCTCAAAATGTTTCTCACTTCTCAACCCCTCTCAAGCTTGAGAAGCATTCAATTGAATGGCTCTTTAATGCAATTGGAACTCTCTAATGAATTCTAGTGATAAATCTTATAAATTTTACATTTATGCTTAAATTAAAATGTTTTTTAAGCATATCTCTCTCTCCCCCAAATAATGGTCATTCCTATGACCTATTCTATAGTCAAATGATGCTTCTCATGAAGCAATTCTCAAATCTAAAAGTAAATTCTATGATTGTCAAATTTAAGGCCAAAGAAGTGGCTTTTTAATGATTTTATTTTATTTAATTTATGGAAAACTTGGGAATCAAGTCCATAATTGGATATTGATCCAAATAATAGTTATTCTATCATATGGTATTACTAAACTTTATGCTTTCAAAATTATAAAAAATTATCAATAATAGCAGAGGAGCTATGGCAAAATTTCTGAAAAATTAACACATAAATCATTTTCATTCATAATATGAAAAGAGGACTTCCTACCATATTCTAGGATTAATCATCCTAGGTTAATTGAAAAATTCTCATCTCATAACCATGCAAAAATTGATTTTAATGTTTATGCATAAATAGTTAATTAGCAAAAAGAGAAATTTCTAGTAATTCATTTGTATGATGAAACAGGAATTCCCACCATATTTGGAATCGAATCATTTGAATGAGAAAAGTGGAATTCCTAGCATATTGAAGTTTTAAATATTATATTTAATTTCAAAGATGAATTTTAGATAAATTTATTTTATCTATGAGAAATAATTAAATGGTAAAAGAGGAATTCCTATGACATTTGGAATTCCATCATTTAGATGGAAAATGAGAAATTCCTAGCATATTGGAATTATTGGATGTGTATGTGAAAGAATCTGATGGATGTGGATGTGTATGTGAAAGAATGTGATGTGATGTAAAGAGATGTGATGTGACATGAATATATGTGGATGTGAAGTGATAAATGTGGATGTATGGATAGACGTGGGTAGTCGTACATGTGAACGATTGGATGGATATGGATGAATGAGATGAGATGTGTATGAATGAGATATGATGTGGATAGAATGTATGTGATGGGGTAGTGATGAGAATGAATGTGATGGATATGAATGAATGTGATGTGATGGATGTGAATGGAGGGAGGTGATGTGATGTAAAATAGATAGATGTGAGTGAATGAGATGTGATGTAATGTGATATGGATCGGGATGTGAATGAATTAGATGTAATGTCATATGAATCGGGATGTGAATGAATGATATGGGTTATGAATGGATGAGATGTGATGTAATGTGAATCAGGATAGATGTGAATGAATGAGATGTGAGGTGAAATGGATGTGATGTGATATAATGTGAATCGGGATGTGAATGAATGAGATGTAACGTGAAATGGATGTGATGTAAGTTGGGATAGATGTGAATGGATAATATGTGATGTGATGTGATGTAATGTGAATCGAGATGTGAATGAATGAGAGATGTGATGTAAAATGGATGTGATGTGATGTGATGTAATGTGAATCGGGATGTGAATGAATGAGAGATGTGATGTAAAATGGATGTGATGTAAATTGGGATAGATATGAATGGACGATATGTGATGTGAATGAATGTGATGTGAAACGGGATAGATGTGAATGAATGAGATGTGATGTGAATGGATGTGAGGTGATGAGATGTGGATATGGGTAGATGCGAGTGGATGAGATCTGATGTGGATAAATGAGGAAAGATGTGTTGAGATGGAAAATGATGTGATTGGATGAGAATGGGAATACATATGAAATGGATGTGGACTAAATAATGTGGATTGATGTGGAACAATGTGGACTAAATAATGTGGATTGATGTGGAACAATGTGGAAAGACGAGAGTTCGTTATAGAAACTGTATTTATGACCTGTTTTTAAATGACTGTTTTATGCAAAAATACTGGGGAAGCATTTTGACCGTCTTGTGAATAACACCATATTGGGGAATATGGGAATTTCCCACAAGTTTGGAACACGTGGTCAAAAGTTTGGATTAACCATAACTTGAACACCACTAATCCAAAATGAGCGCTTTATAGCTCTTTAAATTCCATTTTTCAAGCGCTTTCCAACGATAGGTCATATGATAGGGTTTTGAGAAACTTACAAACATGTTATCCATGTCCCCTTTTTTAAGTATTCAAAAATAGGAATTGGGAATTCCCAAATTCACTCATATGGTGTTGAATGAGGTCGTGGTAGGGACCTAACTGATAAAGTTGTAACAGTTGACAGAGAGTCAACGGAGGACGTCTCACGTAGCAAGGTTGGCTGAGGTCTTAACCAACCTCGGTTTAATTTAAATGGTGAGCTTCTGGTACGGTGGATGAGGGACCAAGGAAGCGGCCTATGAGTGAAGCGCTAGGTGCCTGCGAAGCATCCTAGAGGGTGTTGACCATACGGTGCTCGGGCTCTAGGTCACCGAAGATACCCACACGTGCATTGTGGAAGATATTGGAACAAGGAGAAAGAGTTGTTTTCTGAATTCGGGCACGGATCTGGTTGATTGACCTTGATGGTCCCCTTAATGGATGAGTCCATGGCTCTTTTATATGGATCTACTGGCTGATCTTGCTGATCTTCAACGGAGATTCCATTTTGATTTTTATAAGTGAATATATTGCCGGGTACTATGAGCTAGGAATTATCGAAAAGGCCCCTGAGTGGACAGGTGGTGAACGATCTGGTTGTGCCAATGATGCCATAGGTACACCGATGAAGGAATGAGTGGAAATTAGGATTAAACCAGATATTTTGAAGAATTATGATCAGTGTCACTATGATTTCACTAAATGATTGTTTTGAAGGCAACTCAATCTATGAAAAAGGCAATTTCATATTGGGTGTGTAAGTGGTGTGACTAGCTTTAAATTTGCATGAATATCCGGCTAGGGGGCTTGGGAACTCTTTTCCCTACCCGGGACAAAACCTAACCAAATTCCTAATTGGATTCCATCACTACAGTGGTTGGGATTGGGCTGGGATTGATGGATCCGTAAAATGAGACTCAATTCTGTTATAGTACGATAGGTGAAGTAAATCCTAGATAAAAATTGTTCTATGGAAAAGGATCAACAGCTGTGCCTCTCAATGAGGAAAAAAGCGCTGGTCTCTATGATCCATGTGCAAGTTTCTTCCTCTTTACAGGTTCGGTTGGATCAGTTTGGTAAATGATGAAGTACGCTAGAGTAAAAATATCCCTGAGGAATTGCCCGTGCTTTCCGGGCGAGGGAAGTTTTTTCCGGGTTCGATTTTGGAAGAACCAAGGGATTAGTATTTTGTCCGAATATCCGTGGACAAGGCCTTGTCCGAATATTCGTGGACAAGACCCCGAGTGAGGGACCCTGCCCCGCGCAAGAAGTGCTACTTCCGCTGCTAGCACCCCCCGAATCCTTTGTGCGGAGGGGGCAGGGATCTCACTATGATAGATTAACTATTAATAGATCTAAATCCAATTTATAGATCTAGATCATAATTTTATCATAATTTATGTAACATAAAAGCATTAAAAAGCGATTTCTTTAGCCTCTAGCTTGACTAGCATAGAGTTTGATTTTAGAATTGAGAATTGCTCCATGAGAAGTATCATTTGAATAGAGAATTGATCATAGGAATGACCATTCTTTGGGGGAGAGAGAGATATACTTGGAAAACATCCTAATTTAGGCATAAATGTAAACTTTTTATGATTAATTATTAGAATTCATTCGAGAGCTTCATTTGCATTGAAAAACCATTCATTTGAATACTTCTCAAGCTCGAGAGGGGTTGAGAAGTGAAAATCATTTAGAAGAATTAAAGGAAAAACCATGAAGTCACATCTTACCTCTTCTTTTGCTTACTTCTCTATTCTTAAAAGAAGCCCCCAACCAATCAATTGGTTAGTATGTTAAGAGGAAAGCTCCAAGAAAGGTTGAAAAGAGAGAGAGAAGCTCCAATCTCTCCAAATTGTAGATCCAAATTGTAGAGGAGTTTTAGGGGATAATATAAAATTTGCTTATTCTAATGTAATACTTGCATGGTCTAGTTCATAGATGAGAGTACAAAATAATGAGGGTGTATTTATAGGTGAGGGAGGCCACTAACTGAGTCCAACTAAGTTCTAGAATTTTCGAGGTTAAGTTTGGCTGAATTTGGACACGATTTGGACCAGTTTAGCTCCCATTTTGATCTAGTTTGATTCAGGAGAGAGGAGAGATAAAAAATATCTTAATATTTTTGAATTTAAAACTCATTCACATGTGTGAAATAGGTGCCTCCTTGAAGTCTCCCCCTCTCCTTACCAAGGTGTCAAAAATGTATTATTATACCAAAATATCTTCATTTTTTAGTAATATCTCATAGTTAACTAATAAATCTTGTACTCAGTCAACTCTTCATCTTATGTGGGCATTTACTCATTTTTGGGTATTTTCTTTTATTCATTGGATTGATCTCATCCCAACACTTGGAATAATCTTATTGGCCCCAATAGGAACCTTAATTGGACCATAATCCAAAAATTTTGAGAAAATCTTGACCCTTAGGCTTCGGTCTTTTAAATCTTGACCCTTAGGCTTAGGTCTTTTAAATCATTTTTTATTGATTCCTAATGCACCTTGAAAATTTTATTTTAATTTTTTGTTTCAGGGAAACATATTTTTGATATTAGGATAATTTGTTTGTCCAAAAATATCTCAATATTGAATTACCACTCTCTAGAATTTTTTATCTCTCTAGGCAAAACAAGGAAAAATAATATTTTCTTGTATTCAAAAATAGGGAATGATTATAGGGGATTGAAGTAAAGCTTATTCATTATTCAGGCTGAGGAGGAATCTTAACTTTCACTTGGTCCATAGAATCACCGCTTTTTTCCCCCTTAACAAGGCAGAGCTGTTGATTCCCTCCAACAGAACAAGGGTCTTCTTAGGACTTAATCTAACTAACGTAACTAATTGTATCTTAATTATTTCGTAAGAATCCCCCGATCCACCCTAACCCCAACCGGTTAGCCAACTACCCGACCACTGTATTGGTGGGATTCCTTTATAAATATTTGGTTATGTTTTGCTCGGGTGTATCGAGGAAAAGAGTTCCTAGGCCCCCTAGCCGGCTTTCAAGTAAAATTTAAAGTAGCATACAACGTACACACCCGATATGAAATTGCCATTTATAAACAGATTCGACTGTCTTTAAAACAATCCTTCAATGAAAATCATAATATTACTGATCATCATCCTCCAAAATTCTGAGTCCATTATATTACAAAATGTGTCCTCTGGACTCTCCGTTGAAGACCAGTTGGCCGACCAATGCGATCCAATATCAAAATTTGATCCACAAAAGTCATTCTTCTTAGTCTATCCGAATCTTCCTCGATGCACGTATGGGTGTCCTAGCAACCGCGAGCCCATGCATCACCTGGTCAGAACCCTCTAGGATCCTACTTAGGTGTCCTAGCACTTCACTCAGGGATCGCCTCGTCGGTCATTACCCATTGTACCAGAAGTGCATCATTTTAACCGTACCGAGGCTGGTCAAGAACTCGGTAGGCTTTGCCGCGAGCGACATCCCTCGACGACTCCCGTGAGCTGTTATTATAATTTTTATTATAAAAGTGTTATTTTCATTGAATTTAATTTCTATGCATAGAAAGATGCATAATGGAATTTTTATAATTATAAAAGTGTTATTTTCATTGAATTTAATTTCTATGCATAGAAAGATGCATAATGGAATTTGTTTTATTATAAGAGTGTTATTTTTATTGAATTTGATTTCTATAATGGAATTTTTTATTATAAAAGTGTTATTTTCATTGAATTTAAATTTTATGCATAGAAAGATGCATAAAGGAAATTTTATTATAAAAGCGTTATTCTTGTAAAAAATTAATTTTTATGCATAAATAGATGCATAAAGAAATTATTATTTTTTAAGTGTTATTCCTATTAAAATTGATTTTATGTATAAATAGATGCATAAAAGGATTTTCCTTTATATAAAAGTGGTATTCCCATTGACAATTTTTATGCATAAATAGATGCATAAAGATTTTTTATATCAAAATTAGAATTCTCTTTAATTCTATGTTTAATTTCTATGAGTATTTGATAAATGAATAAGTAAATACTCTGAGAGAGAAATTTCTATCGTTTTATATTCACTCGGATTGTAAAGAGAAAATTCAAAAAATCTATGGAAGTCGAAATATTCAGATAAATGATTAATTTATTCCTCATCAAAATTCGTGATTAATTTAGAAATCACTTAAGTGAATATTCAATGAATGAGATTCAATAAAATAGTAACTGAAATATCACCCCTTTTCGAGAAAGATAGTTTAGGAAAAATCTTATCAGACTGGAACCCTGAATCAAACTATGACCAAGACCAAACTCTTTCGTCAGTTTCGAGAGGAAAGAAGATGTGACTAGTTCAGAAAAATACTCTCAAATCTCCTGCCAAACCTAAAACTAAGTTTGAGACCCTTTGAATTGATATGTGGATCAAGGTTACAGAATTCGAGAAATTCTGTTATGGAATTTAGAATTACGATCAAGAAGTTTTGGGGATACTGATTTAAGATATACTCATTGTATTCAAAAGAAAATCAAACTGAAAACTTGCATAGAAACCCTTTTTTTCTTAAAGGATTGTCTTACGCTAGAATGCTCGTATGTATTTTTCTCAGGGAAGTTTGGTTGCAACAGCTGGGGCGACGGGGAGTGTTCAAAGGATAGCTCACACGCGGCAAAGCTTGACTAGCCTCGGTACGATTAAAATGGTTGCCTTTCGGTATGATGGATGAGAGCTGACGAAGCGGTCCCTGAGTGAAGTGCCAAGACACCTAAGGAGGATCTTGGAGGGTTTTGACCAGGTGATGCATGAGCTCGTGGTGCCTAGGACACCCATGCGTATGCCGTGGAAGATATGTATGATGGACAAATGATTATTGTAATCTGTTTTTACTGAATCTCGTTATGCTGACTAGCCGATCTCAACGGAGAGTCCAGTGTGATTCTGTTTTTTGAGCAACAAGGGACTGGATGAAAATTTTGAGTTATGACATCTGTAAACCTTAAAATGGATTGTTTTATAAGTAAAAGTTTTAAAGAGGAGTGTGTGCATATTTGTATTCGAAAGCAAAAGTTAAGAAAGGCATTCAATTATGGGTGGGTGAGTAATTGTCTCGTTCTATCAATTCCAGTGGTTGGGTGGTGGCTAACCCATGGGCCGGATGGGCTGGAATCAGTGGAGTTTTAATAATGAAATTGAATAATAGGAATACGCTTAGAACTCGAGTAGTTAAATAATCACCTAAAGACTTCTCAAATGATTAGATCAACGGCTGTGCCTGATTGCGGTTAGGAAAAAAGCGTTGATATCTTCAAGTTAAGTCTGTAATAGTTTTCCTTCTATCTAGTTTAATCAGTTGAAATATAGTTTAGCCTCTTGACCCGTTAGAAAATTCGTTAAGAAAATCAAAAAGGTGGAATCGTCCCCGTTTTCCGGGCAAGGGAAATTTTTTCTGTTTTGATTTCGAAATGACCACCAGTTTAGTCTCGTGCCCAGACATTTGAGGGCGAGGCCCCGAGTGGGAAACCCTGCCCCGCAAGAGGAAGCTACTTCCGCTGCTACCAACCGAGAATTCGCGATGCGCGGAGGGGGCAGAGGGGTCTCACAGCTGGTATCACATGAATGAGCCATTAGACACTTTAGTGAAAAATGCCAAACCAATCTCAATGGCAGAAGCTGTCAAAATGGCAAAGGACTTTACTGTCACAATGGAATCATTTCCTTCCGTGACCTTAACAGAAACAAAGTTCAAGGAACCGAAATTTCAGGATCCCCAGATTTGCAATTAGTAAAAGCTTCTAGGCTATTGAAAGGGCTTAGAAAGAAGCAACTCATTTATGTTATCAAAATGAATCCGGTAGACACAAAGTTAAAGGCTAAAGAACCAGAATGGTTAAGTGAGTATGATGATTTATTCCCAGCAGAGCTAACAGAGATGACTGCGATTCAGGAAGTAGATCATGTGATAGAATTGACCCCCGGAGCTCAACCACCAGTAGCCCAGTGCACGTACAAAATGCTAGTCCCTAAAGCCATTAAACTCAAGGAACAGCTTAGGCAGGTAGTCGTACATATGAACGATTGGATGGATGTATATGAATGAGATGAGATGTGTATGAATGAGATATGATGTGGATAGAATGTATGTGATGGGATAGTGATGAGAATGAATGTGATGTGATGGATGTGAATGGATGGAGGTGATGTGATGTGAAATGGATAGATGTGAGTGAATGAGATGTGATGTAATGTGATATGAATCAGGATGTGAATGAATGACATGTGAATGAATGTAATGTGAATGAATGAGATGTGATGTCATGTGAATCAGGATGCAAATGAATGATATGGAATGTAAATGGATGAGATGTGATGTAATGGAAATCGGGATAGATGTGAATGAGATGTGATGTAATGGGAATCGGGATAGATGTGAATAAGTGAGATGTGAGGTGAAATGGATGTGATGTGATGTAATGTGAATCGAGATGTGAATGAATGAGATGTGATGTGAAATGGATATGATGAGATCATCGAAGAAGATATTGGAACAAGGAGTAAGAGTTGTTTTCTGAATTCGGGCATGGATCTGGTTGATTGACCTTGCTGGTCCTCAACGGATGAGCCCATGGCTCTTTTATATGGATCTGTTGGCTGATCTTGTTGATCTTCAACGGAGATTCCATTTTGTTTTTATAAGTGAATATATTGTCGGGTACTATGAGCTAGGAACTATCGAAAAGGCCCCTAAGTGGACAGGAGGTGAGCGTTCTGGTTGCCAATGATGCAACCTGGAAAATTCTAGAAACTAGTTGGACTTGGTTAGAGGCTTCCCTCACCTATAAATAGACCCTTAGCACTTTGTAAAAAAAATATGAGAACTATACCATGCAAGTATTATACTGAAATAATGATATTTTCTATTATCCTCTAAAAATTCTCTACAAATTGAAGAGATTGGAGCTTCTCTCTCTCTTCAACTTTCCTTGGAGTTTTCATCAACATACCAAACCAATTGATTGGTTGGGGGCCTCTCCATTGACTAAAGAATCAAGCAAATTAAGAGGTAAAGTGTGGTTTATGATCTTTTTTCTTAAATCTCAAAATGTTTCTCACTTCTCAACCCCTCTCAAGCTTGAGAAGCATTCAATTGAATGGATCTTTAATGCAATTGGAACTCTCTAATGAATTCTAGTGATAAATCTTATAAATTTTACATTTATGCTTAAATTAAAATGTTTTTTAAGCATATCTCTCTCTCCCCCAAAGAATGGTCATTCCTATGACCTATTCTATAGTCAAATGATGCTTCTCATGAAGCAATTCTCAAATCTAAAAGTAAATTCTATGATTGTCAAATTTAAGGCCAAAGAAGTGGCTTTTTAATGATTTTATTTTATTTAATTTATGGAAAACTTGGGAATCAAGTCCATAATTGGATATTGATCCAAATAATAGTTATTCTATCATATGGTATTACTAAACTTTATGCTTTCAAAATTATAAAAAATTATCAATAATAGCAGAGGAGCTATGGCAAAATTTCTAAAAAATTAACACACAAATTATTTTCATTCATAATATGAAAAGAGGACTTCCTACCATATTCTAGGATTAATCATCCTAGGTTAATTGAAAAATTCTCATCTCATAACCATGCAAAAATTATTTTAATGTTTATGCATAAATAGTTAATTAGCAAAAAGAGAAATTTCTAGTAATTCATTTGTATGATGAAACAGGAATTTCCACCATATTTGGAATCGAATCATTTGAATGAGAAAAGTGGAATTCCTAGCATATTGAAGTTTTAAATATTATATTTAATTTCAAAGATGAATTTTAGATAAATTTATTTTATCTATGAGAAATAATTAAATGGTAAAAGAGGAATTCCTATGACATTTGGAATTCCATCATTTAGATGGGAAATGAGAAATTCCTAGCATATTGGAATTATTGGATGTGTATGTGAAAGAATCTGATGGATGTGGATGTGTATGTGAAAGAATGTGATGTGATGTAAAGAGATATGATGTGACATGAATATATGTGGATGTGAAGTGATAAATGTGAATGTATGGATAGACGTGGGTAGTCGTACATGTGAACGATTGGATGGATGTGGATGAATGAGATGAGATGTGTATGAATGAGATATGATGTGGATAGAATGTATGTGATGGGGTAGTGATGAGAATGAATGTGATGGATATGAATGAATGTGATGTGATGGATGTGAATGGATGGAGGTGATGTGATGTAAAATGGATAGATGTGAGTGAATGAGATGTGATGTAATGTGATATGAATCGGGATGTGAATGAATTAGATGTGATGTCATGTGAATTGGGATGTGAATGAATGATATGGGTTATGAATGGATGAGATGTGATGTAATGTGAATCACGATAGATGTGAATGAATGAGATGTGAGGTGAAATGGATGTGATGTGATATAATGTGAATCGGGATGTGAATGAATGAGATGTAACGTGAAATGGATGTGATGTAAGTTGGGATAGATGTGAATGGATAATATGTGATGTGATGTGATGTAATGTGAATCGAGATGTGAATGAATGAGAGATGTGATGTAAAATGGATGTGATGTGATGTGATGTAATGTGAATCAGGATGTGAATGAATGAGAGATGTGATGTAAAATGGATGTGATGTAAATTGGGATAGATATGAATGGACGATATGTGATGTGAATGAATGTGATGTGAAATGGGATAGATGTGAATGAATGAGATGTGATGTGAATGGATGTGAGGTGATGAGATGTGGATATGGGTAGATGCGAGTGGATGAGATCTGATGAGGATAAATGAGGAAAGATGTGTTGAGATGGAAAATGATGTGATTGGATGAGAATGGGAATACATATGAAATGGATGTGGACTAAATAATGTGGATTGATGTGGAACAATGTGGACTAAATAATGTGGATTGATGTGGAACAATGTGGAAAGACGAGAGTTCGTTATAGAAACTGTATTTATGACCTGTTTTTAAATGACTGTTTTATGCAAAAATGCTGGGGAAGCATTTTGACCGTCTTGTGAATAACACCATATTGGGGAATATGGGAATTTCCCACAAGTTTGGGACACGTGGTCAAAAGTTTGGATTAACCATAACTTGAACACCACTAATCCAAAATGAGCGCTTTATAGCTCTTTAGATTCCATTTTTCAAGCGCTTTCCAATGATAGGTCATATGATAGAGTTTTGAGAAACTTACAAACATGTTATCCATGTCCCCTTTTTTAAGTATTCAAAAATGGGAATTGGGAATTCCCAAATTCACTAATATGGTGTTGAATGAGGTCGTGGTAGGGACCTAGCTGATAAAGTTGCAACAGCTGACAGAGAGTCAACGGAGGACGTCTCACGTAGCAAGGTTGGCTGAGGTCTTAACCAACCTCGGTTTAATTTAAATGGTGAGCTTCTGGTATGTTGGATGAGGGACCAAGGAAGCGGCCTATGAGTAAAGTGCTAGGTGCCTGTGAAGGATCCTAGAGGGTGTTGACTATACGGTGCTCGGGCTCTAGGTCACCGAAGATACCCACACATGCATTGTGGAAGATATTGGAACAAGGAGAAAGAGTTGTTTTCTGAATTCGGGCATGGATCTGGTTGATTGACCTTGCTGGTCCCCTTAATGGATGAGTCCATGGCTCTTTTATATGGATCTACTAGCTGATCTTGCTGATCTTCAACGGAGATTCCATTTTGATTTTTATAAGTGAATATATTGCCGGGTACTATGAGCTAGGAATTATCGAAAAGGCCCCTGAGTGGACAGGTGGTGAACGTTCTGGTTGTGCCAATGATGCCATAGGTACACCGATGAAGGAATGAGTGGAAATTAGGATTAAACCAGATATTTTGAAGAATTATGATCAGTGTCACTATGATTTCACTAAATGATTGTTTTGAAGGCAACTCAATCTATGGAAAAGGCAATTTCATATTGGGTGTGTAAGTGGTGTGACTAGCTTTAAATTTGCATGAATATCCGGCTAGGGGGCTTGGGAACTCTTTTCCCTACCCGGGACAAAACCTAACCAAATTCCTAATTGGATTCCATCACTACAGTGGTTGGGATTGGGCTGGGATTGATGGATCCGTAAAATGAGACTCAATTCTGTTATAGTACGATAGGTGAAGTAAATCCTAGATAAAAATTGTTCTATGGAAAAGGATCAACAGCTGTGCCTCTCAATGAGGAAAAAAGCGCTGGTCTCTATGATCCATGTGCAAGTTTCTTCCTCTTTACAGGTTCGGTTGGATCAGTTTGGTAAATGATGAAGTACGCTAGAGTAAAAATATCCCTGAGGAATTGCTCGTGCTTTCCGGGCGAGGGAAGTTTTTTCCGGGTTCGATTTTGGAAGAACCGAGGGATTAGTATTTTGTCCGAATATCCGTGGACAAGGCCTTGTCTGAATATCCGTGGACAAGGCCCTGTGTGAGGGACCCTGCCCCGTGCAAGAAGTGCTACTTCCGCTGCTAGCACCCCCCGAATCCTTTGCGCGGAGGGGGTAGGGATCTCACTATGATAGATTAACTATTAATAGATCTAAATCCAATTTATAGATCTAAATCATAATTTTATCATAATTTATGTAACATAAAAGCATTAAAAAGCGATTTCTTTAGCCTCTAGCTTGACTAGCATAGAGTTTGATTTTAGAATTGAGAATTGCTCCATGAGAAGTATCATTTGAATAAAGAATTGGTCATAGGAATGACCATTCTTTGGGGGGGAGAGAGATATACTTGGAAAACATCCTAATTTAGGTATAAATGTAAACTTTTTATGATTAATTATTAGAATTTATCGAGAGCTTCATTTGCATTGAAAAACCATTCATTTGAATACTTCTCAAGCTCGAGAGGGGTTGAGAAGTGAAAAACATTTAGAAGAATTAAAGGAAAAACCATGAAGTCACATCTTACCTTTTCTTTTGCTTACTTCTCTATTCTTAAAAGAAGCCCCCAACCAATCAATTGGTTAGTATGTTAAGAGGAAAGCTCCAAGAAAGGTTGAAGAGAGAGAGAGAAGCTCCAATCTCTCCAAATTGTAGATCCAAATTGTAGAGGAGTTTTAGGGGATAATATAAAATTTGCTTATTCTAATGTAATACTTGCATGGTCTAGTTCATAGATGAGAGTACAAAATAATGAGGGTGTATTTATAGGTGAGGGAGGCCACTAACTGAGTCCAACTAAGTTCTAGAATTTTGGAGGTTAAGTTTGGCTGAATTTGGACAAGATTTGGACCAGTTTAGCTCCCATTTTGATCTAGTTTGATTCAGGAGAGAGGAGAGATAAAAAATATCTTAATATTTTTGAATTTAAAACTCATTCACATGTGTGAAATAGGTGCCTCCTTGAAGTCTCCCCCTCTCCTTACCAAGGTGTCAAAAATGTATTATTATACCAAAATATCTTCATTTTTTAGTAATATCTCATAGTTAACTAATAAATCTTGTACTCAGTCAACTCTTCATCTTATGTGGGCATTTACTCATTTTTGGGTATTTTCTTTTATTCATTGGATTGATCTCATCCCAACACTTGGAATAATCTTATTGGCCCCAATAGGAACCTTAATTAGACCATAATCCAAAAATTTTGAGAAAATCTTGACCCTTAGGCTTAGGTCTTTAAATCTTGACCCTTAGGCTTAGGTCTTTTAAATCATTTTTAATTGATTCCTAATGCACCTTGAAAATTTTATTTTACTTTTTTGTTTCAGGGAAACATATTTTTGATAGTAGGATAATTTGTTTGTCCAAAAATATCTCAATATTGAATTACCACTCTCTAGAATTTTTTATCTCTCTAGGCAAAACAAGGAAAAATAATATTTTCTTGTATTCAGAAATAGGGAATGATTATAGGGGATTGAAGTAAAGCTTATTCATTATTCAGGCTGAGGAGGAATCTTAACTTTCACTTAGTCCATAGAATCACCGCTTTTTTCCCCCTTAACAAGGCAGAGCTGCTGATTCCCTCCAACAGAACAAGGGTCTTCTTAGGACTTAATCTAACTAACGTAACTAATTATATCTTAATTGTTTCGTAAGAATCCCCCGATCCACCCTAACCCCAACCGGTTAGCCAACTACCCAACCATTGTATTGGTGGGATTCCTTTATAAAGATTTGGTTATGTTTTGCTCGGGTGTATCGAGGAAAAGAGTTCCTAGGCCCCCTAGCCGGCTTTCAAGTAAAATTTAAAGTAGCATACAACGTACACACCCAATATGAAATTGCCATTTATAAACAGATTCGACTGTCTTTAAAACAATCCTTCAATGCAAATCATAATATTATTGATCATCATCCTCCAAAATTCTGAGTCCATTATATTACAAAATGTGTCCTCTGGACTCTCCGTTGAAGACCAGTTGGCCGACCAATGCGATCCAATATCAAAATTTGATCCACAAAAGTCATTCTTCTTAGTCTATCCGAATCTTCCTCGATGCACGTATGGGTGTCCTAGCAACCGCGAGCCCATGCATCACCTGGTCAGAACCCTCTAGGATCCTACTTAGGTGTCCTAGCACTTCACTCAGGGATCGCCTCGTCGGTCATTACCCATTGTACCAGAAGTGCATCATTTTAACCGTACCGAGGCTGGTCAAGAACTCTGTAGGCTTTGCCGCGAGCGACATCCCTCGACGACTCCCGTGAGCTGTTATTATAATTTTTATTATAAAAGTGTTATTTTTATTGAATTTAATTTCTATGCATAGAAAGATGCATAATGGAATTTTTATAATTATAAAAGTGTTATTTTCATTGAATTTAATTTCTATGCATAGAAAGATGCATAATGGAATTTGTTTTATTATAAGAGTGTTATTTTTATTGAATTTGATTTCTATAATGGAATTTTTTATTATAAAAGTGTTATTTTCATTGAATTTAAATTTTATGCATAGAAAGATGCATAAAGGAAATTTTATTATAAAAGCGTTATTCTTGTAAAAAATTAATTTTTATGCATAAATAGATGCATAAAGAAATTCTTTTTTTTTTAAAGTGTTATTCCTATTAAAATTGATTTTATGTATAAATAGATGCATAAAAGGATTTTCCTTTATATAAAAGTGGTATTCCCATTGACAATTTTTATGCATAAATAGATGCATAAAGATTTTTTATATCAAAATTAGAATTCTCTTTAATTCTATGTTTAATTTCTATGAGTATTTGATAAATGAATAAGTAAATACTCTGAGAGAGAAATTTCTATCGTTTTATATTCACTCGGATTGTAAAGAGAAAATTCAGAAAATCTATGGAAGTCGAAATATTCAGATAAATGATTAATTTATTCCTCATCGAAATTCGTGATTAATTTAGAAATCACTTAAGTGAATATTCAATGAATGAGATTCAATAAAATAGTAACTGAAATATCACCCCTTTTCGAGAAAGATAGTTTAGGAAAAATCTTATCAGACTGGAACCCTGAATCAAACTATGACCAAGACCAAACTCTTTCGTCAGTTTCGAGAGGAAAGAAGATGTGACTAGTTCAGAAAAATACTCTCAAATCTCCTGCCAAACCTAAAACTAAGTTTGAGACCCTTTGAATTGCTATGTGGATCAAGGTTACAGAATTCGAGAAATTCTGTTATGGAATTTAGAATTACGATCAAGAAGTTTTGGGGATACTGATTTAAGATATACTCATTGTATTCAAAAGAAAATCAAACTGAAAACTTGCATAGAAACCCTTTTTTTCTTAAAGGATTGTCTTACGCTAGAATGCTCGTATGTATTTTTCTCAGGGAAGTTTGGTTGCAACAGTTGGGGCGACGGGGAGTGTTCAAAGGATAGCTCACATGCGGCAAAGCTTGACTAGCCTCGGTACGGTTAAAATGGTTGCCTTTCGGTATGATGGATGAGAGCTGACGAAGCGGTCCCTGAGTGAAGTGCCAAGACACCTAAGGAGGATCTTGGAGGGTTTTGACCAGGTGATGCATGAGCTCGTGGTGCCTAGGACACCCATGCGTATGCCGTGGAAGATATGTATGATGGACAAATGATTATTGTAATCTGTTTTTACTGAATCTCGTTATGCTGACTAGCCGATCTCAACGGAGAGTCCAGTGTGATTATTTTTTTTGAGCAACAAGGGACTGGATGAAAATTTTGAGTTATGACATCTGTAAACCTTAAAATGGATTGTTTTATAAGTAAAAGTTTTAAAGAGGAGTGTGTGCGTATTTGTATTCAAAAGCAAAAGTTAAGAAAGGCATTCAATTATGGGTGGGTGAGTAATTGTCTCGTTCTATCAATTCCAGTGGTTGGGTGGTGGCTAACCCATGGGCCGGATGGGCTGGAATCAGTGGAGTTTTAATAATGAAATTGAATAATAGGAATACGCTTAGAACTCGAGTAGTTAAATAATCACCTGAAGACTTCTCAAATGATTAGATCAACGGCTGTGCCTGATTGCGGTTAGGAAAAAAGCGTTGATATCTTCAAGTTAAGTCTGTAATAGTTTTCCTTCTATCTAGTTTAATCAGTTGAAATATAGTTTAGCCTCTTGACCCGTTAGAAAATTCGTTAAGAAAATCAAAAAGGTGGAATCGTCCCCGTTTTCCGGGCAAGGGAAATTTTTTCTGTTTTGATTTCGAAATGACCACCAGTTTAGTCTCGTGCCCAAACATTCGAGGGCGAGGCCCCGAGTGGGAAACCCTACCCCGCGCAAGAGGAAGCTACTTCCGCTGCTACCAACCGAGAATTCGATGCGGAGAGGGGGCAGAGGGGTCTCACAGCTGGTATCACATGAATGAGCCATTAGACACTTTAGTGAAAAATGCCAAACCAATCTCAATGGCAGAAGCTGTCAGAATGGCAAAGGACTTTACTGTCACAATGGAATCATTTCCTTCCGTGACCTTCACAGAAACAAAGTTCAAGGAACCGAAATTTCAGGATCCCCAGATTTGCAATTAGTAAAAGCTTCTAGGCTATTGAAAGGGCTTAGAAAGAAGTAGCTCAGTTATGTTATCAAAATGAATCCGGTAGACACAAAGTTAAAGGCTAAAGAACCAGAATGGTTAAGTGAGTATGATGATTTATTCCCAGCAGAGCTAACAGAGATGACTGCGATTCAGGAAGTAGATCATGTGATAGAATTGACCCCCGGAGCTCAACCACCAGTAGCCCAGTGCACGTACAAAATGCTAGTCCCTAAAGCCATTAAACTCAAGGAATAGCTTAGGCAGGTAGTCGTACATATGAACAATTGGATGGATGTATATGAATGAGATGAGATGTGTATGAATGAGATATGATGTGGATAGAATGTATGTGATGGGATAGTGATGAGAATGAATGTGATGTGATGGATGTGAATGGATGGAGGTGATGTGATGTGAAATGGATAGATGTGAGTGAATGAGATGTGATGTAATGTGATATGAATCAGGATGTGAATGAATGACATGTGAATGAATGTAATGTGAATGAATGAGATGTGATGTCATGTGAATCAGGATGCGAATGAATGATATGGAATGTAAATGGATGAGATGTGATGTAATGGAAATCGGGATAGATGTGATGTAATGGAAATCGGGATAGATGTGAATGAGTGAGATGTGAGGTGAAATGGATGTGATGTGATGTAATGTGAATCGAGATGTGAATGAATGAGATGTGATGTGAAATGGATATGATGAGATCATCGAAGAAGATATTGGAACAAGGAGTAAGAGTTGTTTTCTGAATTCGGGCATGGATCTGGTTGATTGACCTTGCTGGTCCTCAACGGATGAGCCCATGGCTCTTTTATATGGATCTGTTGGCTGATCTTGTTGATCTTCAACGGAGATTCCATTTTGTTTTTATAAGTGAATATATTGTCGGGTACTATGAGCTAGGAACTATCGAAAAGGCCCCTGAGTGGACAAGTGGTGAGCGTTCTGGTTGCCAATGATGCAACCTGAAAAATTCTAGAAACTAGTTGGACTTGGTTAGAGGCTTCCCTCACCTATAAATAGACCCTTAGCACTTTGTAAAAAAAATATGAGAACTATACCATGCGAGTATTATACTGGAATAATGATATTTTCTATTATCCTCTAAAAATTCTCTACAAATTGAAGAGATTGGAGCTTCTCTCTCTCTTCAACCTTCCTTGGAGTCTTCATCAACATACCAAACCAATTGATTGGTTGGGGGCCTCTCCATTGACTAAAGAATCAAGCAAATTAAGAGGTAAAGTGTGGTTTATGATCTTTTTTCTTAAATCTCAAAATGTTTCTCACTTCTCAACCCCTCTCAAGCTTGAGAAGCATTCAATTGAATGGCTCTTTAATGCAATTGGAACTCTCTAATGAATTCTAGTGATAAATCTTATAAATTTTACATTTATGCTTAAATTAAAATGTTTTTTTAAGCATATCTCTCTCTCCCCCAAAGAATGGTCATTCCTATGACCTATTCTATAGTTAAATGATGCTTCTCATGAAGCAATTCTCAAATCTAAAAGTAAATTCTATGATTGTCAAATTTAAGGCCAAAGAAGTGGCTTTTTAATGATTTTATTTTATTTAATTTATGGAAAACTTGGGAATCAAGTCCATAATTGGATATTGATCCAAATAATAGTTATTCTATCATATGGTATTACTAAACTTTATGCTTTCAAAATTATAAAAAATTATCAATAATAGCAGAGGAGCTATGGCAAAATTTCTAAAAAATTAACACATAAATTATTTTCATTCATAATATGAAAAGAGGACTTCCTACCATATTCTAGGATTAATCATCCTAGGTTAATTGAAAAATTCTCATCTCATAACCATGCAAAAATTGATTTTAATGTTTATGCATAAATAGTTAATTAGCAAAAAGAGAAATTTCTAGTAATTCATTTGTATGATGAAACAGGAATTCCCACCATATTTGGAATCGAATCATTTGAATGAGAAAAGTGGAATTCCTAGCATATTAAAGTTTTAAATATTTTATTTAATTTCAAAGATGAATTTTAGATAAATTTATTTTATCTATGAGAAATAATTAAATGGTAAAAGAGGAATTCCTATGACATTTGGAATTCCATCATTTAGATGGGAAATGAGAAATTCCTAGCATATTGGAATTATTGGATGTGTATGTGAAAGAATCTGATGGATGTGGATGTGTATGTGAAAGAATGTGATGTGATGTAAAGAGATGTGATGTGACATGAATATATGTGGATGTGAAGTGATAAATGTGAATGTATGGATAGACGTGGGTAGTCGTACATGTGAACGATTGGATGGATGTGGATGAATGAGATGAGATGTGTATGAATGAGATATGATGTGGATAGAATGTATGTGATGGGGTAGTGATGAGAATGAATGTGATGGATATGAATGAATGTGATGTGATGGATGTGAATGGATGGAGGTGATGTGATGTAAAATGGATAGATGTGAGTGAATGAGATGTGATGTAATGTGATATGAATCGGGATGTGAATGAATTAGATGTGATGTCATGTGAATCGGGATGTGAATGAATGATATGGGTTATGAATGGATGAGATGTGATGTAATGTGAATCACGATAGATGTGAATGAATGAGATGTGAGGTGAAATGGATGTGATGTGATATAATGTGAATCGGGATGTGAATGAATGAGATGTAACGTGAAATGGATGTGATGTAAGTTGGGATAGATGTGAATGGATAATATGTGATGTGATGTGATGTAATGTGAATCGAGATGTGAATGAATGAGAGATGTGATGTAAAATGGATGTGATGTGATGTGATGTAATGTGAATTGGGATGTGAATGAATGAGAGATGTGATGTAAAATGGATGTGATGTAAATTGGGATAGATATGAATGGACGATATGTGATGTGAATGAATGTGATGTGAAACGGGATAGATGTGAATGAATGAGATGTGATGTGAATGGATGTGAGGTGATGAGATGCGGATATGGGTAGATGCGAGTGGATGAGATCTGATGAGGATAAATGAGGAAAGATGTGTTGAGATGGAAAATGATGTGATTGGATGAGAATGGGAATACATCTGAAATGGATGTGGACTAAATAATGTGGATTGATGTGGAACAATGTGGACTAAATAATGTGGATTGATGTGGAACAATGTGGACTAAATAATGTGGATTGATGTGGAACAATGTGGAAAGACCAGAGTTCGTTATAGAAACTGTATTTATGACCTGTTTTTAAATGACTGTTTTATGCAAAAGTGCTGGGAAAGCATTTTGACCGTCTTGTGAATGAGGTTGTGGTAGGGACCTAACTGATAAAGTTGCAACAGCTGACAGAGAGTCAACGGAGGACGTCTCATGTAGCAAGGTTGGCTGAGGTCTTAACCAACCTCGGTTTAATTTAAATGGTGAGCTTCTGGTACGGTGGATGAGGGACCAAGGAAGCGGCCTATGAGTGAAGCGCTAGGTGCCTGCGAAGGATCCGAGAGGGTGTTGACCATACGGTGCTCGGGCTCTAGGTCACCGAAGATACCCACACGTGCATTGTGGAAGATATTGGAACAAGGAGAAAGAGTTGTTTTCTGAATTCGGGCATGGATCTGGTTGATTGACCTTGCTGGTCCCCTTAATGGATGAGTCCATGGCTCTTTTATATGGATCTACTGGCTGATCTTGCTGATCTTCAACGGAGATTCCATTTTGATTTTTATAAGTGAATATATTGCCGGGTACTTTGAGCTAGGAATTATCGAAAAGGCCCCTGAGTGGACAGGTGGTGAACGTTCTGGTTGTGCCAATGATGCCATAGGTACACCGATGAAGGAATGAGTGGAAATTAGGATTCAACCGGATATTTTGAAGAATTATGATCAGTGACACTATGATTTCACTAAGTGATTGTTTTGAAGGCAACTCAATCTATGAAAAAGGCAATTTCATATTGGGTGTGTAAGTGGTGTGACTAGCTTTAAATTTGCATGAATATCCAGCTAGGGGGCTTGGGAACTCTTTTCCCTACCCGGGACAAAACCTAACCAAATTCCTAATTGGATTCCATCACTACAGTGGTTGGGATTGGGCTGGGATTGATGGATCCGTAAAATGAGACTCAATTCTGTTATAGTACGATAGGTGAAGTAAATCCCAGATAAAAATTATTCTATGGAAAAGGATCAACAGCTGTGCCTCTCAATGAGGAAAAAAGCGCTGGTCTCTATGATCCATGTGCAAGTTTCTTCCTCTTTACAGGTTCGGTTGGATCAGTTTGGTAAATGATGAAGTACGCTAGAGTAAAAATATCCCTGAGGAATTGCCCGTGTTTTCCGGGCGAGGGAAGTTTTTTCCGGGTTCGATTTTGGAAGAACCGAGGGATTAGTATTTTGTCCGAATATCCGTGGACAAGGCCCTGAGTGAGGGACCCTGCCCCGCGCAAGAAGTGCTACTTCCGCTGCTAGCACCCCCCGAATCCTTTGCGCGGAGGGGGCAGGCATCTCACTATGATAGTTAACTATTAATAGATCTAAATCCAATTTATGGATCTAAATTATAATTTTATCATAATTTATGTAACATAAAAGCATTAAAAAGCGATTTCTTTAGCCTCTAGCTTGACTAGCATAGAGTTTGATTTTAGAATTGAGAATTGTTCCATGAGAAGTATCATTCGAATAGAGAATTGGTCATAGGAATGACCATTCTTTGGGGGGGAGAGAGATATACTTGAAAAACATCCTAATTTAGGCATAAATGTAAACTTTTTATGATTAATTATTAGAATTCATTCGAGAGCTTCATTTGAATTGAAAAACCATTCATTTAAATACTTCTCAAGCTCGAGAGGGGTTGAGAAGTGAAAAACATTTAGAAGAATTAAAGGAAAAACCATGAAGTCACATCTTACCTCTTCTTTTGCTTACTTCTCTATTCTTAAAAGAAGCCCCCAACCAATCAATTGGTTAGTATGTTAAGAGGAAAGCTCCAAGAAAGGTTGAAGAGAGAGAGAGAAGCTCCAATCTCTCCAAATTGTAGATCCAAATTGTAGAGGAGTTTTAGGGGATAATATAAAATTTGCTTATTATAATGTAATACTTGCATGGTCTAGTTCATAGATGAGAGTACAAAATAATGAGGGTGTATTTATAGGTGAGGGAGGCCACTAACTGAGTCCAACTAAGTTCTAGAATTTTGGAGGTTAAGTTTGGCTGAATTTGGACAAGATTTGGACCAGTTTAGCTCCCATTTTGATCTAGTTTGATTCAGGAGAGAGGAGAGATAAAAAATATCTTAATATTTTTGAATTTAAAACTCATTCACATGTGTGAAATAGGTGCCTCCTTGAAGTCTCCCCCTCTCCTTACCAAGGTGTCAAAAATGTATTATTATACCAAAATATCTTCATTTTTTAGTAATATCTCATAGTTAACTAATAAATCTTGTACTCAGTCAACTCTTCATCTTATGTGGGCATTTACTCATTTTTGGGTATTTTCTTTTATTCATTGGATTGATCTCACCCCAACACTTGGAATAATCTTATTGGCTCCAATAGGAACCTTAATTGGACCATAATTCAAAAATTTTGAGAAAATCTTGACCCTTAGGCTTAGGTCTTTTAAATCTTGACCCTTAGGCTTAGGTCTTTTAAATCATTTTGAATTGATTCCTAATGCACCTTGAAAATTTTATTTTAATTTTTTGTTTCAGCAGGGAAACATATTTTTGATATTAGGATAATTTGTTTGTCCAAAAATATCTCAATATTGAATTACCACTCTCTAGAAATTTTTATCTCTCTAGGCAAAACAAGGAAAAATAATATTTTCTTGTATTCAGAAATAGGGAATGATTATAGGGGATTGAAGTAAAGCTTATTCATTATTCAGGCTGAGGAGGAATCTTAACTTTCACTTGGTCCATAGAATCACCGCTTTTTCCCCCCTTAACAAGGCAGAGCTGCTGATTCCCTCCAACAGAACAAGGGTCTTCTTAGGACTTAATCTAACTAACGTAACTAATTGTATCTTAATTGTTTCGTAAGAATCCCCCGATCCACCCTAACCCCAACCGGTTAGCCAACTACCCGACCACTGTATTGGTGGGATTCCTTTATAAAGATTTGGTTATGTTTTGCCCGGGTGTATCGAGGAAAAGAGTTCCTAGGCCCCCTAGCCGGCTTTCAAGTAAAATTTAAAGTAGAATACAACGTACACACCCGATATGAAATTGCCATTTATAAACAGATTCGACTGTCTTTAAAACAATCCTTCAATGAAAATCATAATATTACTGATCATCATCCTCCAAAATTCTGAGTCCATTATATTACAAAATGTGTCCTCTGGACTCTCCGTTGTTGAAGACCAGTTGGCCGACCAATGCGATCCAATATCAAAATTTGATCCACAAAAGTCATTCTTCTTAGTCTATCCGAATCTTCCTCGATGCACGTATGGGTGTCCTAGCAACCGCGAGCCCACGCATCACCTGGTCAGAACCCTCTAGGATCCTACTTAGGTGTCCTAGCACTTCACTCAGGGATCGCCTCGTCGGTCATTACCCATTGTACCAGAAGTGCATCATTTTAACCGTAACGAGGTTGGTCAAGAACTCGGTAGGCTTTGCCGCGAGCGACATCCCTCGACGACTCTCGTGAGCTGTTGCAACAATGAACCTCCTCTTAGTAAAACACATGCCAAATGCTTCCTCCAGCATTCTAGCGTAAAACAGTCCTTTAAATGAAAACAGAGGTTCTATGCAAGTAAAATTCCTAGTTTCAGATTGGTTCCACAAAACCCCGTTTTCCTTAAATTCCCAATTTTATAATGAGAATCCTTGATCTCTCATCAGGGTAATTTACCCATCATTTGTCTAACTGTCCAACTAGATTCTTGGTGATTTCGGTCAAAGAAAAACTAGTTTAATTCAACAGTAGTCTATTCTTTGTATTTAGGAACTGGAATTGGTCACATAGTTTTTGCTTGATTCACATCGAGAGATGGACAAGTAGGTTTACTGACCATCCCTCTCATAGTCTAATCATTCGGTCTAGTTCTAACAAGCATTTTCTTCAGATAAACATCTATTTTTTGGGTAAATACCAATTTAGTGATTTAACCACATAAAAATTACAAAAAAGTCATCTTTTTCTCTAATTAACTATTTATGCATAAACATTAAAAATTAATTTCCCATAGATATAATGAGAATTATTCATTTAACATAATCCTAGAATATGGTAGGAAGTCCTCTTTTCACATTATGCATAAAATTGATTTATGTGTTAATTTCTAAAATTTTTGCTATAACTCTATTCTACATTACTATTAATTTTCAATAATTTTGAAAAGCATAAGACTTAGTAATACACTTATGATAGATTAACTATCAATAGATCTAAATCCAATTTATGGATCTAAATCATAATTTTATCATAATTTATGTAACATAAGAACATTAAAAAGCCATTTCTTTAGCCTCTAGCTTGACTAGCATAGAGTTTTATTTTAGAATTGATAATTGCTCCATGAGAAGCATCATTTGAATAGAGAATTGGTCATAGGAATGACCATTCTTTGGTAAAGAGAGATATATACTTAAAAAACATCTTAATTTAAGCATACATGTAAACTTTTTATGATTAATCATTAGAATTTATTAGAGAGCTTCATTTTCATTGAAAAACCATTCATTTGAATACTTCTCATGCTCGATAGGGATTGAGAAGTAAAAAACATTTAGAAGATTTAAAGGAAAAACCATGAAGTCACATCTTACCTCTTGTTTTGCTTGCATCTCTATTCTTAGAAGAAGCCCCCAACCAATCAATTGGTTAGTATGTTGAGAGGAAAGCTCCAAGAAAGGTTGAAGAGAGAGAGAAGCTCCAATCTCTCCAAATTGTAGTTTTAGGGGATAATAGAAAATTTGCTTATTCTAATGTAATATTTGCATGGTCTAGTTCACAAATGAGAATACAAAATAATGAGGGTGTATTTATAGGTGAGGGAGGCCACTAACTGAGTCCAACAAAGTTCTAGAATTTTCGAGGTTCAGTTTGGCTGAATTTGGACAAGATTTGGACCAGTTTAGCTCCCATTTTGATCTAGTTTGATCTAGCTCCCATTTTGATCTAGTTTGATTCAAGAGAGAGGAGAGATAAAAAATATCTTAATATTTTTGAATTTAAAACTCATTCACATGTGTGAAATAGGCACCTCCTTGAAGTCTCCCCCTCTCCTTACCAAGGTGTCAAAAATGTATTATTATACCAAAATATCTTCATTTTTTAGTAATATCTCATAGTTTCTAACTAATAAATCTTGTACTCAGTCAACTCTTCATCTTATGTGGGCATTTACTCATTTTTGGGTATTTTCTTTTATTCATTGGATTGATCTCATCCCAACACTTGGAATAATCTTATTGGCCCCAATAGGAACCTTAATTGGACCATAATCCAAAAATTTTGAGAAAATCTTGACCCTTAGGCTTAGGTCTTTAAATCTTGACCCTTAGGCTTAGGTCTTTTAAATATTTTTTAATTGATTCCTAATGTACCTTGAAAATTTTATTTCAATTTTTTGTTTCAGGTAAATATATTTTTGATATTAGGATAATTTGTTTGTCCAAAAATATCTCAATATTGAATTACCACTCTCTAGAATTTTTTATCTCTCTAGGCAAAACAAGGAGAAATAATATTTTTTTGTATTCAAAAATAGGGAATGAATATAGGGGATTGAAGTAAAGCTTATTCCATTATTTAGGCTGAGGAGGAATCTTAACTTTCACTTGGTCCATAGAATCACCGCTTTTTTCTCCCTTAACAAGGCAGAGCCGCTGATTCCCTCCCACAGAACAAGGGTCTTCTCAGGACTTAATCTAACTAACATAACTAATTGTATCTTAATTGTTTCGCAAGAATCCCCCGATCCACCCTAACCCCAACCGGTTAATCAACTACCCGACCACTGTATTGGTGGGATTCCTTTATAAAGATTTGGTTATGTTTTGCTCGGGTGTACCGAGGAAAAGAGCTCCTAGGCCCCCTAGCCGGCTTTCAAGTAAAATTTAAAGTAGCATACAACGTACACACCCGATATGAAATTGCCATTTATAAACAGATTCGACTGTCTTTAAAACAATCCTTCAATGAAAATCATAATATTACTAATCATCATCCTCCAAAATTCTGAGTCCATTGTATTACAAAATGTGTCCTCTGGACTCTATTGAAGACTAGCTGGCCAACCATTGCGATCCAATATCAAAATTTGATCCACAAAAGTCATTCTTCTTAGTCTATCCGAATCTTCCTCGATGCACGTATGGGTGTCCTAGCAACCGCGAGCCCATGCATCACCTGGTCAGAACCCTCTAGGATCCTACTTAGGTGTCCTAGCACTTCACTGAGGGATCGCCTCGTCGGTCATCACCCATTGTACCAGAAGTGCACCATTTTAACCGTACCAAGGCTGGTCAAGACCTCGGTAGGCTTTGCCACGAGCGACATCCCTCGATGACTCCCTACGAGCGACATCCCTCGATGACTCCCTGCGAGCTGTTGCAATGAACCTCCTCTTAGTAAAACACATGCCAAATGCTTTCTCCAGCATTATAGCGTAAAATAGTCCTTTAAATGAAAACGGAGGTCCTATGCAAGTAAAATTCCCAGTTTGAGATTGGTTCCACAAAACTCCTTTTTCCTTAAATTCCTAATTTTATAATGAGAATCCTTGATCTCTCATGAGGGTAATCTACCCATCATTTGTCTAACTGTCCAACTAGATTCTTGGTGATTTCGGTTAAAGGAAAACTAGTTTAATTCAACAGTAGTCTATTCTTTGTATTTAGGAACTGGAATCGGTCACATAGTTTTTGCATTCACATCGAGAGATGCACAAGTAGGTTTACTGACCGTCCCTCTCATAGTCTAATCATTCAGTCTAGTTCTAACAAGCATTTTCTTCAGATAAGAATCTATTTTTGGGTAAATACCAATTTAGTGATTTAACCACATAAAAATTACGAAAAATTTCTCTTTTTCTGTAATTAACTATTTATGCATAAACATTAAAAATTAATTTCCCATGGATATGATGAGAATTATTCATTTAACATAGGATGACTAATCCTAGAATATGGTAGGAAGTCCTCTTTTCACATTATGCATAAAAATGATTTATGTGTTAATTTCCAAAAATTTTGCCCCGTTCTACATTACTATTAATTTTCAATAATTTTAAAAAGCATAAGACTTAGTAATACACTTATGATAGATTAACTATCAATAGATCTAAATCCAATTTATGGATCTAAATCATAATTTTATCATAATTTATGTAACATAAAAGCATTAAAAAGCCATTTCTTTAGCCTCTAGCTTGACTAGCATAGAGTTTGACTAGCCTGACTAGCTTGACTAGCATAGAGTTTGATTTTTGAATTGAGAATTGCTCCATGAGAAGCATCATTTGAATAGAGAATTGGTCATAGGAATGACCATTCTTTGGGGAAGAGAGATATATACTTAAAAAACATCTTAATTTAAGCATAAATGTAAACTTTTTATGATTAATCATTAGAATTTATTAGAGAGCTTCATTTTCATTGAAAAACTATTCACTTGAATACTTCTCAAGCTCGAGAGGCGTTGAGAAGTAAAAAACATTTAGAAGATTTAAAGGAAAAACCATAAAGTCACATCTTACCTCTTGTTTTGCTTGCTTCTCTATTCTTAGAAGAAGCCCCCAACCATTGAATTGGTTAGTATGTTGAGAGGAAAGCTCCAAGGAAGGTTGGAGAGAGAGAGAGAAGCTCCAATCTCTCCAAATTGTAGAGGAGTTTTAGGGGATAATAGAGAGAGAGAGAAGCTCCAATCTCTCCAAATTGTAGAGGAGTTTTAGGGGATAATAGAAAATATGCTTATTCTAATGTAATACTAGCATGGTCAAGTTCACAGATGAGAATACAAAAGAATGAGGGTGTATTTATAGGTTAGGGAGGCCACTAACAAAGTCCAACTAAGTTCTAGAATTTTCGAGGTTCAGTTTGGCTGAATTTGGACAAGATTTGGACCAGTTTAGCTCCCATTTTGATCTAGTTTGATTCAGGAGGGAGGAGAGATAAAACAATATCTTAATATTTTTGAATTTAAAACTCATTCACATGTGTGAAATAGGCGCATCCTTGAAGTCTCCCCCTCTCCTTACCAAGGTGTCAAAAATGTATCATTATACCAAAATATCTTAATTTTTTAGTAATATCTCATAGTTTTTAACTAATAAATCTTGTACTCAGTCAACTCTTCATCTTATGTGGTCATTTACTCATTTTTGGGTATTTTCTTTTATTCATTGGATTTATCTCATCCCAACTCTTGGATTAATCTTATTGGCCCATAGGAACCTTAATTGGACCATAATCCAATAATTTCAAAAAATCTTGACCCTTAGGCTAAGGTCTTTTAAATCATTTTTAATTGATTCCTAATGCACCTTGGAAAATTTGTTTTGATTTTTTATTTCAAGGAAACATATTTTTGATATTAGGAGAATTTGTTTATCCAAAAATATCTCAATATTGAATTATCACTTTCTAAAATTTTTTATCTCTCTAGGCAAAAACCCTCAAACCATCAAGCCAAAGGAAAGCTCTCAAATTCATTAGTAAGTTGGTGATTCTTCTCTTTTCCATTTATTTTATGGTTTTTATGGTTTTTTTATGCTTTTTATCTTCTCTAAAATTGCAAGTGATGTTATGCCTCATTACAAAAGACATTCCCCTCTCTTCTCTAGTAAATCCAACCATTCTCTATCGTAGGTGCATGATTAATGATTAAAGTAAAGCTTTTATAATGTTTGTCTTAAATAAGTAGAAAAATGTTTACTTTAGAATAATTTCAATACTCTTGGTACACTTTTAATTAATTTTAGAGACCTAAAAATTAAAAAATGGTCAGCCATACAAATGTCAATGGATTGTTTTTATTAAAGTTTTAAAGAGGAGTGTGTGCGTATCTGTTTTCTAAAGCTAACCAATAATTTATTTGTCAATGGATTGTTTTTATTAAAGTTTTAAAGAGGAGTGTGTGCGTATCTGTTTTGTAAAGCTAAAGTTAAGAAAGGCATTTCAATTATGGGTGGGTGAGTACTTGTTTGGTTCCACCGATTCCAGTGGTAGGGTGGTGGCTAACCCATGGGCCGGATGGGGTTAGGCTGGAATCATGGAGTTTTAATAATCAAACTAAAAAAATCTTAGGATTACGCTAGGCTTCGAGTAGATAGTTAATGCCCTGATAAATTTCTCAATTGAGTGGATCAACGGTTGTGCCTAATCTTGATTAGGAAAAAAGCGTTGAATTGCTCAGATGATCAAATTATATCAGTGATAGTTTCCTTCTATCTGGTTTATTCAGGTGGAGGATAGTTTAGATTTTGATCTCGTTAGAAAACTCGTTAAGAAAAATTCAAAAAGGTGGAATCGTCCTGATGACCCCTAGATCGAAGCCATTTTTAGTAATTTTTAGGGTTTAAATAGGGTCAACTATGGTCATTTTAGATGCATTTCCATAGTATTTTAAAGCATGTGTGTGTGGAATGTCATGGTATTTGCATGCACCATGATTGTCGATGTTGTCCATCAGTGTAAGCACATTGCATGGGAATGGTGACGATTAACATTGTTTTGTACATAAAGAGGAGGTTGTATTATGTAAGTGTGAAGAGAGAAGAGAGAGATCTCGAGGGGGAGAGAACGAGGGTTAGTATGATGAGTTTCGAGCTCAAGCTTTGAGGATGGTTAGTTGGGAATGCAAGTTTGGAGACCTTAATGTGGTTACAAATGAAAAATTCCAAATTAAAAAAATGGAGGGGTGGGTAGTTTTAGCACCCGTTGGTACCCGCCAAAACCTTTTGAGAGCATAAAAGAGAAAGAGAGAGGGAACGTTTCTTTCTCTGGCAAACGTGAAGAACACGAGGAGGAGGAGGAGGAGGTAAGCCTACTTATTTGTTGGTTGTTAATGTGTGTGTGTGTTTCATCTTGATTGTTGCAGAGGGAGCGGAAGGAATTATGGTTTTCTCTTGATCACGCCTGCTCTGCATGAGAGAGTAGCGAGAGAAAGTATCTCTTCATTGTTCCAGAGAGAAAGAGAGAGACCCTATCTCAGCCCCAAATGCCCAATATGCCTCCCCGACGTAGCCAGGGCAGAGGCTATAGTGGCCGAGAAGGTGGATATGAGCAACAAAGTGGAGAAGGGCAGTGTGGAGGTGCTAGGAGAGGCGCAGGCCGTGGCGTACGGGCACGTGGCAGTGGGGATAGTGGCTATGGGGAAGAGGGTGGTGCTGCTCGTTCGGCTGGCTATGGTGGCAAAAGAGGAAGAGTGGGTCGCCATGGAGAACAAGTGCGTGGGGCAGTTGTGGATAGCCAATCTGCTGGGTCTAGCAGAGGGGATGGAAGCAGGACAGGGAGAGTGAGAAGAGAGAGCATGGGAGGGTGAAGCATAGCTTTGTGGGCAGTTCTGTATAGGCGAAAAGAAGGAGGTAGCCAAGCTTGGTGCAGCCAGCTAGGGGTAGCCAGTTGGGGTGCTCAGGAGGCCGCCTTGCCATAGGTCGCATGCGCTTGAAGGCGTGTTAGTACCTTGTGCTCAAGGGGTCGTGCGGCACTAAGGACTTGTGATCCGTTCACCTCAGAGAAGGTAGGCCAATGCCTTGCCTGTGAACGCCCGTGGTCTGTGCACCACAGGGTGGTCGAACAACACATAGGCTAGCGGGTCACTTGGCCGTGACGTGTTGGATGGCCGTGTTGGATGGCCGGCGGGCTGGAGCGCTTAAGGCTAAGCACCATGGACATAAGGGTTGGCTGGCGGGCAATGAGGAGGCGTCTTGCATGGCTGGCTTGCCACCGTGTGTGTGCCTAAGGAGAAGTGCTGCACGGTTGTAGATGGTGGGCCAAGTCAACCCATGGGGGGTCGGCGCATGCACAAGAAGGAGATCCCCTTCCCTCCATGCAATGTGGAGGCGCCTATGTGTAGGAGGCCACCATGGTCGAGCATGAGGGGCTGCTCATTGGTTGGACAGGTTGGCAGGAGGCCATGACCGTGAGAGCATGAAGCTGGCCGGTTGTTACTTGGCGATGGGAGTCCTTCAAGATGAGCCGCCTTGGAGAGGGCACGATGGACTGGGCCTAGAAGTGGCTACTCAACCTTATGTGCTTGACGGCTGGCCGATTAGCCAATGCACCAGCATACACATGGACAAGGTACCATAATGGCAGACCTTGGCCACACTACTAAGGGGGATGCTCATGAAGAGAGCAAGCATAAGCCTCAGTTCGATTTAAATGGTGAGCTTCCGGTACGGTGGATAAGGGACCAAGGAAGCGGCCTATGAGTGAAGCGCTAGGTGACCTGCGAAGGATCCTAGAGGGTGCTGACCATACGGTGCTCGGGCTCTGGGCCAAAGATACCCACACGTGCGTCGTGGAAGATATTGGAATAAGGAGTAAGAGTTGTTTTTTGAAACCGGGCATGGATCTGGTTGATTGACCTTGTTGGTCCTCAACGGATGAGTCCATGGCTCTTTTATATGGATCTGTTGGTTGATCTTGCTAATCTTCCACGGAGATTCCATTCTGTTATGTGAATATATTGCCGGTTACTATGAGCTAGGAACTATCAAAAAGGCCCCTAAGTGAATAGGTGGTGAGTGTTCTGGTTACCAATGATGCCATAAGTACACGGATGAATGAATGATTGAAAATATAGATTCAACTAGAGATTTTGAGGATAGTGATCAGTGACATAATGGTTTCATTAAAGGATTGTTTTAAAGTTAGCTGATGCTGAGAAAAAGGCAATTTCATATTGGGTGTGTAAGTGGTGTGACTAGTTTTATGTTTGCATGAACTTCCGGCTAGGGGGCCTGGGAACTCTTTTTCCTGGTACCCGGGACAAAACCGATGGGGTTAGGCTGCACTGATGGATCCGTAGATCGAGACTCAATTTCTGTTTAGTTCGATAGATGAAGTAAATCCCGGACGAAAATTTTTCTATGGAAAAAGAATCAACGGCGGCTGTGTCTCTCGTTGAGGAAAAAAGCGTCGGTCTCTATGATCCAAGTGCAATTTGTCCCTTGATCTGACTATGGAACTTACGAGTTTGGTCAGATCAATTCAGTTAGTTAAGGCTTTTGACTACGATAGGGAAAAGTTATCCTGGTGGAATTGCCCGTGTTTTTCGGGCAAGATAAGTTTTTCCGAGTTCGGGTTGGAAGAATCGAGGAATTAGTCACCTGTTTGGATATCCGTGGGCGAGGCCCCGAGTGTGGGACCCTGCCAAGCGCAAGAAGTGCTACTCCACTGCTAGAACCCCATAATTTATTGCGCAGTGGGGTCAGGGATCGTACAGAAGTGATAGTTGTGAATGTATGGATAGATGTGGATAGTCGTGCATGTGAATGATTGGATGGATGTGGATGAATGAGATGGGATGTGTATGAATGAGATATGGTGTGGATGTGATGTAATGTGGATGGAATGAATGAGATATGATGTGGATAAATGTGGACGTGATGTAGTGTTATGAATAGAATGTATGTGATGGAATGGGGATACAATGAATGTGAGGAATGTGAATGGATGTGATGTGATGTGAGTTGGGATAAGTGTGAATGGGTGAGATGTGATGTGAAATGGATGTGATGTGATATGATGTAAATTGGGATAGATGTAAATGGATGATATGTGATGTGAAATGGATGTGATGTGATATGATGTAAATTGGGATAGATGTGAATGGATGATATGTGATGTGAAATGGATGTGATGTGAATCGCGATAGATGTGAATGAATGAGATGTGATGTGAATGGATGAGATGTAATGGGATGTGAATCAAGATAGATGTGAATGAATGAGATGTTAGGTGAAATGGATGTGATGTGATCGGGGTAGATATGAATGGATGAGATGTGAATGAATGTGATGTGGATATGGGTAAATGCAAGTGGATGAGATGTGATGAGTATAAATGTGGAAAGATGTGATGAGATGGAAAATGATGTGATTGGATAGGATGAGAATGGATGAAGGACGATTATACATATGATTGGACTTGGATTAAGTAATGTGGATTGATGTGGAACAATGTGGAAAGACGAGAGTTCGTTATAGAAACTGTATTTATGACCTATTTTTAAACGACTGTTTTATGTCAAGAATGATGCGGAAGCATTTTGACCGTCTTGTGAATGAGGTCGTGGAGACCTAAGTGATAAAGTTGACAGCTGACGGAGAGTCAACGGAGGACGTCTCACGTAGCACGATCGACCGAGGTCTTGACTGATTTAAATGGTGAGCTTTCGGTACGGTGGATGAGGGACCAAGAAAGCGGCCTATGAGTGAAGCGCTAGGTGACTTGCGAAGGATCCTAGAGGGTGCCGACCATACAATGCTCGGGCTCTGGGTCGTCGAAGATACCCACACGTGTGTTGAGGAAGATATTGGAACAAGGAGTAAGAGTTGTTTTCTGAATTTGGCCATGGATCTGGTTGATTGACCTTGCTGGTCCTCAACGGATGAGCCCATGGCTCTTTTATATAGATCTGTTGGTTGATCTTGCTAATCTTCAATGGAGAGCCTATCTGGATTTTTATAAGTGAATATATTTATGGGTACTATGAGCTAGGAACTATTGAAAAGGCCCCTGATGAGTGGACAAGTGGTGAGCATTCTGGTTGCCAATGATGCCATAGGTACACCGATGAAGGAATGATTGGAAACTAGAATTCAACCAAATATTTTGGAAGATTATGATTAGTGTGATACTATGATTTCATTAAAAGATTGTTTTAAAGTTAGCTCAATCTGTGAAACAGGCAATTTCATATTGGTGGGTGTGTACGTGGTGTGACTATCTTTTGCATGAAGCGTCGGCTAGGGGGCCTCGAAACTCTTTTCCCTGGTACCTGAAACAAAACCTAACCAAATTCCTAAATGGATCCCATCACTACAGTGGTTGGGTGGTTGGCTTACCCATGGGACTAGATGGGGTTAGGCTGGACTGATGGATCCCTAAAATGAGACTCAATTCTGTTATGGTACAATAGATAAAGTAAATCCCAGATAGTCCTTGTTCTATGGAAAAGAATCAACAATTGTGCCTCTCGATGAGGAAAGAAGCATTGGTCTCTATGATCCAAGTGCAAGTCTCTTCCCTGATCTAACCGTGTGACTTACAGTTTCGATCGGATCAGTTTGGTTAGTTAAGGCTCTTGACTACGCCAGAATAAAAATATCGTGGAGGAATCGCCCGTGCTTTCTGGGCAAGGGAAGTTTTGCCGGGCGCAAGAAGTGCTACTTCCGCTCCTAGCACCCCCGATTTCGTTGCACGGAGGGTCAGGGATCTGTCATCTTGACTCTCTCTGTCTTGACTCTGACACATTAAGCATTTCTGCACATGATCAAGTACATCCTTTTTCAGTCCTGGCTAGAAGAAGCTTTTCTTCACAAACATATAGGTGTTTATAAACCCTGGATGTCCAGCTACTATCAGGCTATTGTGGGTTTCTCTCAAAATTCTTCCCTTTATTCCCATGGCAATTTGCTAAGGCTATCTTCTGTTTATCAAAGGCACTCTAACACATTGCAGTCCATTGAAAAAGTATACTCTTCTTGAGAAGGTTAGTTAAAGGGGATGCTATCTAAGCATACCTAGGTATAAAGATCCTATACCATCCACTTAATCCTAGGAATCCTCTGACTTCCTTTACTGTCTTGGGTTCTCACCATTCTACGACTGCTTGGATCTTTGCCGGGTCAGGAGAAATCCCATCTTTTGGCACTATGAATCCCAAGTATTCCACCTGGTCGATAGAGAAAGAAAACTTGCTCTTCCTTGCAAAGAGTTGGTGTTTCCTTAGGATTTCCATGACCTTGCGCACATGATCTTCATGATCTGCAGCATTCTTTGAGGATACCAAGATATCATCAAAGAAGACAAGAATAAAATCATCCAAGTATTCTCTGAGAATATCCTACATAAGACGATTAAATGTCACCGTGGCATTAGTCAATCTAAACGGCATGAGTGTGAACTCATATTTCCCATAGCGAGTATTGAATGTTGTCTTTGGGATGTCCTGCTCCTTGATTCTGATCTGGTAATACCCGGATATCTTTGTGAACAATCGAGTCCCACTTAATCGATCTAGAAGTTCATCAATCCTAGGAATAGGATACTTATTCTAAGTTTTACTTGATTCAATCCTCTGTAGTCAATACAGAGTCTTAACGTTCCATCTTTCTTCTTTTGAAAGAGAACGGGCATACCCCAAGGTGAAACACTGGGTCTGACAAATCCCTACTCTAACAGTTATCTTTACTGCTCTTAAGTTCTATGGCTTCAGGGACTGGCATTTTGTATGCACGCTGAGCCACTAGGGGGTTAACTCGATCTCATGATCTACTTCGCGAGACGAGAGACGGAGGCATCTCAGGCAGCTCGTCAGGGAATACATATGCATAATCACTTAACCACTCCGGTTCTTTAGCCTTGCATTTTATGTCTACTAGATTCATCCTAATGCCATAAATATCTTGTCTCTTTTTGAGCCCTTTTAATAATTTGGAAGCCTTGACTAATTGTAGTACTGGGGATCCGAAAATTCCAATTCCTTGAACTTTATTCCGGTGAAGGTCAAGGAAAGAGAAGGTTCCTTTGTGACGATGAATGTCAGCTTGATTCTTGTGGAGCCAATCCGTTCCAAGGATTCCATAATAGACTCCCAAGGGTAGGACTCTGAACTGGCACTCTACTACGTTCCCATCCAAGCTAAATTGAATAAGGTCTATCTCAAGGTGTGAAAAGAATCTTTTCACTAGCCAATTCCACTTGCATGGGTTTCCCTGATTTTTGATTTAGGACTAATTTACGTAGACATCCTAGGGAAATAAAAGAATGAGTACTGCCTGAATCAATCAAAAGCTTGAATTGCTTACCCTAGAACTTTGCTGGAGTCTGGAGGACTGAAAATTGATGGTTATTCCCCTAATGCTCTATTACTGCATAGATCTGTCGTTTTTCTTCCTCTACTTCTTCAGCAATAGTGACTGCTCTAGCTGCTATAGTCTGAGGTGGAACTCTCTCTCTCTAGTTGTTCCAATTCTAGGAGGGAGTTTGGAGACTACTTTGCATGGAGGCTGAGCTGGCACTCCTCTGGGGTTGCCCTAATTTTGGCGCAGGGGACCCTGATTGGTGGACTGATACGAAGGAGCTTGTCTCTGAATTCTGGGTCCCTAGCTTCCTTGGCCCATAGAAGGAGATGGGCAATCCTTGAGTTGGTGCCCAAACCCTTGATATCCGAAGCATCTATTCTTGCTTTGAAGCTCTTCCCTTTGCATTCTTGAGAGAGTCGGAGTTCCTGAGAAAGTACTTCGCGGGAAAGGTCTTCCTTCATTCCTGAAGCTTCCTGTCTCTAGATTCTGGTTGGGACCTTGGTGTCTCTTTAGAGGCGGAAGGTTGGAAGAACTTCCTGGTGTCTGAAATCTTTTGAAGGATGAAAGAGCTGGATTTGGCGCGAGACTTTCACGATGAAGGCTTTGGTGAAGTTCTTCGCCATTCTGACAGCTTCTACCATGGACACTTGCTTGGCATTCTTGAGCAATGTGTCCCCGAATGAACGTGGCCATAAGTTGCTCTTCGTCTAGAGGTGGTGAATACTTGAGTAGAAGAGAAAATGCATGGTGATATTCTTCGATGGTTTTGCTCCCCTAGTTGAGCTCAAAAAATTCATTCATCTTGGTCTTTAAAAACCCAGGGGGACAAAATTGTTTCCTTAGATAGGCTTTAAGATCATTCCAGGATTGGGTATTCTTGTCTAGATGGTTGGTGTTGCAATGGTTTCTCCATGCCACCCTCGCTGTTTCCACAATTTTCAGCCTAGCAAGAGCCATTTTGCTCCTCTCATTGTAGCCAGTGACATCAAAATATTCCTCCATTTCTTCAGCCCATTTTTCTACAGCTTCACCCAAGTTCTCCCCTTCACCTTTGATGAAGGGTCCTGGCTGAGTTCTATGAAGAGCCTTGCGAATGTCGGGGTTAAGCTCTTCCATCAGTGAGAGGGTTTGGCTGACGGCCACGGTTTCCTCGCCTCATGATTCTACCAAAATGATATATTATTAAATTTTTATTTTGATATCGTCCATGAGATCCTAAGACTTAGAGGTTCGGAAAATAATTTCTTATACAAGATAAATGATCTTATTGGAGATCTATGACAATAAACAGTTACTTATACAACAGGGAATTTTTCCACAAAACATTTCTTTATTTAAAGAAAGGTTGCAATATGTACATAGAGCAGCTCGGCTCCAGAAGTCAAAATCTCCTCGGGAGACACATAAGATGACAATACTAGGCTATAGACATGCCCTGATACAAATGTTTCCTTACTACCAAGGGAGATACTATCTTCTCCTTAGGAATAAAATGACTAAGGAGTCTGTAGATTTGGCAAGAAAGTTTGAAATTTTGAGACGTTGAGTGATATAAAATAACACCATGTATCACTTTCTGCCTCATCAAAATCATGGTCAATGAGAGATTCTGCCTCAGCATCACACGCTGGTCGCAAGAGGCATGGACATACTGCCCTGCAAATCACTTGTGTTGCCATCTCTCCACTAGGTCAGGAAAATATAGATCCTCGAAATGGTCTGTGAGTCTGGCTTGGCTCGTTCGAGTTGTAGCGGAAGAGATGAGATGCTTGAAGGCAAACGTAGTCATGTCTTGTGACTGGGTGAGGTCGAGAACACCAGATAAGTGTGGAACTTCCATCTATAAAACCAAATTCTTTGATTAAAATTCTTCGTTAATGAAGCTTAAGGAATGAAAATACAGTATGTAAATAATGTTTCTGAGGTTATATTACAAATTGTTGATAATAATTCATTTATCCTTTTAAGCTTTCAAACCAGTTGTGAGACCCCTGCCCCCTCCGTTCGAGGGCACTGGCAGCGGAAGCAGCGTCAGCCTCTCGTGCAGGGCGGGGATCCACACTCGGGGCCTCACCTGCCGCCGTCGCGGATGTCCGGACAAGGGACTAGCCCGACGGTTCCTCTCAAACTGCAAGCCCAGAAAAGCTTCCCTTGCCCGAAAGGCACAAACGATTCTGCCATGGGAAAATCTTCTAATGGGGGAATTAATCTAATGAGTCAAAGTCTTAACTAGTTAAACTGATCCGACCGAACCTGAAGTCACATGGTCAAATCAAAGAAGAGACTTGCACTTGGTCCATAGAATCACCGCTTTTTTCCTCCTTTAACGAGGCACAGCCCCCCGCTGATTTCCTCCCACACAACAAGGGTCTTCTCCTCAGGGCTTAATCTAACTAACGTAACTAATCATATCTTAATTATTTCGTAGGAATCCCCCGATCCAGCCTACAACTAGCCCATGGGTTATTCGTGGGATTCCTTTATAAAGACTTGGTTATGTTTTGCCTGGGTACCGAGGAAAAGAGTTCCCAGGACCCTAGCCGGCTTTCAAGAAAAATTTAAAGTAGGCATACCACGTACATACCCGATATGAAATTGCCATTTATAAGCAGAAAAAGAATCCTTCAATAAAAATCATAATATTACTGATTATCATCCTCCAAAATTCTGAGTCTATTGTATTACAAAATGTGTCCTCTGGACCATTGAAGACCATCTGGCCAACCAATGAGATCCAATATCAAAATTTGATCCACAAAAGTCATTCTTCTTAGTCCATCCAAATCTTCCTTGATGCACGCATGGGTGTCCTAGCAATCTCTAGCCCGTGCATCACCTGGTTAAAACCCTCTAGGATCCTACTTAGGTGTCCTAGCACTTCACTCAGGGACCGCTTTATCGGTCCTCACCCATTGTAACCGGAAGCGCACCATTTTAACCATATCAAGGCTGGTCAAGACTTTGGCAGGCTTCACCCCGCGAGTGACGTCCCTCAATGACTCCCCGCCGCCAACTGTTGCAAAATGAACCTCCTCTTAGTAAAACACATGTCTAATGCTTCCTCTAGCATTCTGGCGTAAAACAATCCTTTAAATAAAAATAGAGGTTCTATGTAAGTAAAATTCCCAGTTTGAGATTGGTTCCACAAAACCCCTTTTTCCTTAATTTTCCAATTTCATAATGAGAATCCTTGATCTCTCATTAATGTAATCTACCCATCATTTGTCTAATTGTCCGACTAGATTCTTGGTGATTTCGGCTAAAGGAAAACTAGTTTAATTCAACGGTAGTCTATTCTTTGTATTTAGGAACTCGAACTGATCACGAAGTTTTTGCTTGATTCAAATCGAGAGATGGACACATAGGTTTACTGTCCGTCCCTCTTGTAGTCTAATCATTTGGTTTAGTTCTAACAAGAATTTTCTTCAGATAAACATCTATTTTTGGTTAAATACCAATTTTTTGGTTAAATACCAATTTAGTGATTTAACCACATAAAATATCTAAAGATATTCTTTCTACCATTTAATTTCTCAACCTTAATTCCCTAGGTGAAATTTCATCTTTTGACACCAAAAATTAATTTTAATTCTTTCTTTACTTAAATATCATAAAAATTTTCTTTTAACTAAATACCAATATCAATTTTTTTTAATGAGCTTGAAATCCCTCTTTTTCTCATTTAATGAGTGCAATCCAAATGTCATGGAATTTCTCTTTTATCATAAATTAAATATATATAAAATTTCTCTTTAAATTAAATAAAAATATTAAATATTCCAAATATACCAAGAATTCCACTTTTACCATTTAAATGATTGAATTCCAAATATGATGGGAGTTCCTCTTTTATCATTTAAATTTTTCTTATGCATAAAAATAAATTTAACTAAAATTTCTCTTAAAATGAAATTAAAATATCCATTAATTCCATTATACTAAGAATTTCACTTTTCTCATTCAAATGATTGAGTTCCAAATATGATGGGAATTCCTCTTTCATCATTTAAATTTATTCAAAAATAAATTTAACTAAAATTTCTCTTTAATTTTAAATAAAATTACTCATTATTTTAATATAAAATTTTTTCTCTTTAGCCATTGAAATACATGGATCTCCATTATCATGGGAATTCCTCTTTTTCATCCTTTTCCACTTGAAAAATGCGAGATGTCCTCATCTCGCAAGTGGGGTTAATCTTTCGCCAACTCTTCTTCTTTCTCCCAGGTGGCATCTTCTAGAGGGAAGAACTTCCACTTTACTTAAAATTCTTTGAGGACTTTGCTGCTATGGTAAACAAACTGACATGGAATACACTATATACCTTGAGATGGGGAGGCAGAAGAAGTTTATAGGCTAGATCGCCCACTTTCTTTATAACAGCATATGGCCCATAGTATTTGGGAGAGAGCTTCTTGTACTTCCCTAAGGATAAGGAACTTCTTTTTGGTCGTACTCGAATGAAGACCATATCTGATTCTTTAAGCTCTCTCTCTCTGATCTCTTTTTATCTACATACTGCTTTTCTTGGGCTGCCTTTATATCTTTACGAATTGATTGTATTTGCTGGTCCATGTCATCAAGCATTTGTCTAGGCATCTCGACTCTGATCAATGGGTCAGACCAAGTCAACAATGTAAGGCAATCTTGTCCATACAAAGCTTTGAAAGGACTCATCCCAATGCTTCGATGTGATAAGAAGCATTATAAGCAAATTTGACTAGATGCAAATGGCTTAACCACTTCTTGGGTTCCCTACCGCAACATGACCAAAGGATATCTTCTATTACCTAGTTCACTCTTTTAGTCTGGCCATTTGTTTCGGGGTGATAGGCTGTGCTGAGATCCAAGAAAGTTCCTATTGCTTTGAAGAATGCAGTCCAGAATTTTGATGTGAATTTGGGATCTCTGTCATTTACTATCCTCCTAGGTAAGCCATGCAATGTGAAGATCTCTTTAAGGAAAACTCTGGCAACATCCACTATAGTGTATGTTTCTTTCACTGGAATCAGATGGGCAACTTTGGTTAGCCTGTCAACTACCACAAAAATGGAGTTGTAACCTAATTGCACTGAAGGTAATCCAGTGACAAACTCCATATAATGATACATTCCCACTTCATCTGTGGAATGTTTAGAGGCTGCAGTTTCCCTGGCATCTTGACTCTCTCACACATAAAGCATTTTCGCACATGATCAAGTACATCCTTTTTTAGTCCTGGCCAGAAGAAGCTTTTCTTCACAGACATATAGGTTTTTATAAACCCTGGATGTCCAGCTATCACGCTATCATGGGCTTTTCTCAGAATTCTTCCCTTTATTCCCTCATCATTGGGGATACATAGCCGATTATTATAATACATGCATCCTTCATCCAATTTGAGTCATTTCCTGAGGAGTCTTGCTTTCTTGCATCAGAAGGGTAGCAATAGGGGCAAATTTTGTCGTGCATGATTTTCTCCTTTGCTTCACTAATCAATGGATTTTACACCACTGTAATTGCAAGCAAGGAGGCTTTTCTGCTGAGCACATTTGTAACCATATTTTCTTTCCCAAGTCGATACTTAATTTTAAAATTGAATTCCTCCTGGGTGTGCATCTCCTTTGACGCAAGTCGATACTTAATTCCTCCTGGTGGGTGTGCATCTCCTTTGATGCATGTTGATATCCCTTTAGGTGAAGATCCACTTTAGACTTTGATGATCTGTATCAAGGTGAACTTTGGTCCAAGAGATAATGTGTCCACAATTTCAGACCATACACTATTGAGAGTAACTGCAAGTCATGGACGGCATAATTTCTCTCATGTGTTCTAAGTTTTCTGGATTCATAGGCCACTGCATGACCTTCCTGCATAAGAGCACCACCGAAGGCAAACCCACTGGCATCAGTAAACTACCTCAAAGGGTTTGGTAAAATGTGGCAATTTGAGGACAGGGTTGGTTACTAAGGTTGTCTTCAGTTTATCAAAGGCACTTTGACATTGTAGTCCAGTGAAAAAGTATACTCTTCTTGAGAAGGTTAGTTAAAGGGGATGCTATCTAAGCATACCTAGGTATAAAGATCCTATACCATCCGGTTAATCCTAGGAATCCTTTTGACTTCCTTTAACTCTCTTGGGTTTCGGCCATTCTACGACTGCTTGGATCTTTGTGGGGTCAGGAGAAATCCCATCTTGGAGTTGGCTTTGGCGGGACTTTAACGATAAAGGCTTTGGAGAAGTCCTTCACCATCCTTACAGGTTCAGCCATGGAAACTGGCTTAGAATTCTTGACCAAGGTGTCCAAAGGTTCGTTCATTACGACTTGGGATAAAACATCTTAGAAGTCTAGAGATATGGCATGAAAGTCTGAAATCTCGAGGCGTGGGGTGATACAGAATAACACCATGAATCACTTTTAACCTCAACAGGACCATGGCCAATGAGATATTCTCCCTCAGCATCATGCGCGCTGGTTGCAAGAGGCGTGGACATATTGCCCTGCATGCCACTTGTGCTGTTCTCTCTCCGCTAGGTCTGGGAAATATAAATCCTCGAAATGGCTTGCGAGTCTGGCTCAGCTCGTTCGAGTCGTAGAGTGGAAGAGATGATATGCTCGAAGCGAAGGCACTCATATCCTATGACTGGGTGAGATCGGGAATACTGGATAAGCGTGGAACTTCATATGAGGTTTTTGCTTGATAGATGGGCAAGTAGTTTACTAGCCGCCATTCTCACAGTCCTGGTCTAATCAAAATTATTCGGTTTACTTCTAACTTTGATTCGTAAGGATTTTCTTGAGATAAAAATCTACTGAACTTCTAATTGGAAAATTCTAACTTCATGAATTTCATTCCTTCCTAACCACAAAAGAATTAAGAAATAGTCCTATACGAGAATATCAAGATTTTATAAAAAATACTCTTCTTCCACTAATCCAATTTTGGGTAAATATCAATTTGGTGATTTATTCACATAAAAATATCTAAGAATATTCTTTCCACCAATTTATTTATCTAATTTTCTAGGTGGAATTATGGTGAAAATTCCTCTTTTGTCATCAAAATTAATTTAAACCTTTTTCTACTTAAAATACCATGAAAATTTCACTTTTTAATTAAATACAAATATCCATTTTTTTTAATAGGCCAAAAATTTCTCTTTTTGCATTTAAATGATTTAATTCTCAATGTCATGGAAATTCCTCTTTTATCATTTAAAAATTCTTATGCATAAAATAAATTTATCAAAATTTCTCTTTTTCAATTAAATAAAAATATCCATTATTTTAAATATGCCAAAAATTCCTCTTTTTACATTTAAATGATTGAATTCTGAATGTCATGGGAATTCCTCTTTTATCATTTAAAAAATTCTTATGCAGAAATAAATTTATCATAAATTTCTCTTTTTTTATAATTAAATAATTATGCATAAATACAAAAAGTATTCTTTCATGAATATGGTCAAAATCATTCTTTTTACTTAAAATTTCTAAACGTACAATATGGTAGGAGTTCCTCTTTTAGTATTATGCCTAAAAATAAGATATATATTTATTTCTCAAAAATTTGCCATAGCTTCGCTGCTATTACTGATAATTTTTAAATTTCCTAAAAGAATAAAAGCTTGTAATGAAAATTTTTTAGAAGTTCTACTTTTAAGCTTGAATTTAAACTATGAATTTGAATCATAATTTTAACCATAATTATAAAGTTAATTATGATTATCCCACTAGATTAAGCTAGTTTCAACATTCCTCTTTTCCCAATTTGTTAGGATAATCCATTTGTCATTTAGAGTGAGTTAAAGTAGTTTTTCAACATTCCTCTTTTCCCAATTTGTTAGGATAATCCATTTGCCATGTAGAGTGAGTTAAAGTAGTTTTTTAACTACTCATAAACAATCTAAAAGAATTAACCATTGTTTTAATAGCACAAAATCATGAAAATATCATTTTCTTAATCTCTAGCTCATCAAGCCTAGAGTTTATTTTTGAAATAAGAGATTATCTTTGAGAAACATTCTTTTGCTAAAGAATTCTTTTAATTAAACATTAAGACTCTTAGGGAAAGCTTGATTTGAATTAAAACAATCATTTAGAAAGCTTCTCAAGCTTGAGAGGGGTTGAGAAGAAGAAAGTTATTGAGGAAATTGAAAAAAAACCATAAAATCCATCTTACCTCTAAGATTGGCTTGATTCTTTCTTTAGTAGTGAAGCCCCTAACCAATCAATTGGTTAGCAAGAGGAGAAGAGAACTCCAAGAGTTGCTGAAGAGAGAGAGAAGCTCCAAGCTCCCCAAAGTAGAGGAAAATTAAGGGATAGTAGAAAATATGATTATTTTAATGTAATACTGGCATGGTATAGCTCAAAGATGAGAATACAAAGGAATGAGGGTATATTGCCCAGCTAGGTTCTAGAGCTCAATTTGGACAAGATTTGGACCAATTTGGCTCCCTTTTTGATCCAGTTTGTTCTAGGAGAGAGGATAGAGAAAAATATCCCATTTTTTGGATTAAAAAACTCAAGTAATCATGAAGAAAAAGGTGCCTCCTTGATGTGGCATTCCCTCCTTACTGAGGTGTCAAAAATACATCATTTCTCCTATATATGTCATTTTTAAACTAATATCTCTTAATTTTTAACTAATAAACCTTGTACTTAGACAACTCTTCATCTTATGTGAGCATTTACTCATTTTTGGGTATTTTCTTTTATTCTTTGAATTTATCTCATTCTAACACTTGGATTAATCCTATTGGCCCATTGGAACCTTAATTGGATTAATCTTATTGGCCCATTGGAACCTTAGTTGGACCATAATCCAAATTTTTTTGAAAATGTAGACCCTTAGTCTAAGGTCCCTTATACCATTTTAAATTGATTCCTGATGCACATGAGAGAGTTTATTTTGAACTTCTGTTTCAAGGAAATATATTTTAGATATTAGGAGAATTTTTTATCCAAAAATATCTCAATATTGAATTATCTCTCTCTAGAATTTTTCTTCTCTCTAGGCAAAAACAAGGAAAAATAATATTTTCTTGCATTCTGAAATAGGAAATGATTACATGGGATTGAGGTAAAAGCTTATTCATTATTCACGTTGAGGATGAATCTTACACTCTTGTTCGGACATTTGTTGGTGAGGCCCCGAGTGGGAAGCTCTGCCTTACGACGCAAGAGGTTTCTACTTCCGCTGCTAGCACTCTGGAATTCGATGCGTAGAGGGGGCATGGATTTTACAAAAATTTTCATTTGAAAAAAGAGAAATTTTGGTCCATAATGAATGAAAATTTTACTCTTATTGGACGAAAAATTTAGTTCATTGACCAAAAAATTGTCTCAATGAAAAAATTCCATCGATGAAAATTTGGATACTAGAATCCACTTGGATTCTATAATCCAAATTTTCGTCGGATTAAAATTTTTGTTGAGACGGGAAAAAAAATCCATCGATAAAAAATTTGAATCCGTGGGACAAAAATTTAGATTCCATCGATGGAATTTTGTCGAACGGAATTTTTTATAGGAATTTTTTCCTATAAAAAATTATTTGATAAAATTTTTTTCCGTCAACATAATGTTTTACCGACTAAATTTTTCATCTAATAAAAGTAAAATTTTTCATCTAATAAAAGTAAAATTTTCATTCATTATGGACCAAAATTTTGCTTTCTTTGGACGAAAATTTCAATGTCATAATAGAAACGTTAGTCTCAATGGAAATTTGGATTCCAGAATCCACTTTCTCAACAAACTGGATTCTGGAATCCACATTTCCATCAATTTTTCAAAACGACAACCGGTGTCATTTTCATGGCTCAAAATCTAATTGTTATAAATTGAAAACTGTGTTTTTACAAAGAGTACTCTTTGTAAAAACACAGTTTTCAATTTATAACAATTAGATTTTGAGCCATGAAAATGACACCGGTCAATTGAAATTTGGATTCCAGAATCCACTTTCTCAACAAACTGGATTCTCGAATCCTTATTTCCACCATCAATTTTTCGGTTGATGGTGGAAATAAGGATTCGAGAATCCAGTTTGTTGAGAAAGTGGATTCTGGAATCCAAATTTCAATTGACCGGTGTCATTTTCATGGCTCAAAATCTAATTGTTATAAATTGAAAACTGTGTTTTTACAAAGACTATAACTCTAAATCAAACTATTAGATCAAAATAAAGTAAATTGATAAATTATAGTACTCACTATTGTCTAAAATTTGACTGTTTAGATCATTAGATTTCTATCTAAATCTAGAGACATCTTTTCTTTCAATAAACCTCTTCTATGGCCATGGACTCCATATACCTACCTGTCTTAATATCAAAATATGCTTAAATTCAACCATTGGATCAACTTTGTACACAAAGAAATTTTTTTTTCTTAGACAATGCACTAACCCCATGTAAGAGTTTCATCAAATTATATTGAGTCTAAAAGTAACGCCAATTTTATTACCTATTAGTTTGTTGATAACATGCTATGTACAACACGCAGTGTAGAAATGTGTATTGGTATAAAACTTATCCGTGCTCAAGGGAAAGTATAATCTAGAGATACTTTAAAAAAGCAAAAAAAAAAAAAATATCGACGTGTGGACATGCTTAATTTGCATGATATAGAAATTGTTGTGTATGGTTTTGAGTTAAAACATTTCTTGACACTTGCACCAAAAAATAATTGATATTTTTAAGCAAAATATCCAATGACTCTTCTAGTTGATTGGAAGAGTTTATTCTCTTTTGTAATTCTTTTTTTAATTGGACATTTTTGGGTTTAGAGTAAATCTAAGTAATGTTTTATGCATTTTTTTCACAAAAGTAGTGTTTTTTTAAATGTTTGACATGAAAGTGTGTCTTTTGTCCTATAAATTTGAAAAAAGGTGTATTTTTGGGTTTTTTTTCTAGAAATGGAGTTGAGTTTTCATTTGCATGATTTTGTTGTCGTTTCTTATGACTCATTGTTCCCTGTGAAAGGTCCTTTTTTTTGGGAATGGTATGGCCATACGCTTGGAGATGGTATGGGTGTACACTTCAGAAGGGAATAGGCATACTCTTCTCAGGGAGCAGATGGCACAAGCATATGCTTCCTAAAGGCATGGGAGTGGCTTCAAGAAGGAATGGGCGTACACTTTTGGTGGATGGAGAAGGTACGAGCATAGCAAGCAGAAGGTACGGGCATGGCAAGTTTGCCAGGGGTACGCTTTAGAAGAGACAATGAGAAATTATTGATTTTTGAGTATCCATGCCTACATTAAGCTATTAGATTAATTGTGCACTAATCTCATCTTAATCATCTTCTAATTACTTGCTAATTATGTTGATTCTTGTATTTGATCCACCATAGCTCATCACATTGCTACAAAATCAACTTGGTATCAGAGCCATAGCTTAGGAGTCATCTAGTTTTTAAGCATAATTACCTTGCTAATCATGATTAGAAGTTGATCACCTTTTTTAACAAACTTTCTGCACCCCCAGCTAGTGGAGGGGCTTGATCTCCCTCCAGCCTCAACATTAGCCCAAGAGCTCTTAGCCACATCTAGCCACAATCCCAACGTCTCGGACTAGCACTTCAGTTCATCAAATCGCCACTCAAAACTTTCAATTTTTACCAATTTGCAGGCGTTAATTTTTTGAAGAAATTTGTAGATCTACGATTACACAAGGTGAATCAAGCTAATTCCTCTTAGCCTCATAGGTTTTCAAGGGTGCTCTACAAGCCTATGACCTCAGATTTAAGAAATTCTTCAAGAAATTCTTCAAGGAGAAGTGGCATCAAGCTCTACATCAAATCTGCAAGTGACTTTGGTAAAATAGAGATTAAGCATTCAACACTTGGTCAAATCTTTTGTTTTTAGGCTTGATCCTCTACTAGACTAACTTCTATTGATGCACTAACCACTGGATTCCAGTGCAATTGATGGTCCAAACTTACCATTGGGTATCTGATACAGATCTCTATCACTTTAGATTGCAATTTGAAGCTGGTTTGATATCCCAACCATCCAGTACAAAAATCAATTACCCTTGGCTTTATACAATTTTTGGTGTATGCCACCAACCAAGTCCAACTGGGATCTAGAGGCTTCCAGCTTCAATTTGATCCAATTTGGACAAGTTTTGGGGACCATTTTGGCTCACTTTTTTGATCTAGTTTGAAAGAGGGGAGATGAAATATCTCTTTTTTTGAATTAAAAATTGGGGGTAATGATGAGATTCTAGGTGCCTCCTTCATGAGCTCTTGAGGTGTCAAAATTCTAATTTTTTACTAGTAAATCCTCATTTTTTTGCTAAGTTAAGTACCTGTACTAGTCAACTCTTCATCTTATGTGAGAATTTACTCTTTTTTGGGGGATTTTATTTTATTCTTGAATTTTTCTCATCCCAACACTTGGATTAACCCCATTGGCCCTTTAGAATACTCTTTGGACCTTAATCCATAATTTTTTGACATTGTGGACCCTTAGGCCAAGGTGTCTAATGCACATATTTCAATTAATTTCTAATGCATATTAGAAAACTCTTTTTAAACTTTTGTTTCAGGGGAATTCATATTAAATAAAAAGAATAACTTTATATCCAAAAATATCTCAAAACTGTATTATCTCTCTCTATAATATTTTTTCTCTCTAGGCTAAAAACAAAGCAAAACAATGTTTTCCTGTATTTTGAAATAGGGGATGATTATAGGGGACTGATAGGAGAACTTATACATCTTTTAGGTGCTGAGGAGGAACCTTACAACCATGTTATCTAACCCACATCTTGGTCCAAATTAACCAATTGACTACATCATATGATTTGTACCATATTAGACTACAACATAATTTCATAGGGAATTTACAGAGCTCTCACAACCATTTGTCTGGACCCTTAAATGGGCCCTATAACCCGAGAATAGTGTGTCCTCAATTTTTATCTAACACTCACTAATGCAATCACTTAGCATACACAAGTATGCATCCTACTTGGCAGAGTGCAAGGTCTACATAAGTCATCTCTTAACCATCTGGCAACACTTGCCACCATCTAGTGTCTAAACTAGTGCTCAACCATAATGGTTATTCCTCATAAAGCACGGGCCTTATAAAATAAAGCACATCCATCACCCATACAAACACATGAGGGTGGAGCATTAAGAAAATGCTCCACCCTCGTGTTCAAGCACAATGGCTACTTCTCATAAAGCATGGGCCTTATAAAGTAAAGCACATCCATCACCCATAAAAACAACATTAGGGTGGACCATTAAGAAAATGCTTTTCTAATAGTTTCAGCCTTCCATACTTTCTTAACCCATAGAAACAACATGAGGGTGGAGCATTAAGAAAATGCTTTTCCAATAGTTTCACCCTTTCCTACTTTCTTAACCCATAGGAACAACACGGGGGTGTAGCATTAACACTAGTTTGGTACCAAAACAGGACACTTGAGTGTCCTTTTTGGGGGTTACAAAAAAAAATCAAACTCCTAATGTAGGCTTTAAAAACCAAAATGCTTCATTGGGCATGTAGAACATAACCCTATGCTTATGTAAAAAATGCTAAACATATAAAATGCCTTTTTATTTGGAAGTACATAAGCAACAAAGTAGCATATGTCTTGTGTTGTTATGGGTTTATGCATGAGCTAAAACATTTAATGGAGCCACTATATGTCTAGGTTGTACACTAATCATATAGAGAAATGGAGAAGGATTTGTCGAAGTTGATGCCTCTATGCTTAATTTTTATGGATAGACCTTGATTCGATAATCCACTCCACTTGGAGAATAGGTGTAAGTTGAAACACTAATCACATTTGCACATGATCTTATGGTTGAATTGGCATACTAACCTAAAACGGACACTCTGCGAGGACACTCTGCAAGGTCCTTGATAATGGAAACATTGCATTGGGGACCTCCTCTCACTATTAAGTTAATTTCTTATCCTTTATACATTGAACAATATTCTGGAACATTGGTACTGGTATAGCTCATTACATAACATAAAAGTCTACTACAATATCATGCGGCTTCGCATAATAGTCATTGTTCAACTCCAACTCACGCGAGGAGATTTACTTTTTTCTAATTGTTCGTTCATCAAAACATAATTCACCAATGTAAGCTTAGGTGGAGGTGGTCTCACCGTGGTAAGATCAGTGGTGGTATAGGTACATTGGGTACTCTATACATACCCCTTGGATAGTTTTGCATATTTTTCATTGTGCCTCTAGCCAAATTAGCTTGAATAGGTTGTGCTAGTAAATTTAAACATTGCCTTGGTGTAGGTAGTTGAGCTTTTGGTTGTGCACAGTCTAGGGAACCTACACATGGTGGTATCATAATTCCCTAAACACATACAATGGGCACATTAGAGAATTTGTATGGGTGGTGGAGAGTTTGGGAACTCATTGCTCATATGATTGTCTGCATATTGAATAACAAATTAGCTCTCTTCTTGGATAGAGATGTGCATTACCCTGACGGCTCTCTTGCCTCTTTTAACTTTAGCGTTTCTAATATGATCGTTGCTTAGTCCATCGATTTCATCACGTTGCTTAATTTTTTCTCCCATCCTAAAGTCATGATGACTCTAAGATATGAGATGGTGCAACCATTTAATATCGTCCAACTCAGGTAATAGGTTATCTTCAAAATCTATGGCCATTTTGCAACATATATTTCCAGAGAAGATAGTCTTAAAAATAGTAGATAATCGTGTATATTTAGGTCTTGTACTGCCTTTTGGAATCACGATAACAGCTGATTATTAACCTCTCCCAAAGTTTACACTAAGAGTTCAGACGTTTAATAATTATGTTGAGATATCAAGCTCAATTAGTGCAGATATGGATAGTAGGCTAGGGTGCAGCTCCACACTTATGCAGATATGGACGACACACTAAGGTGACAATTGCGCACTTATTCTTAGATCTCAAGCTTAACCCTTTCAATGTTATTTCTTAGTAGCTGGCCGTGGTGCCTTATTGGTGCATGTGATCTCGGTAGAAGGACTCTCTCTAGATTTGGAAAAGATCCTTGTAATTATTCAACTCACTTTGCTAGCCAATCCTAAGGGGTGGACATTAGAGGAGGTTTGTAAGGATGTATGCTCACATTTGTTTCCCTCCAAACAAGCTCTTGCGAGCAAATGTGCCATGTCATTGGGGTCCGGTGGTGCAGAAGGGAAGGCCTTTGCTTTCTTGAGGCATATGTTATACATGCCTCGATACTAGTTACCCCTAACTGGGAGGTTATTATTCATGTGTGTGTGCTGATGTTAGTGGCATGGTACTAGGAGCAACACTAGTCTAACCAGATACATCTTTGAAGATTGATTGACCGATACACTACGCACAGCTCAATAGGGCAAAGCGCAACTACTCCACTGAGACAAAGGGTTTAGCCATTGTTTACTCATTGGTTACCCTTAAATGGGAACACATTTTTATTTTTTTGAAATCCCTCTTTTGAGGGGATGTAGCCAAGCTAAAAGCTACACCACTAACACACACAACCCTACGATGTTAGGGCTTAAACCTACAACTTAAGCAAGTGCCCACTATGACAAGAGCTCATTTTACATATGCACATTAATGCTAGTGGCATGATGGTAGGAGCACTACTGACACAACCCTACGATGTTAGGGCTTAAACCTACAACTTAAGCAAGTGCCCACTATGACACGAGCTCATTTTACATATGCACATTAATGCTAGTGGCATGATGGTAGGAGCACTACTGACCCAACCAAATCAAGCTATGAAGATGGACCGACCAATCCACTATATAAGCAGATAACTCAATAGGGTAGTGTGTAAGGTGGACACAGTTACTCCACTACTGAGAGAGAAGGTTTGGACATTGTTTACTCATTTCAAAAATCCAAGCATTACCTATTAGGCCATAACTTGTGATTAGAGATCACTAAGCCTTGAAGTATCTTCTCAATAAGGCCCAAGCCCCCAAATGATGAGTGTGGTGGTGGCTACTTCTCTTTATGGAATTTGACTTCAAGACTATGGTAAGACCAAGAAAAGAATATGTCTTGTCAAATCACCTATCAAGGATTCCAAGCAGAGAGTCATCCCAAAAGAGGGCATATGTGATAACCTATCCAACAATAGCATGCTATTTTTAGTTTTGACGCGACACACGCACTTGGTAAAAGGATATTGTCATACTACTTTTAGTAATGTTAGGTTACCTCCCTTTATAAATGACAAGGCTAAGAATACGTTGTTAAAGAGGCAACCATACTAGTTGATATCAAGCTGGCTTTACAGGATGGATAAAACTGTAGTAGTAAGGCAGAGTGTGAATCTACATGAGATTCCCCTGAAAATGGAAGATGCCCACACTTAGCAGGGCATATCATAGCCAAAGAGATTATGCAATCAGGTCTATGGTTGGCCCTCCCTCTTTTGATATTGTAAGAAACATCTGAAGGAATGTTGTGTGTCAAAGGGTTGGTCCCAAATTGAACAATCTAAATCATCTCCCCCTTTACTCTTCACCTTCATGGAAGCCCTTTGAGCATTGGGACATAGATTTTGTAGACCCCACCATCACACCTAAGTTACATCCCCTAAGAGGCTATAAGTACTACTTGGTGGTAACAGATTATGCCACAGAATGTGGGCAAAAGAAAGGGCTAAACATCACTTTCACACAGTAGCCAAATTCTTGTACAAGCACATATTCACTCAGTTTGGATGCCCCATTAAGTTGGTCAGTGATAGGAATAAGCACTTTTTCAATAGGGTAATTGACAACCTATTGTCTTGTTATCAAATCTTACATAATTATCCTATGCATACTCCCCTTGAGCCAACAATAGAAAGCACTAATAAAGTATTATGTAAGCCATTTCTTTGAGTGACCAAAGAGCACTCTCACCGGTGTGACCAAGCCTTATTGGGGGTACTTTGGGCTTACATTGCTGCTTGTAAAGCCACAACATAACACACCCCCTTTCAATTGGATTTCAGCTTAAAGGCCTTGTTACCCTTTGAATTTATTATAGGGTTAGCTAGTGTGGGCAAGTTAAAAGACCCAAACTTCAGAGCAACCTATGAGGCCCAACATATACAACTAGATGTATGTCTACCAAAGTAGAGCAATGTCGCCCTGTAAAGCTAGGGTACTTTGGGCTTACATCAATTCTTGTAAAGACACGACATAACACACCCCATTTTAGTTGGCTTTTAGCTTAGAATCCTTGTTACCCTTTGAATTTAATGCAAGGTTTTCTAGGGTGGGCAAGTTAAAATACCCAAACTTCAGAGCAACCTATGAGGCCCAACATATGCAACTAGAAGTATGTCTACCAAAGTAGATAAATGTTGCCTAAATCTAGGGTACTTTGGGTTTACATCACTGCTTGTAAAGCCACGACATAACACACCCCCTTTCAATTGGATTTTAGCTTAAAGGCCTTGTTACCCTCCTTTGAATTTAATGTAGGGCTAGCTAGGGTGGGCAAGTTAAAAGACCCAAACTTCAAAGCAACCTATGAGGCCCAACATATTTAACTAGAAGTATGTCTATTGAGGTAGAGAAATGTTGCTGTAAAGCTTAGCATGACCACCACCTTCATCAACCACAGGTGGCTTTGCCCTAGTTTACAATTCTAAGTATCTTAAAAGGGCTGGGAAATTGGTGTATTCTTGGCAGCGACACTTTAAGGTGATGGCAATCTCTCCATGGGCACAGTGCAGCTAGCAACTCTCCAGGGGGTATGGTTTTCATTGGTCTACAGGTTCACGTGTCGTGAAGAGGTATTGGACCAAGGCAAAGTAAAGAGAAAGTAGTGGGATGCGTAGCACTCTTTTGTTTTTGAATTTTGATACTTGAAATATTTGTTAATTATATTTATATTGTTTTATTTATTCTTCCTTGAACCTCCCTTAAAACTCAAGAGCTTCAGCCGAAGGCTTCTCGGTGTGACTAGTACCCTAGCCCCAACATTCACTTTTGGACTTGGGTTGGCTAGCCCCTCACCCCACTGCCCCTTCTCTCTCCTCCCCTTCTCTTCCCCTTTCTTTCCCTAAAGCTCTCAACAAGTTCCCCCCAAGATTCCCTGCCCCTTCCCACCCCACCACATCCTCTCCCTTAGCTCTCCCTTCCATTCTCCCCTCCATTCTCCCCTTAGCTCTCCCTTCCATTCTCCCCTCTTGTGGATATGCCCCCCCATCCTCCCTTCTACCTAATCTTCTTCCATCTCTATAATGTAAGAGTTCTCCCTCTCAGCTTAATTCATGTTGTAGCCCTCATAATCAACCACCCCATCATCCAACCCAAACCCATTCATTTGCCTCTTGCATCTTACCCTCTATTCCAGACCCATAATGAAGCCATGTTTGTGACCCTCATTGTGCCCTAACTCAATAGTTTTTTGAACCTCCCTAAATTCGTTAGGCTCAATACCACCTACAACACCCATAGATACAATAGCACACCTACTCATTAATGAACTTGATAGTACTTTTGCCTTATCCTATCGGTGCATCAGGTAGTGATGAATAAGGAGGCTGGTCTATGCTGAGCTTGGGATTTGTATCTGATTTAGAAAGACCAATATGAACAAGTAGGTATATTCAATATCAAAGTCATGCAATGCCAACACAAGCTATTCATGATCACTAGGTCTACATTAACACCCATAGATACAATAGCGCACCTACTCATTAATGAACTTGACATTACTTTTGCCTTCTCCTATCGGTGCATCAGGTAGTGATGAATAAGGAGGCTAGTCTACGCAGAGCTTGGGATTTGTATCTAATTTAGAAAGACCAATATGAACAAGTAGGTATATTCAATATCAAAGTCATGCAATGCCAACACAAGCTATTCATGATCACTAGGTCCACATTAACATACTTGCTATCCCATCCACCATTTTACACATAGGTTTGGGGGGGACATGCTAGCTTGGAGAGGGGACATGTTAGCTTGGAGAGCCAGTTAGTCAAGCAAAGAAGACTATCTTATGCGTGCTGGCATCTCTCCCATCACTTGTGGGATTTGTAGAAAATCAAGCTACTTTTATTGGTTTGTAATCAAAGTTCTCTCTCTCTCTCTCTCCCTCTCTCTTGTTGAGAGAGAGAGAGAGAGAGAGAGAGGGAGAGAGAGAGAGAGAGAGAGAGAGAGAGAGAGAGAACAAATCCTCTCATTCCCCACACCAACCACCCCCTCTCATCCTCCTCTCACTGACCATCCCCTCCCACCCTACTGACCACCCCCTCATCCTCCTCACCAACCCTTTCCTTTATCCTCCCCGTCGACCATTCCCTTCTACCCTCTCCATTGATCCTAGTCTCCCATCCTCTCATCGATAAATACACCCCCATTCCTCCAAGTTTTTGTAGGTGCCCTAGCAAATCTTCCGTCCTCACCTCGCCTTCACAAATAATTGAATTTTGTATATGGTATAGTTTGGTACACTATGTCATCGCCCACTGTGCTGCTCAAGCACAAGTGTGTTCATCTTCACCAACCACTGTTTGGTTTTTTGTTTTCTTTTTATTCATTGTCTTTTCCTTGAAGGTAGTGTCAAAAGACTTGTGTTCTTTTTATGCATGCTTATCTCCCTGGATGTTTTGCATAGTGCAAGAAGACTTGTGCTCTTTTTATGCCAAGGATATCTCACCGGATGCTTTGTCTATGAGGTAGTGCTAGAGGACTTATATTCTTGCTATGCCTGGGTTATTTTGCTAGATGCTTTACCTAGGAGGTAGCACCATCAGAGGACTAGTTTGAGCTACGAGTTCACACATGGGAGTTATCTTACCAGATGCTTTGCAATTAAGGTGCTGTTGTTATGAGTCACTATCCCCATCAAGAAAGGAACAACCTCTTGAAACATCAATCATTATTGTAAGAATCCTCCCTCCAGCTTTTGAGGTGTAAAGGAGTAAGAACCTCCCCTTCTCATCTTGTAATTATTCCCCTCTCTGAAATAGAAGCAAGATCTTGTTTTACCCTGTTTTAGCTTGGAGAGAGAAAATGTCTAGAGAGAGGTAATCTAAAATTGAGATATTTTTGGATATATAAATCCTCCTAGTGTCTAAAATGGTTTCCCCTAAAACAGAAATTCAAAAAGAACTTTCCAATGTGCAATTGGAATTAATTGAAAATGTGTATAAAGGACCTTAGCCTAAGGGTCTAGATTTTCAGAAATTTTTGGATTATGGTCCAATTAAGGTTCCTATCGGCCAATAGGATCAATCCAAGTGTGGGGAGGAGATAAATCCAATGAATAAAAGAAAATACCCAAAAATGAGTAAATTCTCACATAAGATGAAGAGTTGACTGAGTACAAGGTTTATTAGTTAAAAACTATGAGATATTACTAAAAAAATGAGATATTTTAATATAATGATACATTTTTGACATCTTGGTAAAGGAGGGGGGGAGACTTCAAGGAGGCGCCTATTTCACACATGTGGTGGAGTTTTTAATTCAAAAAAATTATGATATTTTTATCTCTTCTCTCTGGATCAAACCAAATCAAAAGGGAGCCAACAAATCTTGTCCAAATTTAGCCAAACTAAACTTGGAAAATTATAAAACCCAGTTGGACTTGGTTAGAGGCCTCCCTAACCTATAAATAGATTCTTAGTCCTTTGTAAAAAAATATGTGAGCTATACCATTCCAGTATTATATTAAAATAATGATATTTTTTATTATCCCCAAAAAATCCTCTAGTTTTGGAGAGAGTGGAGCCTCTCTCCCTCTCTTCAACCATCCTTGGAGCTTTCCTTTCAACACACGAACCAATTGATTGGTTGGGGGCTTCTTCTAAGATAGAGAAGCAAGCAAAAACAAGAAGTAAAGTGTAATTTTATGGTTTTTCTCTACTATTCTCAATGTTTCTCACTTCTCAACCCCTCTCAAGCTTGGAAAATTTTAAATAAGTGGTTATAATGCAAATAAAGCTTTTCTTTATAGTTGTAATAAATAATTAAGAAAACTTTACATTTATGTTTAATTTAGGATGCTTTTTATGTTTATCTCTCTCTCCCCCAAAGAATGGTCATTCCTATGACCAATTTTCTATTCAATTGATGCTTCTCATGGAGAAATTCTCAATTCACAAATCAAACTCTTGGCTTGTGAAGCTAGAGGTTAAGAAAATGTTTTGTTATACTTATATGCTAGTAAATTATGGTAATCTTATGAGTAAATACATAAATTAGATTTAAGGTTAAAAGATAGTTATACTATCATAATTACATTACTAAGTCTTATTGTTTTCAAAAATATTAAAAAATTTTAGTAATAGCAGCACAACTATGGTAAAATTTTTAAGAAATTAATACATAATTCATTCTTATGCATAACATGAAAAGAGGACTTCCTACCATATTTTTGGATTGAATATCCTAGGTTAAAAGAATGATTTTCATCACAATCAATGGAAAATTAATTTTTAAGATTTATGTATAATTAAATCATTAAGAAAAGAGAAAATTATGGTAATTTTATTTAAATGATAAAAGAAGAATTCCCATGACATTTGGAATTCAATCATTTAAATAGGAATAGTGAAATTCTTAGCATATTGGAATTAATGGATATTTTATTTAAATTCAAAGAGGAATTTTAGATAAATTTATTTTATGTATGAGAAATATTTAAATGATAAAAGAGTAATTCCCATGACATTGGAATTCAATCATTTAAATGGAAAAGGTTGAATTCTTGGTATATTAAAATTTAAGGATATTTTATCTAAATTTAAAACAAGAATTTTAGATAAACTTTTTTTATGTATGAGAAATATTTAAATGATGAAAGAGAAATTTCCATGACATTGGAATTCAATCATTTAAATGGAAAAAGTAGAATTATTGATATATTAGAATTAATGGATATTTTATCTAAATTTAAAAGAGGAAATTTAGATAGATTTATTTTATGATAAACGAGGAATTCCCATGACATTTGGAAAGCAATTAATTAAATGCAAAAAGAGGAATTCAAAAAGAACCTTTATCTAAGCCAAACAATTGGCAAAATTTTAGAAAAAGTCCCATTATCGGTATCGAAGTAGGAAAAGCTACTAAATGGGAATAAGATGTGAATAGGATGCGATAGAATGTGAATGGATGTGATAAGATGTAAATGGGATGTGATGGGATGTGAGTAGATGTGATAAGATGTAAATGGGATGTGATAAGATGTAAATGGGATGTGATAGGATGTGAATAGATGTAAATGGGATGTGATAGGATGTGAATAGATGTGATAAGATGTGAATGGGATGTGATAGGATGTGGTGTAATGAAAATGAATGTGGATGAGATGTGAAGTAAATGGATGTGGATGTGAAGGATGAGATGAGAATGAGATGAGAGGATATGTGAAAGGGTGAGATGGGAAGTAAATGAATGTGGATGGGTATGTGAACGAATGTGATGTAAAAAGATGTGGATGTGTATGCGAAAGAATGTGATGTAAATGGATGTGGATGTGTATATGAAAGAATGTGATGTAAAAAGATGTGGATATAAATGTGAAAGAATGTGATGTAAACGGATATGGAAGTGTATGTGAAAGAATGTAATGTAAAGGAATGTGGATGTGAAAGTGATGTGGATGTGGATGAGATGTGATGTGCTGAAAAGAGATGTGGATGTGAATGTGATGTGGATATGGATGAGATGTGATGTGATGTAAGGGGATGTGGATGTGGATGTGGATGAGATTTGATGTAATGTAAAGAGATGTGAATGTTAATGTGATGTGGATGTGGATTAGATGTGATGTAATGTAAAGAGATGTGGATGTTAATGTGATGTGGATGTGGATTAGATGTGATGTAATGTAAAGAGATGTGGATGTGAATGTGATGCGGATGTGATTGAGATGTGATGTGATGTAAAGAGATGTGGATGAAATGTGATGTGATGTGAATATATGTGGATGTGAAGTGATAGATGTGAATGTATGGATAGATGTGGATAGTCATGCATGTGAATGATTGGATGGATGTGGATGAATGAGATGGGATGTGGATGAATGAGATGGGATGTGTATGAATGAGATATGATGTGGATGTGATGTAAAGTGGATGGAATGAATGAGATATGATTTGGACATGATGTAATGTGGATAGAATGTATGTGATGGAATGGGGATACAATGAATGTGATTAATGTGAATGGATGTGATGTGATGTGAGTTGGGATAAGTGTGAATGGGTGAGATGTGATGTGATATGATGTAAATTGGGATAGATGTGAATGGATGATATATGATGTGAATGGATGTGATGTGAATGGTGAGTGAATGAGATGTGATGTGAATGGATGAGATGTGATGGGATGTGAATGAATGAGATGTGAGGTGAAATGGATGTGATGTGATGTGGATCGGGGTAGATACAAATGGATGAGATGTGAATGAATGTGATGTGATGAGATGTGGATATGGGTAAATGCGAGTAGATGAGATTTGATGAGTATAAATGTGGAAAGATATGATGAGATGGAAAATGATGTGATTGAATGAGAATTGATGAAGGACAATGGGAATACATATTCATGATTAGACTTGGATTAAGTAATGTGGATTGATGTGGAACAATGAGGAAAGACGAGAGTTTGTTATAGAAACTGTATTTATGACCTGTTTTTAAATGACTGTTTTATGTCAAGAATGCTGGGGAAGCATTTTGAATGTCTTGTGAATGAGGTCGTGGAGACCTAAGCGATAAAGTTGCAACAGCTGACACAGAGTCAACGGAGGACGTCTCGCGTAGCACAGTCGACCGAGGTCTTGACCAGCCTTGGTTCGATTTAAATGGTGAGCTTCCGCCGATACGGTGGATGAGGGACCAAGGAAGCGGTCTATGAGTGAAGCGCTAGGTGACCTGCAAAGGATCCTAGAGGGTGCTAACCATACGGTGCTCCGGCTCACCGAAGATACCCACATGTGGATCAAAGAAGATATTGGAACAAGGAGTAAGAGTTGTTTTCTGAATTGAGGCATGGATCTCGTTGATTAACCTTGCTGGTCCTCAACGAATGAGTCCATGACTCTTTTATATGGATCTGTTGGTTGATCTTGCTGATCTGCAACACAAAGAGTCCATCTAGATTTTTATAAGTGAATATATTTCCGGGTACTATGAGCTAGGAACTATTGAAAAGGCCCCTGAATGAGTGGAGAGGCGGTGAGCGTTATGGTTGCCAATAATGCCATAGGTACACCGATGAAGGAGTGATTAGGAAATTAGAATTCAACCGGATATTTTTGTAAGATTCCTCCTCAACCTGAATATCAAATAAGCCTCTACTTCAATCCCTTGTAATCATTCTATGATTCTGAATACAAGAAAATATCATTTTTCCTTGTTTTGCCTAGTGAGATAAAAAATTCTAGAGAGTGGTAAATCAAAATTGGGATATTTTTGGATAAATAAATTCTTCAAATATCAAAAAATTATTTCCCTGAAACAGAAAATCAAAATAGCTTTTCCAAGGCGCAATTGGAATTAATTAAAATTGATTCAGAAGACCTTAGCCTAAGGGTCTAGATTTTCTAAATTTTTTTTGATTATGATCCAATTAAGGTTCCTATGGACCAATAAGGTTAATCCAAGTGTTACGACAAGATAAATCCAAAGAACAAAAGAAAATATCCAAAAATGAGTAAATGCCCACATAAGATGAAGAGTTGACCAAGTACTAGGTTTATTAGTTAAAAATTATGGTGCATTAATAAAAAAATGAGATATTTTGGAGTAATCATGCATTTTTGACACGTGTAAGGAAAAGGGAGACTTTTAAGGAGGCGCCTATTTCACATGCTTGGATGAGTTTAAAACTTAAAAATAATTGTATATTTTTATCTCTCCTCTCTCCTAAATCAAACAAATCAAAAAGGGAGCCAAGCTGGTCTTGTCCAGATTCAGCCAAACTGAAGCTTCAGCCAAAACTGAAGCTGGAAAATTCTAGAATTCAGTTGGACTCAGTTAGTTGGCTCCCTCTCCTATAAATAAACCCTCATTCCTTTGTATTATTATCTATGAACTAAACTATGCCGGTATTACTCTAAACTAAGCTTAATTTCTATTATCCCTCTAAAAACCTCTACAAAATTGAAGAGATTGGAGCTTCTCTCTTTCTTCAATCTTCCTTGGTGACTCCTACAACATACCAAACCAATTGATTGGTTGGGAGCCTCTACAGTGACTAAAGAATCAAGCATTTTAGGAGGTAAAGAGTGGATTATGGTCTTCTTTCTATAATTTCTAAATGTTTCTTTCTTCTCAACCCCTCTCAAGCTTGAGAAGCTTTAATTTGAATGGCTTTTGAATATTATTAAAATGTTTTAATGTATTGTAATAAAGAAACACATAAATTTTCATTTATGCTTAATTTTAATGGTTTTTAAGCATTTCTCTCTCCCCCCCCAAATAAAGGTCATTCCTATGACCTATTCTCAATCCAAATGAAGCTTCTCATGAAGCATTTCTCTAATCCAAAAGTAATTTTTATGCTTGTCTAATTGGAGGCCAAAATAATGGCTTTTTAATGCTTTTATGATATTTATTTCATAGAGAATTTATGAATCAATCCATAATTGGATAATGATCCAATTACTGGTCATTCTAATCATACTAATAATATTAAACTTCATTCTCTCAATTAAATTGAGAATTATCAGTAATAGTAACGGAGCTATGGTAAAATTTCTGTAAAATAAACACATAAAACATTTTCATTCATAATATGAAAAGAGGACTTCCTACCATATTCTAGGAATTATCATCCTAGATTAATTGAATGATTCTCATTGTAATCATGAAGAAATTTATTTTTATGATTATGCATAGTTAGTAAATTAGAAAAAAAGAGGAATTTTTCATGATTACAATGATTCTCATTGTAATCATCCTAAATTAATTGAATGATTCTTCATGATTACCAATGATTCTCATTGTAATTATGAAGAAATGTATTTTTATGATTATGCATAGTTAGTAAATTAGGAAAAAGAGGAATTTTTGGTAAATTTTTTTAATGTTAAAAGAATAATCCCCAAGACATTGGAAATCCATGTATTCCAATGGTTTAGAGAATAAAATTGGAATGCTAAAATAATGTATAATTTATGAAAGATTTTAGTTAAAGATTATCATCCTAGATTAATTACAATGATTGTCATTGTAATCATGAAGAAATTTATTTTTATGATTATCCATAGTTAGTAAATTAGGAAAAAAAAGATTTTTTGGTAATTTATTTTTATGTTAAAATAGTAATCTCCAAGACATTGGAAATCCATGTATTCCAATGATTTAGAGAATAAAATTGGAATGCTAAAATAATGTGTAATTTATGAAAGATTTTAGTTAAATTTATCTTTTTGTATAGATAAACTTTTATGTGATGAAAGAGGAATTCCCACCATATTGAAATCCAAATATTTAAATAAGGAATGTATAATTCCTAGTGCAAAGGAATTAATGAAGTTTTTTATTTAATTTTTAAGAGAAAATATGATTAAATTTATCTTTTTGTATAGATAAATTTTTATGATGAAAGAGGAATTCCCACCATATTGGAATCCAATTAATTAAATGAAGAAAGTGTAATTCCTAGTGCAAAGGAATTAATGGATATTTTTATTTAAAATTTAAGAGAAAAATTTAATTAAATTTATCTTTTTCATAGATAAGTTTAAATGATAAAAGAGGAATTTGCATGAAGATCCAGCTAGGGGGCCTGGGAACTCTTTTCCCTCGTACCCGGGACAAAACCTAACCAAATTCCTAAATGGATCCCATCACTACAGTGGTTGTGGGCGGTTGCCTAACCCATGGGACTGGATGGGGTTAGGCTGGACTGATGGATCCCGAAAATGAGACTCAATTCTTTTATGGTACGATAGATGAAGTAAATCCTGACCAGTCCTTGTTCTATGGAAAAGAATCAACGGATGTGCCTCTTGATGAGGAAAAAATCATTGGTCTCTATGATCCAAGTGCAAGTCTTTTCCTTGATCTAACCATATGACTTACGAGTTCGGTCAGATCAGTTTGGTTAGTGTGATGACCTTGACTACGTTAGAATAAAAATATCCTAGAGGAATTGCCCGTGCTTTCTAGGCGAGGGAAGTTTTTTTCGGGTTCGGTTTTGGAATAACCGAGGGATTAGTCTCTTGTCCGGACATCCGTGGGCGAGGCCCCGAGTGAGAGGCTCTGCCCTTCGCAGCAAGAAGTGCTACTTCCACTGCTAGCACCCCCGAATTCCTTGCGCGGAAGGGGTAGGGATCTTTCAGCTGGTATCAGAGCGAATTGGCTAAAGTGGATCAAGCGAGAAGCTAGAAATGCCAAAAATTTATGAAGTTAAGGTTCCTATGGGCCAATAGGATCAATCCAAGTGTGGGGAGGAGATAAATCCAATGAATAAAAGAAAATACCCAAAAATGAGTAAATGCCCACATAAGATGAAGAGTTGACTGAGTACAAGGTTTATTAGTTAAAAAATATGAGATATTACTAAAAAAAAAGAGATATTTTGGTATAATGATACATTTTTGACACCTTGGTAGGGAGGGGGGAGACTTCAAGGAGGAGCCTATTTCACACATGTGGTGGAGCTTTTAACTCAAAAAAATTGTGAAATTTTTATCTCTCTTCTCTCCTAGATCAAACCAAATCAAAAGGGAGCCAAACTAGGTCCAAATCTTGTCCAAATTCAGCAAAGCTAAACCTGAAAATTTCTAGAACCCAGTTGGACTTGGTTAGAGGCCTCCCTCACCTATAAATATATCCCTTTTCCTTTGTAAAAAAATCTATGAAGAACTATACCAAGCAATATTACATTATAATAATGATATTTTTTATTATTCCTTAAAAATCCTCTACTTTTGGAGAGAGTGGAGCCTATCTCTCTCTTCAACCATCCTTGGAGCTTTCCTTTCAACACACTAACCAATTGATTGGTTGGGGACTTCTTCTAAGATAGAGAAGCAAGCAAAAACAAGAGGTAAAGTGTAATTTTATGGTCTTTCTCTACTATTCTCAATGTTTCTCACTTCTCAACCCCTCTCAAGCTTGAGAAGTTTTTAATTAAGTGGTTATAATACAAATAAAGCTTTTCTTTATAGTTGTAATGAATAATTAAGAAAAGTTTACATTTATGCTTAATTTAGGATGTTTTTTATGTTTATCTCTCTCTCCCCCAAAGAATGGTCATTCCTATGACCAATTCTCTATTCAATTGACGCTTCTCATGGAGAAATTCTCAATTCACAAATCAAACTCTACGCTTGTGAAGCTAGAGGTTAAGAAAATGATTTTTTATACTTATATGCTAGTAAATTATGGTAATCTTATGAGTAAATCCATAAATCAGATTTAAGATTAAAAGATAGTTATACTATCATAATTACGTTACTAAGTCTTATTCTTTTGAAAAATATTAAAAATTGTCAGTAATAGCAAGAGCTATGGCAAAAATTTTAAGAAATTAATACATAATTCATTCTTATGCATAACGTGAAAAGAGGACTTCCTACCATATTTTAGGATTGAATATCCTAGGTTAAAAGAATGATTTTCATCACATTTAATAGAAAACTAATTTTTAAGGTTTATGTATAATTAAATATTTAAGAAAAGAGAAAATTATGATAATTTTATTTAAATGATAAAAGAGGAATTCACATGACATTTGGAATTCAATCATTTAAATAGGAAGAGTGGAATTCTTAGCATATTGGAATTAATGGATATTTTATTTAAATTTAAAGAGGAATTTTAGATAAATTTAGTTTATGTATGAGAAATATTTAAATGATAAAAGAGAAATTCCCATGACATTGGAATTCAATCATTTAAATGATAAAAGAGAAATTCCTATGACATTGGAATTCAATCATTTAAATGGAAAAGTAGAATTCTTGGTATATTGGAATTAATGGATATTTTATCTAAATTTAAAAGAGAAATTTTATATAAATTTATTTTATGTATGAGAAATATTTAAATGATAAAAGAGGAATTCCCATGACATTTGAATTCTATCATTTAAATGGGAAAAGTGGCATTCTTGGTATATTGGAATTAATGAATATTTATCTAAATTTAAAAGAGAAAATTAAGATAAATTTATTTTATGATAAAAGAGAAATTCTCGTGACATTTGGAATGCAATTAATTAAATGCAAAAAGAGGAATTCCCATGATATTTGAGATCCAAGAAATTAAATGGAAAAAAGAGAAATTTTTAGTATAATTCAATTTATGAATATTTATCAAAAGTGGAAATATGGGTAGAATTGATTTTTGTAAATCCCATGAATTCTTTTATGCAAAAGAGGAATATTGAATATAATTCATTTGAGAAATTGAGAAAGAATATGAAAATCATCGTTGAGAAAAAGAACCTTTATCTAAGCCAAACAATTGGCAGAAATTTAGAAAAAGTTCCATTATCGGTATCGAAGTAGGAAAAGCTACTAAATGGGAATAAGATGTGAATGGGATGCGATAGAATGTAAATGGATTTGATAAGATGTAAATGGGATGTGACAGTATGTGAATAGATGTATAAGATGTAAATGGGATGCGATAAGATGTAAATGGGATGTGATAGGATGTGAATAGATGTGATAAGATGTAAATGGGATGCGATAGGATGCGAATGGATGTGATAAGATGTGAATGGGATGTGGTGTGATGAAAATGAATGTGGATGAGATGTGAAGTAAATGAGGGTAAGCCTAAAACAATGGAGTTTTTCTCTCTTTTTGAATGGTAACCTTCTTCCCAACCTCTCTAATGCTTGGGAAGCATTTTAATCCATGGTGTTTTTCTCTCTTTTTGAATGGTAACCTTCTTCCCAACCTCTCTAATGCTTGGGAAGCATTTTAATCCATGGTTTCTTATTAAAACCATGCTTTTATTGATTTATGTTGTTTAAATACAATAATGTTAATCTCTTATACTTAAAAATATTGTTTAAATACAATAATGTTAATCTCTTATACTTAAAAATAATGTTTTTGAATTGTAAATCTCTCTTTTTGAAAGAATACTTACCTATATGGCTAAATCCTTCTTGGAAGGATAGATCTTAGTCCTAATCTCATTTTCTTACCCAATAGGCCTAACAAGCTAGAGATGGAGATTAAGCATTTTTATGATTTTTAATCTAATAAAAATGAGAATTAATTAATTTAAGCTTGTTTTATATCAAGAAAAATCATATTTATTCATTTTAAGTTGAAAGAGAGTTTATGCTAACATTCTCGTAATTATTTTTATATGGGAAGTGATAATTAGATATTTTTAAAAATAAACAAGAGGCTTAAATGTATTTACGCTTAGGTTTATGCATAAGAATTTTTATATTAAAAGAGAAAGTCTCACCATATTTTCATGTAATTATGTTTATGCATAATTTTGATAATGCAAAAAGATAAATTTTCATGATATTCTATGTATAAAACATTTTAAATGTTAAAAGATGGATTTTTGTCATATTTTTGAATATACATTTATAGTATGTATGCATAAATTTCTAAATGGTAAAAAGAGAAACTTTTGTCATATTTTAAAATAGGTATATTCATGGTATGTCTATACATGGGTATTTTTATTTATTTATTTATCAAAAGAGAAATTTCCATCGTATCTTTAAATAGGAAAATGCATAAATAAATTTTGGTATTAAAAGAAAAAGTTTCATCATAATGATATGTAGATAATTATGGCATGTTGATGCCTAGGTCCAAATGGAGAAAATAATATTTTAATATAATTCTATGTGAATATTTTAAATAAATGATGTATGCATATTCATTAAAAGGATTATTGGAAAAAGAAATATCGTTGTTAAATTCCATTATTCACGAATAGAATTATTTATACTTCTATTATGTCCAAGGAAGAATGACTCTTTATAATTTTGGATATTTACCCTTACGATTAGAAATCACACTTCTTTTATCAAATAAATGGAGAATTATCTTTAGGAATAAATTCAAGTAATTCGGTGCTAGAGCATGACCACATGAGAAAGGTGGGTCAATAAGATGCCTGCCCATCTCTTGAATTGGAAATTAAGCCAAGTCTTATGACCATTCCCATTTCTTCAATACAAAGAATGGATAACCAGTTGATTTAGAGAAGTTTTCCCTAAGACCCGAAATCGTCTAGAAATAAGTTAGAAATTCGTTGTAATTGATGGATCATCACCAAGATACGAAATTCATGATTTTCATTGAGAAAGTTTGGGTTTTGAAAAAAAAGGGGATCTTGTGAAATCAAATTCAATGGAAAATTTTTACTTGCATAGAAACTCTCTTTTTGTAAAGGATGTAAAGGATTGTCTTAAGCCGCCAGAATACCAACGGAGGAAGCATTTGGCTCATTGTTAATCTAAAGAGAGTTTACATTGCAACAGTGGCGAGGAGTCATCGAAGGAAATCTCTCGCGGTAAAGCTTGCCAAGGTCTTGACCAGCCTTGGTACGGTTAAAAATGGTGTGCTTTCTGTATGATGGGCGAGGGCCAACGAAGTGGTCCCTGAGTGAAGTGCTAGGACACCTACGGAGGATCCTAGAGGGTTTTGACTAGGCGATGCACGGGCTCGCGGGCTGCTAGGATACCCATGCGTATGTCGAGGAAGATATTTCATGGATTGGCAAGAAATTATTTAAGTGAACTAGAAAACTATGAAATTGGATCTCGTTGGGTTGACTAGCTGATCTTCAACAGAGAGTCCAGATGGGACTTGTTTGTAAAACAATGGAACTGGAATATTGAGGATTATGATGGAAACACTATGGTTTTATTCCAAATTCTGTCTTTAAGATAGTTGAATCTGAGAAAAATGTAATTTCATATTGGGTGTGCGTAAGTGGTGTGTCTATTTTATATTTTTACATGAGTGTCGGTTAGGGGGCCTGGGAACTCTTTTCTCGGGTACTGGGATAAATACAACCTAATTTTTATAAAGAGAGATCCCACCAATTCAGTACCTAATTTTTATAAAGAGGGATCCCACCAATTCAGTACCTAATTTTTATAAAGAGGGATCCCACCAATTCAGTACCTAATTTTTATAAAGAGGGATCCCATCAATTCAGTGGTTAGGCGGTTGGCTAAAACCCATGGGCCGGTTAGGATGGATTGATGGATTCCTATAACAAAGATCAGTTATGTTCGAGTTACGAGAGTTAAATTAAGTCACAGGGAGATTCTTGTTCTATGTGAAAGAATCACATTAGGGAGAAAATGGACTATAAAATGTGCCCTTTACTAATCAAAAAATTAGTGCTAATCAAGATATCCACCAATGGGAAGGAGGGGGGAGTGCACATTCTATCCACTAAAATAGCTATAAAATATAGGGTAGTTATTACATTTCTTAGCCTTGTCCCCCTATCTTCCACCTCTCTGTAGAGGTCACACCAAAGTTCAAGGCAAGGGTCAAATCTCCTTTTTGAAATGACATGGACCAACATTTTTAAATAAAAAGTGCAGCTCGGCCAAAAAAACCCTAAAAATTTAAAATTTTGGTTTTCCCTTCAAAAAGGTGATTTTACCTTAAAAAAGGCTATCTAATAATAGTATATGGTAAAAAACCCATTTTCAAGCTCATTTCAAGTCTCTAAGCTCTTAATTTCTCTCTAATCCTCTTTCACATGATTCTTTAATCTTCTATTATTGCATAATCATCTCTAAAGCAACTGTACTCTCCCTAATCTCATCTTGCTCTCTCTTTCTCACCCATACCAAACTTTAATCTTCTATTTCTTCATAATCTTCTATTTCTTTAATCATTTCTTAAGCTGTTGTGCCCTCTCTTTTCCTCACTCTTCTTCACCCATACATCTCATTATGCCTACCCCTAGTAAGAGACCAAGTGATTCCATCTTTGAAGGTGAGTGGATCAGGCATCCATTTAGGGTGAAAGATTGGGTTTATATGCACCCAAGTGCCACAGGTCCACATCGAGTTCTTAATCATGGTGTTTTGGACACCATTGGAAGGGAAGGATTCTTTATTTCAAGAAGGATAAGAATGGGAAAATCAAGGAAATAATACATGTCTACATTGCTATAGACATGTATCTTCCTCCTTCCATGGAGAGGAATAGGCTCCCTTGCAATTGTAAGTATGTGGTTGTAATTTTTTTTGGAAATGGCTTGTTTTGTTCTACTAATTATGGTATGTGGGTTGCAGACATTTTCCCATCAAGCTACATTGAAGAACAACCTTTGAGAAGCCTCACTCGAGTTTAGTGGTTTTCGTAGTACAATAGGTGAGCTTACGTTTCCAGGTGAGAATCATAGAGCCCTCTTCAACAAAAGTATATTCTTTTACACACACTCTTACAAATTCCCTTCTCAGCCTACAGAATATGGTAGGCTTGAGGAGATCCCTATGGACTCTTTACATAGTGTAGAGTGGCTAGTCCTGGATAGGTGGAGTGTTAATGCTTTCAAAAACAAGATGTATTCTGACATACACTCCTCCTTAAAATTCTCTAAGGTCTCTAAGTCTGTGAGGTTTGGATGGTTTGCCCCAATCCATCTATTTGTATTTATGTTCTCTACCACAACCCACCCCAACAATGTTCATTTGCAAGAAATTGCAAATTGAACAAATTAACAATGTCTTGGGAATTGGATGGAATATTGTGGGGGAGGGTTTCATGAAGGGGACATCTACTTGTGTAAAGTGGTGCCTTCAAGTGTTACCTTTCGATACTTGAAGACTCATCAGAGCTTATCCATTTGATTTTTCTATGAACGATGGATGAGGAAGAATGGAGAGTGGGTTCCCTTGCAATCAAGTGAGGGTGTGGATACACCCACCATAGATCTATCTGTGACTCTTCGTGATGGTTCAATTGAGGTGGTGAAATGCTGTTGAAAGAGGGAGAGAGATGAGACAAGAGACACCACATACGCTCCATAAGAATGAATCATATTAGTCACAAGTCACATATATATAGCTCCAACACCCCCACTCAAATAAAGGTCTCCAGCTGCTGCGAGTAAAAAAAAACTTTGGGAGCACAAGGGAAAAACCTGAGCTCCTACATATAAATGTACAATGCCACCTTAAAGTCCATCTATAATGTGCTTCTATATACAAAGTACAAAGAATAAATGTGCATGATGTGAAGTAATGTGTGAAGTGTCCTAAAATCTATAGGCTATGTACAAGTCTAGACAAAATTGACATGACATGAGATGTGTGAATCTCCAAAAAGAGAGGCCGCTGCAACTCCAAGTTCTGATCGCAAAAGTGTAAACTGAACTTCATGAAGTCCTTTGGTGAGAATGTCTGCAATCATTTGCTCCTTTCCTTACTTCATGAAGTCCTTTGGTGAGAATGTCTGCAATCATTTGCTCCTTTCCTTACTTCATGTTGAACATAGTGATAATGAACTGCAATATGCTTGGACTTGCTATGTTGCACGTAGTCCTTGGCTAAACTAATAGCACTTTGGTTGTCACATCTAAGAGGAGTGCTTGAGGAAGGAGAATGACCAATATGAGCAAGCAATTGTAGAAACCAAACCAATTCACGAGCTACTATAGATGCATCTAGCATTGATAATTGTGTAACCATTGCAATTGATATGTCATGTTGCCATGTCATGTTGCTAGTAGCACCAGAATCAACAATAAAGAGAGAACCATCACAAACATGTAGTACCTTTTCTGGAGAGACATTATAATGAACCAAATTAGCCTCTTGATGAGCATTGTCTTCATCATGAGGATTTTGTTGAGTAGCATAAGCTTGATTTCGAGCTTCATCATAATGCCTCTTGAAGTATCGACTGGATGAATGCCTTGTGCTCCCATTATATTCATAGGTTACAGAACCCCTTGATAAATGAGGTTGCTTATTTGTAATACCGTGTTCTTCATCGTACTGTCGTGCCCAACATTCAGTTACCAAGTGACCATTTTTGTCACAATAAGAACAACGTTTTTGAGGAAATCTCAAACGAGAAGAATTACCTCCTCTTTGGAAGCCACGAGATGTAAATTGGGAGGAGGAAGAAGGGCGTTGCTAAAATGGACGTCTCCAGACAGCAAAGGCTGTCTCTGATTCTATGTACTCTTGGTGGGCAATCATGACTGTTTCATGAGTTACCGATGTCTGACGATCATGACGTTGAGAATATTCAATCAAAGAAATACATGTATGCTCAAAGTCAATTCCATTCTTGTTAGATAATATAGTGACAATATTATCATACAAAGGATCCTTCACCATATCAAGAAGGTGTGTAACCAATTGAGTTCGAGGAACAGGATCCCCTGTAGTAGAAAGTTGATTCATAATACCTTTGAATGATTCATGTGACTAGACTTGGATGTACCTGCCTTGAATTGAAGATTGCCCAGAAGATTACGGAGATACAGAATCTTTGTAACAGTTTTATTCTCAAACATAGTGATAACATAGTCCCATATAGCATATGACATTGATAACGGATAGACATCTAGCATGAGTGAATCGTTAAGGGTAGAAAGTATATACCGATGAGAGCAGCCTTATCACGATGAATCCAGTGTGCATAATCAATTTTCCACTGTTCAAAAATAGGACCTTCGGTAATAATAACATCATTCTAAACTGGATCAATAGGTTGAGGAGGGCATGCAAGAATACCAAGAACAATATCTGCCAATTCGTCTCCTTCCAAAATTAATAGCATCTTGTACTTCCAACTAGGAAATCCTTGGCCTTGGAAAAGAAGAACAGAATGGTGCCGAGAAGGAAATCCGTTAACAAGTATGGTGTTTGCCATGTCGGATTGTGAAAGCACGTACAAGATAAGATCGGAGAACTTGCAGACCATGTACGAGATATGAGAGCACGTACAAGATAAGATCGGAGAACTTGCAGACCATGTACGAGATATGAGAAACGTAGCCAAAATAGGCATGCACGAGACGACGAGCATAAAGTGATCGTGTAAAGAATAGAACGTGAGCCAAAATTAGAACTCTAAAAGAGGAGACCCGTGTCTCATGCACGTAAGCAAACTTAGAGGTCCATAAAAGACAAAAATAATAATAAGAAAAAGCACCGCGTTAAGAAAAAGCACCGCGTTATGACGCAACTTGCACGGCAAGTTTTGTATCTAATTGTAGCTTGTACGGCAAGCATCCATCTGAAGCTTTCATGGAAATATTTGACGATCAAATCCTGCTTACGACTCAGAGACAACTACCTGTTTGCTCTCACAAAGAACCTGTTTTACTATTTTAGATGCAGTTTGCCTGAACTATCCTAACTTTTGACTCACAACTCCGATTGACAAACCGTTTTCATAAAGTGATCGTGTAAAGAATAGAACGTGAACCAAAATTAGAACTCTAAAAGAGGAGACCCGTGTCTCATGCACGTAAGCAAACTTAGAGGTCCATAAAAGACAAAAATAATAATAAGAAAAAGCACCGCGTTAAGAAAAAGCACCGCGTTATGACGCAACTTGCACGGCAAGTTTTGTATCTAATTGTAGCTTGTACGGCAAGCATCCATCTGAAGCTTTCATGGAAATCTTTGACGATCAAATCCTGCTTACGACTCAGAGACAACTACCTGTTTGCTCTCACAAAGAACCTGTTTTACTATTTTAGATGCAGTTTGCCTGAACTATCCTAACTTTTGACTCACAACTCCGATTGACAAACCGTTTTCATAAAGTGATCGTGTAAAGAATAGAACGTGAACCAAAATTAGAACTCTAAAAGAGGAGACCCGTGTCTCATGCACGTAAGCAAACTTAGAGGTCCATAAAAGACAAAAATAATAATAAGAAAAAGCACCGCGTTAAGAAAAAGCACCGCGTTATGACGCAACTTGCACGGCAAGTTTTGTATCTAATTGTAGCTTGTATGGCAAGCATCCATCTGAAGCTTTCATGGAAATCTTTGACGATCAAATCCTGCTTAGGACTCAGAGACAACTACCTGTTTGCTCTCACAAAGAACCTGTTTTACTATTTTAGATGCAGTTTGCCTGAACTATCCTAACTTTTGACTCACAACTCTGATTGACAAACCGTTTTGACGCAACACGGCAAGTTTTGTATCTAATTGTAGCTTGTACGGCAAGCATCCATCTGAAGCTTTCATGGAAATCTTTGACGATCAAATCCTACTTACGACTTAGAGACAACTACCTGTTTGCTCTCACAAAGAACCTGTTTTACTATTTTAGATGCAGTTTGCCTGAACTATCCTAACTTTTGACTCACAACTCCGATTGACAAACCGTTTTGATAGGATTCACCACCATTGTACAATCTACGCACCAGCACCTAGTTTTGGTTTTAAGGAGATGATTAAGAAACAATTCTAATTACAACAAATGGAGCTATAAAACCATGTAGGCAACATATAAGCAAAGAACCAATCAACCCTACACAAAACTGTTACCAAAGATCAATCTTGTAAGACATGAAATGATAATCATAAATTGAACAAGAAGACGTAGATGCTTCCCTTATGATTAGAATTGCTTTGATACCATGTTGAAAGAGGGAGAGAGACGAGATAAGAGACACCACCATACGCTCCACAAGAATGAATCATATTAGTCACAAGTCACATATATATAGGCAAGACCTAGAGTGAGTTAGGGCTAGCTATATATAGCTCCAACAAATGCAAGCAATGAATGGAGCTTAGGAGATGTTTAGGAGCATTTGCTCATTTTTGGATTTCAAGATGTCCAAGAAGCAAGCATCAAGATTGGCCGACGAAAGGTGAGCTTTGATATTTGTAAATTTGCGTAGCTTTGTGTTTTTTGAATATGTTTTATTTATTACACTTGAATTCCCTTATTTAGATTGGAAGACATTTGGAGAAGAGCTTAAAGGTCTGCAAAGACTGGAGCAACGGTGGATGCAAATTCAACTTTAGAATTAGTGTCACAAGTCGCCGTCAAGGGGCTATTTGTCTTTTTTTTTAATAAATTAAGATGGTTTTGTATCAAACCTATTGTAAAATGATGGTTCCTTGTGAATGACCACTTGTGTTATGTTTTGTCAATTTAATTTATATTTTTATATAAATTTGGGGTTGGTCACTTATGTTATAGTATGAAATGCCCAATGTTTAATTTTGAGGTCGATAAATATAGGACCTCTCTCATTTTCTAACACTTTGTTTTGAAGTTCCTCTCTCTTTCACCACTCATCTCTCCATTTCTAGCATTTGTCGCTCCCTTCCAGCATGCCAGACCCAAACATGGCATACGAGAGGTTTTTCGAGTTCCTGAAGAGGACCGAGTGGCCTGACAGAGAGGAACTTTTCTTCATCTTCTCTCGTGAGATTGACTTTGGAACGACCATCCTGTTGGTTGAAGAGGACTATAGAGGTACTCTTGACTACATGGAGGAGTACATGAGGCCCTAGACTGTCAAAAGCTACCACATGAGGATAGTGATTGGGTGCCATGCAATCTCCTACGATATATCAACAAGAATGACACGAATGCCCTTAGGAGGTTGCAAAACTTCCAAGATATTGTGCTCCTTGATGGTCACTACAAGCAGATCACCAAGGAGGAGATGCTTTCACTTCAAAGGGGGAAGATTGACCTTGATTTCCTCTCTTGGGTTGCCACCTTCATATACCTTTGTGGTGGTGAGCAAGACTCTGATGAAGAGGTAGAGGTGGAGGATGTCTCAATTGGAGGCATGGTACAAGGCAAGGAGGAGGATCCTAAACCTGAGATCCTCAACCAGCTTATTGAGGCCGTTATGGCCAAAGATCTCCTCCTCCAAATTGAGGCACCTCAATTTGGTGAAGCATCCTCGTCAAAGACATTGGTGCCATACTTTGGAGAGACAAGTGCCTCAGCCACAACAGAGGGTGGAGAAGAGGTGGGGGGGGTCCTATATAGAGGGTACCCTAGATGTACCAGATGTGGTCAAGGGAAAGGAGGCAACACATGAGATGCCAGAGCTTGAGCTTAGTAAGCTCAGCTCTATGGTGATTGAAGGGGAGGAATTCCTCTTTTTACATGTTCTAGACAAGGTCTACAAGCTCAACCAAGCCGAGTGCCTCTCCTTGTTAGCTCTCAATGAAGAATTTTCCATCGACAACAAGGGCTCGGAGGCTTTGCAACAAGGGCTTGTTCTCATGCAGGGTGGTGTACATGAGTCGATGATGATCTTGAAATCAGCAATTGCAGAGGCTGATCAAAGCCTTGTTACTATTGAGGAGGAGTTTAGAAAAGCTCAGGAATAATTGCCGTCGACCAGAGAGTCTGACTACAATAGTGTCATTGTGGGAGGAACACAAGTCCTCCATTGACATTTGCAAGCCTAAGGTGGTTAGCTCTGATTTCAAACACATATAGTAAGATAAATTATGTATGAATCTAATAAATATAATTGATAATACTACTAGAATTCCACTAATCCTCTTTCTTGTGTGCAGCATATAGTCTTCGTAGATGCTTGGGCTCAATGTACAGGTGGCACATGCGAGGGTTTTGGAAGAGATGCTGCGTTGGCCCATTACATGGGTTGTATTGCACCTCAACACCTTGTTGTGGTGCACAATACATTTAGCCCCATGGCAAGCTTCTACATGTTAGTCCTCAAAGTACTTAGCAAGGTCCTATGCTTGTCAATGATTCCAAGAAACGCTGACAAGATAGTGCTCATCAACAAGGCTGTAGCGTACGCTACCTTCCAAGGGGGTTACTCTTCTAAAGTTATTGCACACACTGTATTTGCAGAGAGTATTGGTGAGAAGGACCCAGATTGTGTCGTTAATGCCATATTGTCAGGGACCCTTCCACTTAGCAAGAAGAGGTGCAAGACTGTAGCTAGGCGTCTCAAGAGATTTAGCTTGAAAATTTATTGTAGATACTGTGTTCGATAATCAATGTAAATCCTTTTTATTAATACAAGTGGGTTTTTTTATACATAATTTTTACATAAAGTTTGAATAATGTAAGTTTTCATGACATTCCAATGTGATAGGACACAAACCTTCTATAAATACCCGAGGCCCCTTTTACGTGTCATTTTTTACTGTGCAACCACCAGAGCACCAAAGAACCCAAGCACCTAAACAGCCCTTCTCATCATGACACCCCTAGAGCAATTCATGGACTTTCTACGTGAGACTGACTTCCCTGAGGCCATGCACCTACACACTATGTTAACTCGCATGGTTGACTAGACCTCCACCATCCAAATGCACTCATATCTATTTGCTCAGATGCTCATCACACTCACTAGCATTACAGGATGATCATGGCTTCTGGGTGCCATGTAAACTCCTCGAGCACATAGCCCACAATGAAAAACCCTTCAAAAAATGGATTAAAAGATTTCAACGTATGGTGGCACTCTTAGATCACTTCATAGAGCTTGAAAAAAAACAAACCTGCAAGCTCGGTAAAGGGGATATTGGCCAGCGCTTCCTCTCATGGTTGGCATGTTTTGTCTTCCACATTTACGAAGGAATCGAGGAAGGTGAAGTTGAGCTCCCCCAATTGCGCCTTGGTAGGGGGGTTTGTCACAGATAAGGGTGAGCAAGACAGGCCCGCTACCAGTTCCCCAGTAGCAGAAGTGAATCAATTCTCGTCCAAACGCACTTCCCAGAGGGTGCGTTGGGGTTGGCCAAGAACCCTCACCGCTTCAAGGCCAGTGCTAGCGATAGGGAAATTGAAGAGGAAGATGACTCTACCCCCATTCTAGAAATACAAATTGAAAGTTTATGTCTAGTGGTGGTTTTGGGGGGGGGGAGCTCTTTCTCTTTTTTCAGGACATCAAAAAATCTTCTGGCATTTGCATGGATGAGTGCCTTAGCATGATCACAGTAAAATGTGAATTCCCTGGTTGTTTGTTATTGGTGGTTGACTGATTGTTTTATTAGTATTTCATAAACTATAATTAGAGAAATGAGACATGGATAATATGAGATGCTTAAGGCCTCAGCAAAGGTAGACTGTCGACCGTTGGGGCCGTGCGAGTGGGGGGGTCGTGTGTTTCCACTGGCCCATACCTACCCCTGAACCATTATATTCCCCATCTCCGTGTGGATGATATTGTAATAATCCATAAGGACTTCACCCCATTTGCCATTTTTCCACTTTTGGCATTGAAAGCATTGTCAAAGAAGTTGTGTGTGACCACTTCAGTCAATTAACTATGTCCTATTAGTTAAGAAATCTCTAGTAATGACTACATCTGGTACAAACTATAGAGGCAAGGTGTTAGCCCAAATAGGAATTCCACAATCCGTAGGCCAACACTCACCCAAGGACATAGCAACAACAATCTTAACAAGGAAACTACCCATAGGACAAGCCTTGTATCTCTAATCCCAGCATCTCATATGTAAACTCTTATGTAAACAATCTCTTTCATAATGTTATGCAATCTGTATGAATCGTTGTCCAAACTATTGCAATCTGTATGAATCGTTGTCCAAACTATTGCAATCTCTATGAATCGTCTTATGTGGAGTTTGTATATGATTCGTCTTTTTATGTTCAAAGGGGCCCCTGTGTGTGAGCCTCTCGCACAATCCTTTTTTCGTACCCTTCTGGCCCACTTGTTTTCTCATTTATTTGATATTTGTTTACTCAAACAACCTAAAATTTGATTAAATTGGTTTAATTTGTTAACTTTAGTTTGACTCATGATTTTTTGGGTAATTCAATTAAATTAGTCATACTATAAAAATTAACATTTTGTGTCTTAGTTTTAAATATTTCTAAAAATTTACAGTGTGTCTTAGGTTAGAATCCAAAGGGGCAAGAGGGGTGCGAAAATGCCCTGTGTGAGCCCCCCACACGGGCCTTTTTGCACCCTTTTGTCCACTTGTTTTTTCTTTTATTTGATATTTGTTTACTCAAAAAAACCTACAAATTGATTTAATTGGTTTAATTTGTTAACTTTAGTTTAACTCGTAATTTTTTGGGTGAATCAATAAAATTAGTCATACTGTAAAACAACATTTTTTTGTCTTAGGTTTAAATATTTCTAAAAATTTACAATGTCTTAGGTTAAGTCTCAAGGGGCCAAAGGGGTGTGAAAAGGCCTTGTGCCGTGCGGGCCTCTTGCACATGCCTTTTTAGCACCCTTCTTGCCACTTGTTTTTTCATTTATTTGATATTTTATTACTCAAAACAACCAACAAATTCCTGGAACTTAGATTTAATTTGATAATTTTTGGAATAAATTAACGACTAAACACCAGTGAACCCTAGCAAAGTCTAGAGAGAGAATGAAACCTTATAGTACAAGTAAAATTTTAAACCATTCTCAATGAAGAAATATGTATTTAAACCTAAGATTTTGGGAATACGAATAGAATTGACATGAGATTTTGAGTAATTTAAGTCTTGCATAAAACATCAAAATAATCCAAAGGGGCTAGAGGGGTGCAAAAATGCCCTATGTGGGCCTCTCGCACAGGTGTTTTTTGCACCCTTTTGGCCCACTTGTTTTTTCATTTATTTGATATTTGATTACACAAAACAACCTACAAATTCCTTGAACTTTGGAATAATTTAAGGGCTAAACACTAGTGAACCCTAACAAATTCTAGAGAGAGAATGAACTCTTATAGTACAAGTAAAATTTTAAACCATTCTCAACGAAGGGATATGTATTTAAACCTAAAATTTTGAATATGAATAGAATTGACATCAACTGGACATGTCTTGCATGTAAAACCTCAATTATTATGTGGCTTATGTAACATTACTTTTAAAAAAACTGAAACATTATAGAAAAAATGGAAATCCAAAGGGGCCAGAGGAGGGGTGCAAAAATGCCCTGTGTGGGCCTCCCGCATAGGTCGTTTTTGCACCCTTCTGGCCCACTTGTTTGGTACAATAAAAAAAAACCAATAAATTGCATCAAACACAATCACAGACTATGAAACAAAGACATAAAGTTATATTGCATTTGTAAGATCCCGGTCTCCACCGCGCAATGGATTCGGGGTGTTAGCAGTGGAAGTAGCACATCGTGCGCGGGTAGGGGTCTCACACTCGGGGCCTCGCCCACCGATATCCGGACAAGAGACTAATCCATCGGTTTGTCCAAAACCGAAACCGGAAAAACTTCCTTTACCCGGAAAGCACGGGCGATTCCACGAGGATAACTCTTTACTCTAATGTAGTCAAGATCATTACTGATCAAACTGATCCGACTGCACCTCTAACGGTACTTGGTCAGATCAAGGAAGAAACTTGCACTTGGATCATTGGGATCAACGCTTTTTTCCCCATCAAGAGGCACAGCCATTGATTCCCATCCATAGAACAATTACTATCCGGGATTTACTTCATCTATCGTAATAATAGAAATTAAATCTCGATTTACGGATCCATCAGTCCAGCCTAACCCCATCCAGTCCCATGGGTTAGCCAACCACCCAACCACTGTAGTGATGGGATCCAATTAAGAATTTGGTTAGGTTTTGTCCCGGGTACCAAGGAAAAGAGTTCCAAGGCCCCCTAGCCGGAAGTTCATGCAAACATAAAACTAGTCACACCACTTACCAATATGAAATTGCCTTTTTCTTAGCATCAGCTAAGAAAACTAGTCACACCACTTACACACCCAATATGAAATTGCCTTTTTCTTAGCATCAGCTAACTTTAAAACAATCCTTTAATGAAACCATTATGTCACTGATGACAATCCTCATAGTCTCTGGTTGAATCCTTATTTCCAGTCATTCATTCATCGGTATACTTATGGCATCATTGGCAACCAGAACGCTCACCACCTGTTCACTCAGGGGCCTTTTCCATAGTTCCTAGCTCATAGTAACCGGCAATATATTCATATAATAGAATGGAATCTCCGTGGAAGATCAGCAAGATCATCCCACAGATCCATATAAAAGAGCCATGGACTCATCCGTTGAGAATCAGCAAGGTCAATCAACCAGATCCATGCCCGGTTTAAGAAAACAATTCTTATTCTTTATTTCAATATCTTCCACGACGCACGTGTGGGTATCTTCGGCGACCCAGAGCCCGAGCACCGTATGGTCAGCACCCTCTAGGATCCTTCGCAGGTGACCTAGCGCTTCACTCATAGGCCGCTTCCTTGGTTCCTCATCCACCGTATCGGAAGCTCACCATTTAAATCGAACCGAGGCTGGTCAAGACCTCGGTCGACCTTGCTACGTGCGATGTCCTCCATTGACTCTCCGTCAGCAGTTGCAACTTTAACAGTTAGGTCTTCATGACCTTAATCCACAAGACGGTCAAAATGCTTCCCCAGCATTCTTGACATAAAACAGTCATTTACAAACAGTCACAAAATACAGTTTCTAAATCGAACTCTCGTCTTTCCACATTATCCCTCCTTAGTCCACATTACTTATTCCACATTCCATTCAATGTGTACTCATTCTCATCCATTTCCTCATATCGACGACACATTAATTCATATACACATTCACATTCACATCCATACATCCACATCTACATGCATACATCCATTTTCACATCCTCATTTATACATCCACATCCCATTTCCACATTCATACATACACATCCATATCCACATCCATATGCATACATCCACTATCACGTCCTCATTCATACATCCACATCCACATACATACATACATCCATATCCACATTCCCATTCACATCTATACATCCACATCTACATCCACATACATACATACATCCACATCCACATTCCACATTCTCATCTATACATTCACATCTACATCCACATTCACATACATCCACATCCACATTCCCATTCACATCTATACATCCACATCTACATCCACATACATACATACATCCACATCCACATTCCACATTCACATCTATACATCCACATCTACATCCACATTCACATACATCCACATCCACATTCCCATTCACATTTATACATCCACATCTACATCCACATTCACATCTATGCATATACATCTTCATGCATACATCTATTTTCACATTCATACACCCACACTCCCATCTCCACATCCACACATCCACATACATACATCCACCATTTCCACATTCCCATTCATATAGCCCCATATGCCTTCACATCTAATCTTTTACATCACATCCATTCTCGCCCTATCACAACCCATATACATCTTATCCTATCACATACACTTCTTACCTCATCCCATACACATCTTATCACATCTTAATTCATCTTATCACCTCCTAACTTATTTCATAAGCATCTTATCACCTCTTATCACATCTTATACACCTCTTATCACATCCTATTACATCTCATATCTATTTATAAAATACAAGAGAATTCTTATATTTTATATAAGATTTCTTTACACATTTATTTATGCATAAATTCTATTTAAGGAGATTAATACTTTCGAAGTAAAAATCAATCTTTTATGCATCTTTCTATGCATAAATTCATTTTAAATGAAAATGACACTTTTGAATTAAATTTCAATCTTTTATGCATTTTCCTATGCATAAATTCAATTTAGATGAGAATGACACTTTTAAATTTAAAATCAATCTTTTATGCATCTTCTTATGCATAAATTCAATTTGGTAGGAATTACACTTTTAGAATAAAAGAATTTCTCTTATGCATCTAAGTTATGCATAAAATCCATTTATGATGAAAATCACACTTTTAGTATAAAAAGAATATCCTTTTTTTTGGGCATACTCCTATGCATGAAATCCAATTATGATAAAAGTAACACTTTTATAATAAAATAATCAACTCTTATGCATACTTCTATGCATAAAATTCAATTGTGATAAAAGTAACACTTTTATAATAAAATAATCAACTTTTATGCATACCTCTATGCATGAAATCCAAATATGATAAAAGTAACACTTTTATAATAAAATAATAAACTCTTATGCATACTTCTATGCATGAAATTCAATTGTGATAAAGTAACACTTTTATAATAAAATAATCAACTTTTATGCATACCTCTATGCATGAAATCCAAATATGATAAAAGTAATACTTTTATAATAAAATAATAAACTCTTATGCATACTTCTATGCATGAAATTCAATTGTGATAAAGTAACACTTTTATAATAAAATAATCAACTTTTATGCATACCTCTATGCATGAAATCTAAATATGATAAAAGTAATACTTTTATAATAAAATCATCAACTCTTATGCATACTTCTATGCATGAAATTCAATTGTGATAAAAGTAACACTTTTATAATAAAATAATCATCTTTTATGCATACCTCTATGCATGAAATTCATTTGTGATAAAAGTAACACTTTTATAATAAAATGATCAACTTTTATGCATACCTCTATGCATGAAATCCAAATATGATAAAAATAACACTTTTATAATAAAATAATCATCTTTTATGCATACGTCTATGCATGAAATTCAATTATGCTAAAAGTAACACTTTTATATTAAAATAATAATCTTTTATGCATACCTCTATGCATGAAATCTAGTTATGATAAAAGTAACACTTTTATGTTAAAATGATAATCTATTATGCATACCTCTATGCATGAAAATCAATTATGCATAGTATAAAAATCAATTTCTCTATTATGCATACCTCTATGCATGAAAATCAATTATGCATAATATAAAAATCAATTTCTCTATGATTACAATGAATATCTTCAATTAATCTAGGATGATAATTCCTAGAATATTGTAGGAAGTCCTCTTTTTATGCTTTGAATGAAATTATTTTATGCATAATTTTTATAAAAATTTTGCCATAGCTCCGCTACTATGACTGATAAATCTCAATTTTTTTCTAAGGGATAAAACTTATCATTAAGGAAATAATTAGAATGGTCTCTAATTGGATCATCAATCCATAATGGATTGAATCATCAATATACATAAACTAAAAGCATAGAAAAAAGCCATTAATTTGGCCTCAAGCATAGCTTAATCTTGGATTAAGAAAAAGCTTTATGAAAAGCTTCATTTGGATTGAGAATGGATCATGAGTATGACCTTTTCTTGAGTGAGAGAGAGAAATTACATAAAAACCATTAGAATTAAGCATAAATGAAAATTTATGTAATTTTTAACTATCATTAATCAATTAACTTCAATAGCATTCATCAAATTATGTAACTCTTCACTACCATTCATCAATTAACTTCAATAGCATTCAAAAACCATTCCAGTTAAGCTTCTCAAGCTTGAGAGGGGTTGAGAAGAGAGAAACATTGAGAAATTATAGAAAATGATCAAAATTCACTAATTACCTTACAAATTTCTTGATTCTTTGTTCACGGTAGAGGCCCCCAACCAATCAATTGGTTAAGTATGTTGATGGAGCCACCAATGGGGATTGAAGAAAGAGGGAAGCTCCAAAAACTAGTGAATTATTAATGAATTCACAGTTCTTGGCTTAGGTGGAGTAGAGTAATGATGCATAAACACTATATATTTTTCAACAAGGGGGAGGCTTCTATTTATAGGAAAAATTGAGCTCCTAACCAAACAAACTGATTCTAGAATTTTCTAAATCAGTTTGGTCAATATTTGACCATTTTTAGGTCAGTTAAGCTAACTTTTTTGGAACTAGACTTGAATGAGGAGAGAGGAGAGATGAAATATCTCAATTTTTATGAGTTTAAAACTCATTCAAGCATGTGAAATATGTACCTCCTTTAAAGAACTCCCCTTCCTTACATATGTGTCAAAATGGAATCATTATACCCAAAATATCTCATATTTTTAATATTGCTCATAGTTTTTTACTAATAAACCTTGTACATTTTCAACTCTTCATCTTATGTGAGCATTTACTCATTTTTGGATACCCCAAAATATCTCATATTTTTAATATTGCTCATAGTTTTTTACTAATAAACCTTGTACATTTTCAACTCTTCATCTTATGTGAGCATTTACTCATTTTTTGGTATCTTCTTTTACAAATTGGATTTATCTCCTCCCTACACATGGATTGATGCTATTGGCCCATAGGAACCTTAATTGGACCATAATCTAAATTTTTTTGAAAATCTAGACCCTTAGGCTAAGGTCCTTTATACCCATTTCCAATTAATTCCAATTGCACATTGGAAAGTTCTTTTTGAATTTCTGTTTCAGGGAAACTTATTTTAATAAGATGAGATATTTTTCTATCCAAAAATATTAAAAATCTGAATATTCTCTCTCTAAAATATTTTCTCTCTCTAGGTTAAAACAGTTAGAAACAAGTCTTTTATATTTCTGAAGAGGGATTGATTACAGGGGAAGGTGCTGGACATTTTGAGAGGCTGGGGAGGAATCTTACATTCTCTCCCACTTGAAAAACGCGAGATGCCCTCATATCGAACTGGAGGTAATTTCACAAGATGCACAAGTATGAGACTGAGAGAAAATTTTTAATTAAGATTAATCACCAATTAAAAAAGTCTCAAGAGAGTAAGGGTCAAGACAAGAACAAGATTTAAACTTTATTCATTCTTGGAACATATACAATAAAGATAGAAGAACTCTTTACACTTCCATAAGCCCATCCATCATATGATCACAAAAGCAGCACTCACAAGCTGCGCACGTATAAGGTAACTCATCTATGGGAATAATTCTGTTGGTTATTGCCGCACCTATCTCAGTGGTATGAGGTGATCTAACAAAAGGACCTCTGAGAGGTAAGCCAAAAACGGGGTAAAGGCATATCTTCTGATGAGGAAGAAAACACGCCAGTAAGAAGACCCGCTCAGAAAACCCAAGATGTCTTGATCTCATGACGCAGTAGTATCGGGGACCCAAACCCAAAGCTTCAATAATCATGGCCAAGCGGACATTGTTACGAAAGTGCTGCTGACCCCAGGGTGTTACCCTAGTTATGTTTTGATAGGTCCGCCATTTGGTCTGAGCTACAGAAGTTCCCAAGTGAGGGAAAAGTGAGCGCTCATACTGTTCTATAAAATCCTTCTTCACAGAATTGCTTGCGTCTTGAAGGTGAGAAATCATCATGGATAAAACTAATTCCTGTTGCCAAGCCATGAAGGAGATTAAGAAAGAAGGAGATCGATGGAAGTAAGATTACAGTGAGAGCGACAGGTAAAAGTTACGACTTATATAAAGGAAGGAGTTAGCGTAACTTAGAAGCCAATGGTATCTTGTCACTGAAGTTTTACCGTCTTTCCATGATTTGGGTTTGGCACATATTTCTATGAAATACATTAAGAACTTTGAGATGAGGAGGTAAAAGAAGCTTGTAGGCTAAGTCACCTACTTTCATTGAATTCAGATATAAGGTTCACAATATCTGGGGGATAACTTCTTATACTTCCCAAGAGATAAAGGAATTCTTTTGGGCCGTACTCGAATGAAAACCAAAACCTAGGTATCCAAAACACCGATTTTCACTTCTGAACTCATTGTTCTGAATCCTTAAAACAAGTGGGCTCCTGAGAAGGTATTCTGGGTAAAGTGTCTTCCTTTTTTAAACAGAATCTTTCTTTTATTTTAGAGAGGGAATAATTTATAAGATCAGAAAAGGAGGTTCTTACTCCTGCATACCTCGAAGACTGGGAAGGAATCTTATATTCTACCCCACTTAAAAAGTGCGAGATGTCCTCATCTCGTAAAGTAGAGGATAACTCTTTTTCTTAAGATCCAATTTATTCTGGGGTTCCTTATATTCTGGTCAACCCAACAGAATACGGGGATAAATATCCCTTATATAGAACTCATCATTAAATAACAATTCATTTTAGATCATATCATTCATATCTTTAACACGATAATGGTCCATCAGATTGAAAATTTTTCTTTTTGAACATTCCTCCACGGAAATTTCAGTCAAGTAAGTTTTCAATTTGTCATCCCTTAACTTGATATACCGAGTCAAGTATTAACAGTAGCACTTTGAAATCACAATCCACTAATCTCATAGTTATTTGCTGAAATGATTATTTTATTCCTCATTGGAATTCGTAACTCATTTAGAAATCACTTAAGTGAATATTCAAAGAAAGAAATTCAGTAAAATAGTAACTGAATTATCAAACCTTTTCGAGAAAGATAGTTCAGGAAAAATCTTATCAGACTCGAACCTTGAATCAGACTATGACCAAGACCAAACTCTTTCGTCAATTTCGAGGAAAGAAGATGTGACCAGTTTAGAAAAATACCCTCAAAACTCCCGCCAAATCTGAAACTAAGTTTGAGACCCTTTGAATTGATTTGTGGATCAAGGTTACAGAATTCGAGGAATTTTGGTATGAAATTCAGAATTCCGTTCCAAGAAATTTTGGGGATACTGATTCAAGATATGCTCCTTGTATTCAAAAGAAAATCAAACTGAAAACTTGCATAGAAACCCTATTTTTCTTAAAGGACTGTCTTACGCCAGAATGTTGGAGGGAGCATTTGGTATATGTTTTTCTAAGGGAAGTTCGGCTGCAACAACAGCTGGTGGGGAGTGTTCAAAGGACAACTCATGCGGCAAAGCCAGGTCTTGACCAGCCTCGGTACGATTAAAATGGTGCACTTCCGGTATGATAGACGAGGGCCGACAAAGTGTCCCTAAGTGAAGTGCTAAGACACCTAATCTTGGAGGGTTCCAACTAGGAAATGCACGGGCTCGCGGTACCTATGACACCTATGCGTATGTCATGGAAGCGTGTGTCGTGGAAGATTATTGTAATTTGTTACTGGATCTCGTTGACCAGCTAGTCTCAACGTAGAGTCCAGAGTGATACTGTTTTTTTTTTTGAGAAACAAGGGACTGGATGAAAATTTTGAGTTATGACATCTATAACCAATAACTGTTTGTCAATAGATTGTTTTATAAGTTAAGTTTTAAAGAGGAGTGTGTGTGTATCTGTATTCAAAAGCAAAAGTTAAGAAAGGCATTCAATTATGGGTGGGTGAGTAATTGTCTGGTTCTACCGATTCCAGTGGTGGTTGGGTGGTGGCTAACCCATGGGCCGTGGGCCGGATGGGGTAGGTTGGAATTAGTGGAGTTTTAATAATGAAATCGAAATAATAGGAATACGCTTAGAACTTGAGTAGTAAAAAAAAATAAAAAACCTGAAGACTTTCTCAAATGATTGAGATCAACGGTTGTGCCTGATTTTGGTTAGGAAAAAAGCATCCATTTCTTCAAGTTAAGTGTGTAATAGTTTTCCTTCTATCTGGTTTAATCAGGTGAAGGATAGTTTAGACTCTTGACCCCATTAGAAAATTTGTTCAGAAAATCAAAAAGCTGGAATCGTCCCCATTTTTCTGGCAAGGAAAATTTTCCTTGTTTCGGTTTTCGGAATGACCACCAGATTAGTCTCATGTATGGGCATTCAAGGGCGAGGCCCAAAGTGGGAAACCCTGCCCCTCACGCAAGAGGAAGCTACTTGCGCCTGCTAGTAACCAAAAATCTCTGGTGCATGGAGGGGGAAGAGGGGTCTCAGCTGGTATTAGAGCGCTATTGTAAACTTATGAAAAAGCAGCAGAAATTGCCTAAAATTTTAAGTAAATCTGGGAAATAATATTTTTACCTGCTTAGATTATGTTTGAAATGAATTCATAAATTGAACTCGATTTTTCGATGGATACCCCGTATCTGTCTAGCATTCCGGGACTCTCCCAGAGTCACGATATGATCACCTTTGCCTTCGAAAATCTCATGACCTCTGCTAACCCAAGAAAGCAAAGTGAGACTCACTCATCACTTTGAGGGTCTATACTTTCCCGATCCAATAGAGCAACATCAGCATATGTGGTTCTCTGGAGGGTGAAGTATTAATGTCAATACCAATCAATGACGGAGACTCAGACAGAATATCTCACTAACCATGATCTTGATAAGGCTAGAGTTATTCATTATGTCCAACTCTATAATCCTTCACCCCGGAATTTTAGAATTTCTTGTCGTATTTTTAGACTTCTTAGACGCTTTATTCCTAGGAGTAGAATTACAGCACCTTTATTAGTGAGATGAATCCTGTATATCATAGCATGTCTCCATCATAGTATTGCCTTTTTATGCATACGCAATTGAGGCAGTGTCTTTTGGGAGCTCAGATGGTCTATGTATATATCAAAAACTTTTGATAATAAATGATGTTTTGTAAAAGATTCCAAATTGTTTTCGTGATTGTGAATATTGGTTAATAAAATTATGAGAGTGAATCTTGTTTTTAAGAATTATGATGGAATATTTATTGTTTAATAAATAAATCTCAAAAATTAAATAATCATAAATCTGATGACAAAGTTAAGTTGATAAAAATCTCGTTTTGTCAGAATCATGAGTAGCGCGACCCGTGGTGGTAGGCAGCTGGATCCTCTTACCGATGAGATGAAGAGTTAGATTCGGACGTTCGTAAAGCCTTGAACCGATCCCAACTTGGTCTCTTCAATCTTGAAGGGGAACAGTTAGGAGAAGTAGTGGAAAAATGGATCGAGGCAATGGAAGAGTATTTTGATGTAACCAGTTATAATGAGAGGAGCAAGATGGCTCTCGCCAGATTGAAAATTGTGGAAACGGCGAGGGTCGCATGGAGGAACCATTGCAAGAGAAACCGTCTCGACTGAAATACCCAGACCTGGTCAGATCTTAAAGCTTACCTCAGGAAGAGGTTCTATCCTCCTGGCTTCCTGGAAACCATAATGAATGAGTTCTTGGAACTAAAGCAGGATAGTCGGACAATTGAAGAATACCATTAGGCTTCTGCTCTTCTCCTCAAATATTCTCCACTTTTGGATGAAGAGCAGCTGATGGCCAGATTCATTCGAGGGATGGACGAGCCATTGGACACTTTAGTGAAAAATGCCAAACCAGTCTCAAAGGTAGAAGCTGTCAGAATGGCAAAGGACTTTGCCAAAGCATTTGTTGTTAAGGTCCCGCCAAAGCCTGCACCCTCAAACGTTAAAAGGTTCCAAACCCTGAGAAGTGCTTCAAACTTTCCTCCCCCAAAGAAGCAGCAAGGCCCTAATCAGAATCAAGATGCTGGGAGATTCAGAAGTGAAGGAAGACCCTTCCCCCAGAATACTTTCTGAGGAGCTCCACCTTTTTCAAGGATTCAGGGGGATGAGGTTATAAGTGAGAACAGGTGTTTTGGGTGTCAGGGTTTCGGTCACCAGCTTAAAGACTACCCGACTCCTGCCATGTCAAGAGGATAGGGAAGTCAAGGACCCAGAGTGCAGAGACCAGCCCTTTGTATCAGTCAAATCAAGGTCCATCTCGTCAAAATCAGGGCAATCCCAGGAGGAATCCAGCTCAACCATTTTCCTCAAAACTCCCTCCTAGAACTCGGGTAACCAAAGAGAAAGAGTTCTACCCCCCAATCTAGAGTAGCCAGAGGAGTTACGATAGTAGAAGTAGTGGAAGAGGAAAGAGGTTAGTTTTATGCCGCAATTGATAACCAACGACCATATCGTCAATTCTCTGTTATCCATACTCCAAAGGGTAAGCTATTAAAGCTTTTGATTGATTTAGGTAGTCCTCATTCATTTATTTTCCCAAGATGCTTGCATAAGCTAGTCTTAGAATAGAAATCAGGGAAACCTATGTAAGTTGAATTGGCCAATGGGAGATTCTTTTCACTCACCTATGAGATAGATCGTATTCAGTTTAATCTAGATGGGAATGTAACTGACTACCAGTTCAGAGTCTTACCTTTGGGAGTTTTTGACGGAATCCTTGGAATGGATTGGCTCCACAAAAATCAAGCTGACATTCACTGTCATAATGGAACGAGCCATTTCCTTCCGTGACCTTCACGAGAACAAAGTTCAAGGAATTGGAATTTCTGGATCCCCAGATTTGCAATTAGTAAAAGCTTCTAAATTATTGAAAGGACTTAGAAAGAAGCAACTCATTTATGTTGTCAAAATGAATTTGGTGGACACAAAGTTAAAGGCTAAAGAACCAGAATGGTTGAGTATGATGATTTATTCCCAGCAGAGCTAATAGAGATGCCTCCGATTCGAGAAGTAGATCATGTGATAGAATTGACCCCCAAAGCTCAGCCACCCACAGTAGCCTAGCGCATGTACAAAATGCCAATCCTTGAAGCCATTGAACTCAAGGAATAGATTAGGCAGTTGTTAGAACAAGGGTTTATAAGACCCAGTGTTTCACCTTGGAAAGCGCCAGTTCTCTTTCAGAAAAAGAAGGATGGAATGCTAAGACTCTGTGTGGATTACATAGGTCAATCAGCTCTGACAGTTAAGAATAAGTATCCTATTCCCAAAATTCATGAGCTTCTGGTGAGGCTAAATGGAGCCCAGATCTTCACAAAGATAGATTTCAAATCAGGGTATTACTAGATCAGGATTAATGATCACGAAGACAACTAATAATACTCGCTATGGGAACTATGAATTTACAGTCATGCCGTTTAAATTGACAAATGCCCAAGATACATTCAATCGCCTAATGCAGGACATTATCAGAGAATACTTGGATGATTTTGTTCTTGTTTTCTTTGATGATATTTTGATTTACTCAAAGAATGCAGCTAACCATGAAGCTCACGTCCATAAAGTTCTTGAGATTCTAAGGAAGCACCAACTCTTTGCAAAAAAGAGAAAATGCACTTTCTGTGCCGACCATGTTGAATACTTGGGCTTTTCAGTATCCAAAGATGGAATTTCTTTAGATTTCGCAAAAGTTCAAGTAGTCATAGACTGGCTTGACCCAAAGACAGTGAAAGAAGTTAGGGGATTCTTGGGATTAACTGGTTGGTATAGAATTTTTATACCTAAGTATGCTCTCATAGCTTCTCCCCTGACTAATCTTCTCAAGAAGAATACCCCATTTCAATGGTCTGCCAGGTGTCAGAGCGCTTTTGATAAGCTAAAGACCGCCTTGGTAACCAATCCCGTTCTAAAGTTGCCGAATTTCTCTCTACCCTTTGAGGTAGTATAAAACTGATGCCAGTGGTTTCGGCCTGGGAGGTGCGCTCATGCAATGGCCTATGAATCCTGAAAACTCAAAACACATGAGAGAAATTATATTGTCCACGACCTAAAGCTACTTCCAGTAGTCTATGCCCTGAAGTTGTGGAGACATTACCTACTAGGTAAAAGATTCACTTTGATCACAGATCATGAGAGCTTAAAGTGGATCTTCACTCAGAAGGATGTCAACATGCGCCAAATACGGTGGATGCAGACCCTGCAGGAATTTGATTTTGAAATCAAGTATCGCCCAGGCAAAGAAAATGTGGCAGCAGATGCCCTCAGCAGAAAAGCCTCCTTGCTTGCAATCACAGTGGTGTCAAATCCATTGATTAATGAAGCAAGAGAGAAGATCATGCAGCAGGATAGATTCCTTGGCCCTATTGCTACCCTACTTATGCAGGAAAGCAAAACTCCTCATCATCAGGAGTTGAACCGAGTTCAAGGGTACAACCTGGATGAAGAAATTATGTATTATAATAGCAAGCTATGCATTCCCAACAATAATGAGGGAACTAAGGGTCGAATTCTGAATAAAGCCCATGATAGCCTTATAGCAAGACATACAGGTTTCATCAAGACCTACATGTCTGTAAAGAAAAGCTTCTTTTGGTTTGGACTAAAAAAGGATGTACTTAAGACGTCATGTACGTCAATGCCTCATATGTCAGAAAGTCAAAGCCAAGAGAGTAAAAATGCCTGGGAAGTTACATCCATTAGACATCCCCCATATGAAGTGGGAATGTATCAGTATGGATTTATTACTGGACTACCTTCAGTGCAATCAGGTTACAACTCCATCTTCATGGTAGTTGATAGACTAACCAAAGTTGCCCATCTGATTCCAATAAAAGAAAAGTACACTGCAGTGGATGTGGCCAGAGTGTTCCTCAAGGAAATCTTCAGACTGCATGGCCTACCAAGGAGAATAGTAAGTGATCGAGATCCCAAATTCACGTCAAGATTCTGGACTACATTCTTTGAAGCAGTAGGAACTTTCTTGGATCTCAGCACAGCTTACCACCTCGAGATCGGTGGTCAAACAGAAAGGGTGAACCAAGTAATCAAAGATATACTTTGGTCATGCTGTGGGGCAGGGAACCCAAGAAGTGGCTAAGCTATCTGCACCTAGTCGAGTTTGCCTACAATGCTTCTTATCACCAAAGTATCGGGATATGCCCTTTCAAAGCTCTGTATGGACAAGACTCCCTAACACCATTAACTTGGTCCGACCCATTGATTAGGGTCGAGATGTGATTAGGATCGAGATGTCTAGATAGATGCTTGATGACATGGAGCAGCAGATGCAGTCAATTCGCAAGGATATAAAAGCTGCTCAGGATAGACAGAAGCTGTATGCAGATAAGAAGAGGTCAGACAAAAAATTCGAAGAAGCAGATATGGTCTTCATTCGAGTACGCCCCAAAATAAGTTCTCTATCTCTTGGGAAGTACAAGAAGTTATCCCCCTGATACTGTGGGCCATATCTGATTACATAGAAAGTAGGTGACTTAGCCTATGAACTTCTTCTACCTCCTCATCTCAAACTCCTCATCTCAAAGTACATAATGTATTTCATGTCAGCCTACTTAAGAAGTATGTACTGAGCCCGAATCATGTGCTTATGATGAACTCTTAACTTCTTCAACCCAAGGACAGATGAAACTGCAACCTGAAGAAATCCTTGATGTTCGAGAGAAGGTTCTCAAGAACAAAATTCTGAGAGAATTATTAGTCAAATGGAAGTTATACTCTTAATTTCTTCAACCCAAGGGCAGATGGAACTCCAACCTGAAGAAATCCTTGAAGGTTCGAGAGAAGGTTCTCAGGAACAAAATTCTGAGAGAATTATTAGTCAAATGGAAGTTATATCCTTTTGAAGATGCCACCTGGGAGAAAGAAGTCGAATTGATGCAGGATTATCCCCAGTTTGCAAGATGAGGATATCTCGCGTTTTTCAAGTGGGAGAGGATGTAAGATTCCTCCCCAGCCCCTCAAGATGTCCACTTTCTTCCCCTCTAATCATTCCCCTTTTCAAAATAATAAAAGATCTTGTTTTCGTCTGTTTTGGCCTAGAGAGAGAAAATATTTTAGAGAGAGATAATTCAATTTTTAGATATCTTTGGATGGAAAAATATCCTTTCCTATTAAAATAAATTTCCTTGAAAAAGAAATTTAAAAAGAAATTCCTAAGGTGCATTAGAAATAAATTATAATGTACACAAAAGACCATAGCCTAAGGGTCCAAATTTTTTGAAAATTTTGGATTAAGGTTCTTATGGACCAATAAGATTAATCCAAATGTAGGGAGGAGATAAATTGAATAATAAAACAAAAACCCCCTAAAAATGAGTAAATTCTCACATAAGATGTGAAGAGTGGACTAAGGACCAAAGAAAACAATTAAAAAACTGAATTTTGACACCTCAGAGTGGGGATCTCTCCTCATGAAGGAGTCACCTTTTTTCTCATCATTACCCCCAATTTTACATCAATTAATTGAGATATTTCATCTCTCCTTTTTTCTCATCATTACCCCCAATTTTACATCAATTAATTGAGATATTTCATCTCTCCTCTCTCCTATTTCAAGTCTAGTTCCAAAAAGTAAGGTGAACTGACCCAAAAATGGTCAAAAATTGACCAAACTGATTTGAAAAATTCTAGAATGAGTTTGCTTGGTTTGAGGCTCACTTTTTCGTATAAATAGAAGCCTCCCTCTTTGTAAAAGCTTAATGGTGTTTATGCACTATTACTCTACTCCTACCCTGAGCCATTTACATTGAATTTCTTGATAATTCAATTATTTTTGGCCTAATCCTCTCCAAAGGAATTGGTGGCCACTCTTGCTTCAAACAAGAGTAGAACCCTCAATCCCTCAAGCCAAAGGAAAACTTACAACTCCATGTAAGCTGAATTTTCTTACTTTTTTAAATTTTAAATCTATGGTTTTCTTGATTTTCTTGTTTTACAATTGATTGAAGTGAATTCAAATGCTATGCCTTTGAGAAAAAGGCCACCCCCTTCTCTTCTTTACAATTCAACCTTTATTAATCCTAGAAAGATTAGTTAAATGATTAATTAAACTTTTCTTATTGTTTACTCTCTTGAATTCTAAAAATTGAGTAGATTAGAGTCCTATACATCTAGATTGGGTTAATTTAGGTTGAAATTAGAATGATAAAAATGCGAAATGGTCAGCCATACAAAGGAGGTTATGGAAAAATTTTCTAGAATTTTGTGGAAAAGAAAGTTTATTTTTATGTTATTCCAAAAGAGTAATTCCCACCATTTGTGCATTCTAAAAGAAATATTCTAATTACTCCATGTACATATTCACCTATGAATATGCATGGATATCACTGATATTATTTATTAAAATTGATTTCTATGCATAGAAAGATGCATAATAGAAATTTTTTTATTGTAAAAGTGTTATTTTCATTAAATTTAATTTCTATGCATAGAAAGATACATAATGGAAAATTTTTTTATTGTAAAAGGGTTATTCTCATTAAATTTAATTTCTATGCATAGAAAGATGCATAATGAAAATTTTTTATTATAAAAGTGTTATTTTCATTAAATTTAATTTCTATGCATAGAAAGATGCATAATGGAAAAGTTTTTCATTATAAAAGTGTTATTTTCATTAAATTTAATTTCTATGCATAGAAAGATGCATAATGGAAAAGTTTTTATTATAAAAGTGTTATTCTCATTAAATTTAATTTCTATGCTTAGAAAGATGCATAATGGATTTTTTTAATTATAAAAGTGTTATTCTTGTAAAAATTAATTTTTATCCATAAATAGATGCATAAAGAAATTCTTTTTATTTTAAAAGTGCTATTCCTATTAAAATTGATTTTATGCATAAATAGATGCATAAAAGGATTTTTTTAAAATGCTATTCCCATTGAAGTTGATTTTTATGCATAAAAAATGCATAAAGAATTGTTATATCAAAACTAGAATTCTCTTAAATTCTCTACTTAATTGCATTGAGTATTTGATAAATCAATAATTAAATACTCTAAGAGAGAAATTTTTATCGTTTTATATTCACACGGATTGTAAAAAGAAATTTCAGGAAATCTATCAAGATCGAAATATTCAGATAAATGATTATTTTTATCCTCATTGGAATTCGTAACTCATTTAGAAATCAGTTAAGTGAATATTCAAAGACAGAAATATAGTAAAATAGTAACTGAATTATCAAACCTTTCGAGAAAGATAGTTCAGGAAAAATCTTATCAGACTCGAACCTTGAATCAGACTAAAGACCAAACTCTTTCATCAGTTTCGAGGAAAGAAGATGTGACCAGTTTAGAAAAATACCCTCAAAACTCCCACCAAATCTAAAACTAAGTTTGAAACCCTTCAAATTGATATGTGGATCAAGGTTACAGAATTCAAGGAATTCTGGTATGAAATTCAGAAATCCATTCAAGAAGTTTTGGGGATACTGATTCAAGATATACTTCTTGTATTCAAAAGAAAATCAAACTGAAACCTTGCATAGAAACCCTGTTTTCTTAAAGGATTGTCTTACGTCGCCAGAATGCTGGAGGGAGCATTTGGTATATGTTTTTCTAAGGGAAGTTTGGTTGCAACAGCTGGCGCAGGGAGTGTTCAAAGGGGACAACTCACGCGGCAAAGCCAAGTCTTGACCAGCTTTGATATGGTTAAAATGGTGCACTTTTCGGTACGATGGACGAGGGCCGACAAAGCGGTCCCTAAGTGAAGTGCCAAGACACCTAAGGAGGATCCTGGAGGGTTCTCAAGCGATGCATGGGTTCGCGGTGCCTAGGACACCCATGCGTATGTCATGGAAGATATGTATGATGGACGAAATGATTATTGTAATTTCTTACTGGATCTCGTTTTGCTGACCAGCTGGTCTCAACGGAGAGTCCAGAAAGATACTGTTTTTTTTTAGAAACAAGGGATTGGATGAAAATTTTGAGTTATAACATCTGTAACCAATAACTGTTTATCACAATGGATTATTTTATAAGTTAAAGTTTTAAAGAGGAGTGTGTGCGTATCTGTATTCGAAAAAAGCAAAAGTTAAGAAAGGCATTCAATTATGGGTGGGTGAGTAATTGTCTGGTTCTACCGATTCCAGTGGTTGGGTGGTGGCTAACTCATGGGCCAGATGGGGTTAGGCGGAAATCAGTGGAGTTTGAATAAAGAAATCAAAATAATAGGAATACGCTTAGAACTCGAGTAGTTTAAAAAAAATAAAAAATGATAAAACTTGAAGACTTTCTCAAATGATTATAGATCAACGGCTTTGCCTGATTTTGGTTAGGAAAAAAGCATTGATTTCTTCAAGTTAAGTCTGTAATAGTTTTCCTTCTACATGGTTTAATCAGGTGAAGGATAGTTTAGACTCTTGACCCACCCCGTTAGAAAATTCATTAAGAAAATCAAAAAGGTGGAATTGTCCCCGTTTTTCGGGCAAGGGAAATTTTCCCAGTTTTGGTTTCGGAATGACCACCAGATAAGTCTCATGTCCGGACATTCGAGGGCGAGGCCTCGAGTGGGAAACCTTGCCCCGCACAAGAGGAAGCTACTTCCGCTGCTAGTAACCGGGAATCCGATGCGCGGAGGGGGCAGAGGGGTCTCACAGTGCTTGATGGGGAAATGCGAAAACTTTGGTGTGAAGAATTTTGCATGCTGCCCTTTGGAGACAAGAAAGGGAGGGCATTCTATGACTATGAAGGTATAGGCATTTGTGGAGACTATGGACAAAGAAGGAAACAAAAGGAAGAGTTTAATAGATTGCACATTCTTTGTTTTCCTAGATTATGGTATCAGAGCCTATGTGTACATGCAGAAGGATCGCCAGTGTGTACATGGCCTCAAAAAGGTTTTGTACAAGGCATTAACAAATAATACTCACTCAACACCATTCAGAGCACATCAGAGCACAGACTTTGATTTATCACGACAGCATAATGATTGCACAAACATCAAGAAAGACATGATAAACACTGAGCAAAAAGACATAGCAGAACTTCTCCTTCATTCATTAGCGATCAAAATAACTGTTAGGGTAATAACTACTCGGTTCAGATCCCAAAAGGTACATCCACATGTAACTAACCCCCAAGCCCTTGACTAAGGTCTAAGAATTACATAAGAAATCCCTAACACTTGGTGGCATAATTTTTTCCCAAAAATTTGACATGAACCCATCAATCCCTAATCAGCAAAATCTGATTTCTTCAAATTTAGAATACATCCATATGGCTTCATCTAAGTTAAAAATAAATAATCATAGATGAATAAGGATATCCATACTCCAAGAACATGGAATAGGACATAAGAATCTACATGACTCTTCAGCATCTGCAACATATCTTGATGAAAATCCTCTTCAACATGTACCAAAAATTACACTCCAATGTACTTCAAACAAGTTAGAGTCATTATCATCATGAACAGTTGGTTAATTGAAACCATTGCATACATCTTTGGCTTCAAAAACTGATTCAGTAAATCAAAAATATGCTTCAAGAAATTTGCATTCTGAAAATTTTGATTTGAAATCTGAAATTCTGAATTCTGAAAATCTGCATCCTGTAACTCTAAAATCTGATGTTCAGATTCTGAAATTTGAAAATCTGCAATAATCTGATTCTCTGAAATCTGTTGTTCAGATTCAACAACTTGAAAATCTGCAATCTCTTTCTGAAAATCTGAAATAAAAAAATCTCCTAAAATTGCAAATCCATCTATCTTTTGAAAATTCACATTTTTCAAAATCTGATCACATACTCCTGTTAATCTGATCTAAGAGACCACTCCCAACATGATGTCAAATTGAAGTTTTTGAATTTTTGCATAAGTCAGAATTCTTGAAATCTGAAAAATTTTGTTTCTTGAAATCTGATTGTATATCCCTAATATTCTGAATTGGAATAACACTCCCAAAACCTGAAACTGAATTTTTCGATCATTCTTTAAAATTAGATTAAAAATCTCAACAATCTGATTCAAACCTGTCTTTGTGCAAAAACTTTATTAACAGAATTCTGATTTGATTTGATTGCTCCTATGACATAATCTGATCCCCATAAATCTGGAAAACATGATTTCCAAATAGTTTGAAGCTCTGCCCTCTTGACAGGAAAAATTGACCTGCATTTGAATGAGTTTTTCTTCAAATATGCAACTTCTACTGTATTCTGATCATTGTTTCCATGAAACACAAACTGAATAAACACTTCTGTTCTATCAACTTGGATTTTGGATCTATAAACTTCATTGTGATCATACAAAGACTGATCTCTTTGCAGTTGTAAATTCCCCTGACATTGTTGAGAACCCCTAACTACTTCTCTTTCAATCTGATTCAATTTCTTCCATATCTGATCCATTCTGAGTATTTTATTATGGTGGGTAGTGTTAGATGTGAGTGTAGGGCCATCTTGGGACTCTATTTGGCTTCTTTGGCTCTCTAGATCCTCAATTATGCCTCTAGGCTCCATCCTTTCCATCCCATCTCCATCACAAACATGCTTATTATGCAAGTAAATATCATCTTTTTGGGATTTATTGCTATGTTGCAATACATCACAAATTGCACAAGAAATGCAAACTCTAATACACCATGACATCATTCTCATCACTTTTTTTGATGGATAATCTTTAACTACTCTATGAGCTAGCTCTAATGTTGGGCTAGGGGTATCTTTTGGGTTTTGTTGGCTCTCTTGGCTCTCACCCATTTGTACTCCCTTCACTCCAATCATCGGCATCTCCATTTGGTAGCTAAACCATTCATCATCATCACTTGATTCACCCTCAAATTCATCCTCATATTTCTCCCTCAATTTCTCACATGCTTTCTCCAACTTTTTCACCCTCTTCTTGCTAGAACAAGATCTACATCTTCTACCCTCATGATCCCTATGATACTCATATGCATCTTCCAACACTCCTTCAAATACATCTAGCTTCTCTCTAGCTCTCTTCATCTTCTCACATGATGATGCTTTATGAAAATGCTTGATGATTTTGTGAAATTTTGTGCATAGATCAATCATGCAAAACTTCTTGCAGTCATCTCCCATGCAACACTCCTCACAAATGTATGGACACTCCTTCGTGCAATGCTCATGCTTCAAACAAATAGAGCACTTCTTCTTCTTCTTTTGATCCATATTTGAAGTTAGAAATTAGATAGCTATGTGAGCTCTCATATTCAATGCACCACACCAAATAGAGCCCATATGTATGCTTGGAATGAAGAGCTGCAGTGCTATACCGAGATCCACCCCACTCATGACAAATAGGTTAGAATTTGAGGTGTTTATTATGCAAAATCTGAATGATGGCTTACTTGGAACACGTCAACCTCCAATGTGAAGTAGCACTTTGAATGAGGAATTCCACCAAGGATATGCAAATTCTAATTTTGTTGCACCTACAGATTGTGATTCTACTGCACTTGCAGATTTTGATTTTGCTCCACCTTTTGAGTAGTCTGCTGCAAGATCAGAGCAGTCTACAGATTCAGAGTAGTCTGCTTTCTGCAAGATCAGAGCAATCATTTAGTATCTGACTTCCAAGAACCATAACTGATTATGTCAATCTGATTTCGTCTCCTGAATCTTATTTCTCCTCCGATTTCGCCTCCTAAATCTGATTTCACCTCTGAATCTGATTTTGCACGTCTGAATCTAATTTTGCCTCTGAATCTGATTTTGCCTCTGAATCTGATTTCGCCTTTGAATACGTCATATCCTCCCAGAACTCAGGGGCTTCGAACTCGAAGGATCGCCAGTGTGTACATGCAGGATTGCTAGTGTGTACATGGCCTCAAAAAGGTCAAAAAGGTTCTATACAAGGCATTAATAAATAATACTCACTCAACACCATTCAGAGCACATTAGAGCACAGACTTTGATTTATCACGAGACAGCATAATGATTGCACAAACATCAAGAAAGACATGATAAACACTGAGCAAAAAGACATAGCAGAACATCTCCTTCATTCATTAGCGATCAGAATCAACGTTCCTCCCTAGATACAACTGTCAGGGTAATAACTACTCGGTTCAGATCCCAAAAGGTACATCCACACGTAACTAACCCCCAAGCCCTTTGACTAAGGTCTAAGAATGACATAAGAAAGCCCTAACAGCCTAGTCATCTCTCTTTCTCAAGAGGAGACACGGAGTTTTGAGATCAGAAGCAAGCACGAACACTTAATTCAATGGACAGCCAAGGCAACCCATTGGAAGTGCCGAATTCGAGGGACCAATCAAGTGCTTCACAGGATTCTGATGCATTACATGGAAGGCATAAGCCTCTTGAGTGACAGCACATACATGGGACAACCATCACATGGTAAAGAACCCATACATGAGGAAGAACCCAATGCATTGAGAGCTGAGTTGTTGGAGCACATGAAGAGGCTCTTGCAGGCAAAAGAGCAAGAGCTAAAATTCTTGCATGAGGACCCCCATGTACAAAGTGTCATAGAAGCCAAGAAAGTTGATGCTATGGTGGAAATGACTTTTGAGTCTATGGCTTGAGAAGTGGGTAAGAATCCAAGGGAGTTGGCACTCTCTTATCTTATTTGCAAAGGTGACCTTAAAGAGGGAGAGGATGGACAACTCTTGTTCAAGAATCCACCTCGTTTGTAGCATGGAGACCCAGCCTCTCAAAGGTCCAGATCATATTTGCATAAAGAAGAAGTATCGATCACCTCTCGCTATGCCTCATTGCACAGGAGGAAACAAGTTTAAGCATGCAAGCCAAAAGACCTTGCCTATTGAGTTGTCTTATGGCGAGACAAGGCATCTTTTAGCGAGGTCACATGCAGTGGGGCCACTAGAATCAAAGACCCATGTCACTTTGGCTAGTGGAACATCTATCATTGCCCATGAAGCTCATGCAGAGAGAGCTGCCCCATTGGATAAGGGGAAGAGAAAAAGAGAAGAACATGTACCACATCCCAAGAGGAGTTCAAGGCAGGGGACAAGTCCGTGAAATTTGATGCCTTTCATGGAGATTATGATGCCTTTAAAGTTTTAGCTTTTGTGGCACAGTTTGGTATTGCTTTTAGTGATGAGGACTTCACTGAGAAGTCCAAAATTCATCATGCAAGCATGTTCTTGAAGGGGACAGCTGCCCATTGGTGGATCACTGAAAAGACCACCAAAGACCCCATTTGCACTTGGAAAGAGTTTAAGGATAGATTTTTTGCCTAATTCTTGTCTCTTAATGCGAAGCAAACTCTCACCCAAAAGTGGGATAGACTTGAGAAAAAAGATAATGAAAGTGTGTAGCAATATGTCAATAAGTTTTGGAAAGTTTTGCTTGAGGTAACTCCCTTTATGCAAGTCTTTGCCGAGGATGAAAGAAAGAGGAAGTTTCGCTCCGGATTGCAACCAGCTTATCGTTCGGGCATTGAATTACACCTGAAACACACTCTGCAACAGCTTATAGCCTCTGCTCTCTTGCTACGGAGGAATTGGTCCTCCAAATTAAGCAAGATCAAGGGGGTTATAAGGGCAAAGAGAAGGTTGTCCCAAACCTGCAAAAAAGTGGACAACCACCTAAAAAGAGCTTTTGGGAGGTCCAGAAAGGGAGGTAAAGCTGAAAATACCTCATCCACGGATCATGGGCCAAAGAAGAACAAATTTGGCTTGAGCCTCAAGCAAAGGGAGCAATATGCCAAGGAGGGAAAATGCTTTTCTTGTGGCAGCAAAGAGCATATGTTTAGACAATCCCCTAACCACAAATTAAAGCATGAGGACAAGCAAACCAAGGCAAATGTGCATGTAGTTCCCAATGTGTAGGGAAACACAAAGCATGACGCAAAAGAGAGTATGGTATGCAAAGCATGGGGTCAAATCAAGTATCAGCCCACCCTATTTATGTTTGATGATTGTGCAATAGATAACTTCATCTCTATTCAGATGGCAGCCGCCTTGGGTATTGAGGTCTAGGACAAGGGGCCTCAAATTGAAGCAAAAGCTGCCTTTGTTGGTAAAAGAGGTGCAGGTTACCCCCCACTTATTGGGAAGTTGCGCATACATATCCAGGGTTACGTTGATCATGAGCATTTCTTGGTTGCACCACTTAATGGATGTGATGTATTACTTGGTAAGCCATGGCATCACAAGCTTGAGCCCCGCAAAGAATACAAGACAAACAGGATTTCCTTTAGGCATAAAAGCCACATGCATGTTATTGATGCTGGCAAGGAAGGGGATTCTATCCCACTTGATACCGGGTTCTGATACCAAAATTCACAATTTAATAGATTGCACATTCTTTGTTTACCTAGACAAAAGACTGCTAACTATTAACTAGCTTGCCAGGGATTGTTAACTAGCAGTAGTAGCTGTTATCTAGTACTTTGTTTGTAAACTTTAATGAAAAATATATGGTTTTCTTGATTTTTTTGTTTTGCAGAGTTGATTGAATTAAATTCAAATGCTATGCCTTTGATGAAAAGGCCACCCCCTTCTCTTCTTTACATTCCAGCCTTTCTTAATCCTAGAAAGAATAACTAAGGGATTAATCAAACTCTTCTTAATGTTTACTCTCTTGAATTTAGAAAATTGTGTAGATTAGAGTTCTATAAATCTAATTTGGGTTAATTTAAGTTAAATAAAGAATGATAAAAATGAGAAATGGTCAGGCATATGAAGGAGGTTATGGCAAAATTTTCTAAAATTTTGTGGAAAAAAAGTTTATTTTTATGTTATTCCAAAAGAGTAATTCCCACCATTTTTACATCTTAAAAAAATATTCTAATTACTCCATGTACATATTCACCTATGAATATGCATGGATATCACTGGTATTAATTATTAAATTTGATTTCAATACATAAAAAGATGCATAACGGATTTTTTTAATATAAAAGTGTTATTCTGATTAAATTTGATTTCTATGCATAGGAAGATGCATAATGGAATTTTTTTATTATAAAAGTGTTATTCTTAGAAAGATGTATAAAGGAATTTTTTAATTACAAAAGTGTTATTCTTATTAAATTTAATTTTTATGCATGGAAAGATGCATAAAGAAATTTTTTTATTATAAAAGCGTTATTCTTATAAAATTTGATTTTTATGCATAAATAGATGCATAAAGAAATTCTTTTTACTTTAAAAGTGTTATTATTATTAAAATTGATTTTATGCATAAATAGATGCATAAAAGGATTTTTTTAATAAAAGTGTTATCCCCATTGAAGTTGATTTTTATGCATAAATAGATGCATAACAAATTTTTATATCAAAATTAGAATTCTCTTAAATCCCATGTTTAAATTCTATGAGTATTTGATAAATGAATAATTAAATACTGTAAGAGAGAAATTTCTATCATTTTATATTCACACAGATTGTAAAAAGAAAATTCAAGAAATCTATCAAGATCAAAATATTCAGATAAATGATTAATTTATTCCTCATTGGAATTCATAAGTATTTTAGAAATCACTTAAGTGAATATTCAAAGAAAGAAATTCAGTAAAATAGTAACTGAATTACCAAACCTTTTCGAGAAAGATAGTTCACGAGAAATCTTATCCGACTCGAACCTTGAATCAGACTATGACCAAGACCACATGACTAAGACCAAACTCTTTCGTCAGTTTTGAGGAAAGAAGATATGACCAGTTTAGAAAAATTCACTCAAAGCTCTTGCCAAATTTGAAACTAAGTTTGAGACCCTTAGAATTAATATGTGGATCAAGGTTTTAGAATTCGAGGAATTCTAGTATGAAATTCAGAATTCGGATCGAGAAGTTTTGGAGATACTGATTCAAGAAATACTCCTTGTATTCAAAAGAAAATCAAACTAAAAACTTGCATAGAAATGAGATGTGATGTGAATAGATGTGGTGAGATGCAATGTGAATCTGATAGAAGTGAGTGAATGTGAGATCCCTGTTTCCACCGTGCAACGGATTTGGGGTGCTAGCAGCGAAAGTAGCCTTTCTTGTGCGGGCCAGGGTCCCACACTCGGGCCTCGTCCACGAATATCCGGACAAAAGACTAATCCGTCGGTTTTTCCAAAACCGAACCCAAAAAAAACTTCCTTTATCCGGAAAGCACGGGTGATTCCACCAGGATAACATTTTACTCTAACGTAGTCAAGACCATTACTGATCAAACTGATCCGACTGCACCTTTAAAGGTACTTGGTCAATCAAGGATGAAACTTGCACTTGGATCATTGGGATCAATGCTTTTATCCCCATCAAAACAGGCACAGTCGTTGATTCCTATCCATAGAACAATTACTATCCGGGATTTACTTCATCTATCGTAATAACAGAAATTGAGTCTTGATTTACGGATCCATCAATCCAGCCTAACCCCATCCAGTCCCATGGGTTAGCCAACCATCCAACCACTGTAGTGATGGGATCCAATTAAGAATTTGGTTAGGTTTTGTCCCTGGTACCAAGGAAAAGAGTTCTAAGGCCCCCTAGCCGGAAGTTCATGCAAACATAAAATTAGTCACACCACTTACACACCCAATATGAAATTGCCTTTTTCTTAGCATCAGCTAACTTTAAAACAATCCTTTAATGAAACCATTATGTCACTGATGACAATCCTCAAAGTCTATGGTTGAATCCTTATCTTCAGTCATTCATTCACATCGGCATACTTATGGCATCATTGGCAATCAGAACGCTCACCACCTGTTCACTCAGGGGTCTTTTCCATAGTTCCTAGCTCATAGTAACCGGCAATATATTCATATATTAGAATGGAATCTCCATGGAAGATCAGCAAGATCAACCCACAGATCCATATAAAAGAGCCATGGACTCATCCGTTGAGAACCAGCAAGGTCAATCAACCAGATCCATGCCCGGTTTCAAAAAACAACTCTTACTCCTTGTTCCAATATCTTCCATGACGCACGTGTGGGTATCTTCGGCGACCCAGAGCCCGAGCACCGTATGGTCAGCACCCTCTAGGATCCTTCACAGGTGACCTAGCGCTTCACTCATAGGCCGCTTCTGGTCCCTCATCCACCGTACCGAAAGCTCACCATTTAAATCGAACCGAGGCTGGTCAAGACCTCGATCGACCTTGCTAAAAGAGACGTCCTCCATTGACTCTCCGTCAGCAGTTGCAACTTTATCAGTTCGGTCTTCATGACCTTAATCCTTAAGACGATCAAAATGCTTCCCCAGCATTCTTGACATAAAACAGTCATTTACAAACAGTCACGAAATACAGTTTCTATAACGAACTCTCGTCTTTCCACATTATCCACTCTCGGACCACATTACTTATTCCCTATTCCATTCAATGTGTACTCATTCTCATCCATTCACTCATATAGACTACACATTATTTCACATACACATTCACATTCATTATTCTACATACATATCCATGTTCGTACGTCCACATCATACATCCAATTTCACATTCATACATGCGCATCTACATGCATACATCTATTTTCACATCCTTATTCATACATCCACATTATACATACATCTAATTTCACATTCATACATACGCATCGACATGCATACATCTATTTTCACATCCTCATTCATACATCCACATTCACATACATACATCTACATCCGAATCTACATCCATACATCCACATCCACATCTTCATTCACATTCACATCCATACATCCACATCTACATATATACATCCATTTTCACATCCTCATTCATACATCCACATCCACATACATACATACATCCGTATCTACATCCATATATCCATGCTACATCCATTCTCTCCCTAACACATCACAGATACATCTTATCACATCTTATCACATCTCATACACCTCTTCTCACATCCTATCACTCCCCATACGCATCTTATCACATTTTATCACATCTCATTTAAAAATCAATCTTTTATGCATCTTCCTATGCATAAATTCATTTTAAATGAAAATGACACTTTTGAATTAAAATTCCATCTCTTATGCATCATCCTATGCATAAACTCAATTTAGATGAGAATTGACACTTTTGAATTAAAAATCCATCTTTTATGCATCTTCCTATGCATAAATTCAATTTGGATGAGAATAACACTTTTGAATTGAAATTCCATTCTTTTATGCATCTTCCTATGCATAAATTCAATTTAGATGAGAATGACACTTTGAATTTAAAAATCAATCTTTTATGCATCTTCTTATGCATAAATTCAATTTGGTAGGAATTACACTTTTAGAATAAAAGAATTTCTCTTATGCATCTAAGTTATGCATAAAATCCATTTATGATGAAAATTACACTTTTAGTATAAAAAGAAAATCTTTTATGCATACCTCTATGCATGAAATCCAATATGATAAAAGTAACACTTTTACAATAAAATAATCAACTTTTATGCATACCTCTATGCATGAAATTCAAATATGATAAAAGTCTCCCTTTTATAATAAAATAATCAACTTTTATGCATACCTCTATGCATGAAATCCAAATATGATAAAAGTCCCACTTTTATAATAAAATAATCAACTTTTATGCATACCTCTATGCATGAAATCCAAATATGATAAAAGTCACACTTTTATAATAAAATAATCAACTTTTATGCATACCTCTATGCATGAAATCCAAATATGATAAAAGTCACACTTTTATAATAAAATAATCAACTTTTATGCATACCTCTATGCATGAAATCCAATTATGATAAAAGTCAAACTTTTATAATAAAATAATCAATTTTTATGCATACCTCTATGTGAAATCCAAATATGATAAAAGTCACACTTTTATAATAAAATAATCAATTTTTATGCATACCTCTATGCATGAAATCCAAATATGATAAAAGTATCACTTTTATAATAAAATAATCAATTTTTATGCATACCTCTATGCATGAAATCCAAATATGATAAAAGTAACACTTTTATAATAAAATAATCAACTTTTATGCATACCTCTATGCATGAAATCCAAATATGATAAAAGTAACACTTTTATAATAAAATAATCAACTTTAATGCATACCTCTATGCATGAAATTCAAATATGATAAAAGTAACAATTTTTTAATAAAATAACTAACTTTTATGCATACCTCTATGCATGAAATTCAAATATGATAAAAGAAACACTTTTATAATAAAATAATCAACTTTTATGCATACCTCTATGCATGAAATTTAAATATGATAAAAGTGACACTTTTACAATAAAATAATCATCAATTATGCATAATATAAAAATCAATTTCTCCATGATTACAATAAAATTCTTTCAATTAATCTAGGATGATAATTCTTAGAATATGGTAGGAAGTTCTCTTTTCATGCTTTGAATAAAATTATTTTATGTGTAATTTTTATAAAAATTTTGCCATAGCTCTGCTACTATGACTGATAAATCTCAATTTATTTTGAAGGATAAAGCTTATCATTAAGAAAATGATTAGAATGATCCCTAATTGGATCATTAACCCAATAATGGGTTGAATCATCAATATTCATGAAATACATAAACTAAAAGCATAGAAAAAAGCCATTAATTTGACCTCAAGCATAGATTAATCTTGGATTAAGGAAAAGCTTTATGAAAAGCTTCATTTGGATTGAGAATGGGTCATGAGTTAACCATTTCTTGAGTGAGAGAGAGAAATTACATAAAAACCATTAGAATTAAGCATAAATGGAAATTTATGTAATTCTTAACTATCATTAATCAATTAACTTCAATAGCATTCATCAAATTATGTAACTCTTCACTACCGTTCATCAATTAACTTCAATAGCATTCAAAAACCATTCCAATTAAGCTTCTCAAGCATGAGAGGGGTTGAGAAGAGAGAAACATTGAGAAATTATAGAAAATGATCAAAATTCACTAATTACCTTACAAATTGCTTGATTCTTTGTTCACGGTAGAGGCCCCCAACCAATCAATTGGTTAAGTATGTTGATGGAGCCACCAATGGGGATTGAAGAAAGAGGGAAGCTCCAATTTCTTCAATTTGGAGAGAATTTTAGAGAATAGTAGAAATTAGCATTATTTCAGCATAACTCTAGTATAGTAAATTCTTCTATTTTTTTCAAAGGACTCATGTTCTATTTATAGGAGAGAGAAGCTCTAACCAAAGCTAACTGAATTCTAGAATTTTCCAAATTCAGTTTTGTTGAATTTGGACTAGATTTGGATCTAGTTTGGTTCTTTTTTTATTTGGTTTGGTTCCATTTTGATTTGCTTTGATTCAAGAGAGAGGAGAGATAAAAATATCACATTAATTTTGAGTTTAAAACTCATTCAAGCATGTGAAATATGCATCTCCTTTAATGGACTCCCCTTCCTTACATATGTGTCAAAATGGAATTATTATACCCAAAATATCTCATATTTTTAATATTGCTTATAGTTTTTTACTAATAAACCTTGTACATTTTCAACTCTTCATCTTATAAGAGCATTTACTCATTTTTGGATACCCAAAATATCTCATATTTTTAATATTGCTCATAGTTTTTTACTAATAAACCTTGTACATTTTCAACTCTTCATCTTATGTGAGCATTTACTCATTTTTGGATACCCAAAATATCTCATATTTTTAATATTACTCATAGTTTCTTACTAATAAACCTTGTACATAGTCAACTCTTCATCTTATGTGAGCATTTACTCATTTTTGGGTATCTTCTTTTACAAATTAGATTTATCTCCTTCCTACACATGGATTGATGCTATTGGCCCAAAGGAACCTTAATTGGACCATAATCTAATTTTTTTGAAAATTTAGACCCTTAGGCTAAGGTCCTTTATACCCATTTCCAATTAATTCCAATTGCACATTGGAAAATTCTTTCTGAATTTCTGTTTTAGGAAAATTCATTTGAATAAGATGAGATATTTTTCTATCCAAAAATATTCAAAATCTGAATATTCTCTCTCTAGAATATTTTCTCTCTATGCCAAAACAGGCAGAGACAAGATCTCTTATATTTCTGAAGAGGGAATTGATTACAGGAGAATATGCTGGACATTTTGAGAGGCTGGGGAGGAATCTTACAGTGAACGGATGGATGGGATGTGATGTGACTAGATGTGATGAGATGTGATGTGAATAGATATGATGAGATGCGATGTGAATCAGATAGATGTGAATCAGATAGATGTGAATGAATGAATAAGATGAATGTGTATGTGAAGAATTGATGTGAATGTGTATGTGAAGAATGGATGTGGATGTGTATGTGAAGAATAGATGTGGATGTGTATGTGAAGAATGCATGTGGATGGATGTGGATGTGTATGTGAAGAATGGATGTGAATGTGTATGATGTGAAGAATGGATGTGAATGTGTATGTGAAGAATGGATTTTAATGTGTATGTGAAGAATGGATGTGGATGTGTATGTGAAGAATGGATGTGGATGTAAGTTAAAGAATGGATGTGGATGTGTATGTGAAAGAATGGATATGGATGTTCATGTGAAAGAATAGATGTGGATGTAAGTGAAAGAATGGATTTGAATTTGTATGTGAAGAATGAATGTAGATGTGTATGTGAAGAATGGATGTAAATGTGTATGTGAAGAATGGATATGAATGTGTATGTGAAGAATGGATGTGGATATGTGTGTCAAAGAATGAATGTGGATGTATGTGAAAGAATGGATGTGGATGTGTATGTGAAAGAATGGATGTGGATGTATGTGAAAGAATGGATGTGAATGTGTATGTGAAGAATGAATGTAAATGTGTATGTGAAGAATGGATGTGAATGTGTATGTGAAGAATGGATGTGGATGTGTCTATAAAAGAATGTTATGTGATGTAAAGAGATGTGATGTGACATGAATATATGTGGATGTGAAGTGATAGATATGAATGTATGGATAGATGTGGGTAGTCGTACATGTGAACGATTGGATGGATGTGGATGAATGAGATGAGATGTGTATGAATGAGATATGACCTGGATAGATGTGATGTGATGTTTTGTGGATAGAATGTATGTGATGGAATGGTGATGAGAATGAATGTGATGGATATGAGTGAATGTGATGTGATGGGATGTGAATCGGGATAGATGTGAATGAATGAGATGTGAGGTGAAATGGATGTGATGTGATGGGATATGGATCGGAGTAGATATGAATGGACGAGTATGTGATGAGATAAAAATGATGTGATTTGATTAGAATGGGAATACATATGAAATGGATGTGGATTAAATAATGTGGATTGATGTGGAAAGACGAGAGTTTGTTATAGAAACTGTATTTATGACCTGTTTTTAAATGACCGTTTTATGTCAAGAATGCTGGGGAAGCATTTCGACCGTCTTGTGAATGAGGTTGTCGAGACCTAACTCATAAAGTTGCAATAGCTAATGGAGAGTCAATGGAGGATGTCTCGCGTAGCAAGGTCGGCCGAGGTGACCAGCCTCGGTTCGATTTAAATGGTAAGCTTCCGGTAGGGTGGATGAGGGACTAAGGAAGCGGCGTATGAGTGAAGTGCTAGGTGACGTGCTAAGGATCCTAGAGGGTGCTAACCATACAGTGCTCAAGCTTTGGGTCACCAAAGATACTCACACGTACGTCGTGGAAGATATTGGAACAAGGAGTAAGAGTTGTTTTCTAAATTCGGGCATGGATCTGGTTGATTGACCTTGCTGGTCAATCAACCAGCAAGGTCAATCAACCAGTAAGAGTTGTTTTCTAAATTCGGGCATGGATCTTGTTGATTGACCTTGCTGGAACAAGGAGTAAGAGTTGTTTTCTAAATTCGGGCATGGATCTGGTTGATTGACCTTGCTGGTCCTCAACGGATGAATCCATGGCTCTTTTATATGGATCTGTTGGTTGATCTTGCTGATCTTCAACGGAGCGTAGCCAGGTGTTGATTGCAGGAGGACGGGGGTCGAGTTTTAGTTGACCAGATCAGTCCGTCAGGGGTGTCCTCTCGCCTCGTTTCTTTTTCTCTTCTTTGCTGAGGTTATGAGCATGTATCTGACGGTAGAAGAGGTTGGTTTGAGAGGAGTCCAGCTCCCAGTCCGGGGGGAGGACTTGCTCGATGCTGAGTTTACTGATGACACGGGTTTATTTTTGCATGGCCAGGAGGCCAATCTTCAGGTAGAGCAGTCGCTCCAGGTTTTTAGTGCAGCTTTGGGAGCATTGATCAATTGGCGCAAGACAGTGGCCTTTTGGATCAGTAGTGCTCCCACTCCGGCATGGAGCCCAGACCCAGGTTTTAGACGGATTCCTCTTGGCATAGCAGTGCGATATTTGGGATGCCAGATTGGACTAGAATTGTCACCTGAGCAGCACATTGCTCTGCTTCTTCTGAGCATTCGCGGAAGAAGCTTTTGTATTGGAGTACAGCTCGGCTATCCTTGGCTGGGAGGGTGGTGGTGGCAAATCAGGTGCTTTTAGTGACCATGAGGTACATTACGTCTTGCTAGATATTCTTGAGTTCTTGTATCAGCCAGGTATAGAGGCTGATCAGGAACTTTCTTTGGTCTGGGCGGGATGATCAGCCAGCCTGAGCAAAGGTTGCTTTGGCAGTTATCACACTTCCATTGGCCCAGGGAGGCTTGGGCATTATAGATCCAGTTGATCAGAGCAGAGCCTTATTGGGGAAGCTTATTGTTCGGGGGCTGCTTCCAGGTGCTGAGCCTTGGAAAGAGCTTCTTTTGCAGCGGCTGCTCTGCAGGCTCGGGCTCCCCCACAGCAGGGGGCACTTGAGCACCAGAGATATGATGGATCTTCATAGAGATGAGGAGTGTAAGATTCCTCCCCAACCTCTCAGGATGTCTAGTATCTTCCCCTGTAATCAAATCCCTCTTCAGAAATATAAAAGATCTTGTTTCTACCAGTTTTGGCCTAGAGAGAGAAAATGTTCTAGAAAAAGAATATTCAGATTTTAAATATTTTTAGATAGAAAAATACCTCATCTTATTAAAATAAGTTCCCCTAAAACAGAAGTTCAAAAAGATTTTCAGACTCGATACATTAGAAATTAAGTATAATCTGCCCAAGAGGCATTATCTTGGGGGTGAAGATTTTTTCAAAAATTTAAATTAAGGTTCCTATGGACCAATAAGATTCATCCAAATGTAGGGAGGAGATAAATAGAAGAATAAAAGAAAAATCCCCCAAAAATGAGTAAATACTCACATAAGATGAAGAGTTGACTAAGGACAAGATTAATAGTTAAAAAAGAAAGATATTTAGCTGAAATGATGCATTTTTGACACCTCAGTAGTATGGGGGAATTCCCCTCATAAAGGAGGCGCGTATTTCACATGCTTGAATGAGTTTTAAACTCCTAAATAATGAGATATTTTTATCTCTCCTCTCTTCTGTTTCAACTAGATTCAAAAAGTGAGCAAAACTGACCTAAAAATGGTCAAAATTGACCAAACTAATCTGGAAAATTCTACAATTAGTTTGCTTGGTTAGAGGCTCACTTTTTCCTATAAATAGAAGCCTTTTCCTTTGTTGAAACTCAACAGTGTTTTTGCACTGTTACCCTGCCTCTCCTAAGTGCCAAAAACAATGAATTTTACTCATAATTCATTAGTTTTTGACCTTCCCTCTTCCAAAAGATTGGTGGCCACTCTTGTCTCAAACAAGAGTTGAACCCTCAAACCATCAAGACAAAGGAAAGCTCTCAAATTATCTATGTAAGTTGGAGATTCTTCTCTTTCCCATTCATTTTATGGTTTTTTTTATGATTTTTGTCTTCTGTACATTGCAAATGATGTTATGCCTCATTGCAAAAGGCATCCCCCTCTCTTCTCTAGTAAATCCAACCATTCTTTATCCTAGGTGAATGATTAATGAATAAAATCAAGTTTTTCATAATGTTCCTCTTAGATAAGTAGAAAAATGTTACTTTAGAATGATTTAAATACTCTTGATGCATTTCTAATTAATTTTAGAGACTTAAAATTGAAAAATGGTCAGCCGTACAAAGGAGGTTATGGCAAAAAATTTTCAAAAATTTGGAAATAAGTATTATCTTTCATTATTCAAAAAGAGAAATCCTTATGATTTCTATATTCTAAAGTGTCATTTTCATGCATAGAAGATGCATTTTGATTATTTGTATAAAAGAAATTTAGTTTTATTATAAAAGTATTACTTTTATTAGTATTGATTTTTATGCATAAAAGATTATTTTTTTATTATAAAAGTGTTACTTTTATCATATTTGATTTTTATGCATAAAAGATTATTTTTTTATTATAAAAGTGTTACTTTTATCATATTTGATTTTCATGCACAGAAGTATACATAAAAGATTATTTTTTTAATTATAAAAGTGTTACTTTTATCATATTTGATTTTCATGCATAAAAGTATGCATAAAAGATTATTTTTTTATTATAAAAGTGTTACTTTTATCATATTTTATTTTTTTCATGCATAAAAGTATGCATAAAAGATTATTTTTTTATTTATAAAAGTGTTACTTTTATCATATTTGATTTTTATGCATAAAAGATTATTTTTTTAATTATAAAAGTGTTACTTTTATCATATTAGATTTTCATGCATAAAAGATTAATTTTTTTTATAAAAGTGTTACTTTTATCATATTTGATTTTCATGCATAAAAGTATGCATAACAGATTATTTTTTTTATTATAAAAGTGTTACTTTTATCATATTTGATTTTCATGCATAAAAGTATGCATAAAAGATTAATTTTTTATTATAAAAGCGTTACTTTCATCATAAATGGTTTTATGCATAAATTAGATGCATAAAAGAAATTCTTTTATATTAAAAGAGTGATTTTCATCATAAATGATTGTATGCATAATCATATGCATAAAAGATATTTTTTATATTAAAAGAGTGATTTTCATCATAAATGATTGTATGCATAATCATATGCATAAAAGATATTTTTTTATATTAAAAGAGTGATTTTCATCATAAATGATTGTATGCATAAACATATGCATAAAAGATATTTTTTTATATTAAAAGTGTGATTTTCATCATAAATGATTTTATGCATAAATAGGATGCATAAGAAAAATTCTTTTATTCTAAAAGTGTAATTCCTACTAAATTGGATTTATGCATGGAAAGATGCATAAAGAATTTATTTTAACCCAAAAGAGTTATTCTCATCAGTTTTGATTTTATGCATAGAAAGATGCATAAAGAAATCTATTTTTAGTTCAAAAGAGTTATACTCATCAATTTTGATTTTATGCATAGAAAGATGCATAAAGAAATCTATTTTTAGTTCAAAAGAGTTATTTTCATCAATTTTGATTTTATGCATAGGAAGATGCATAAAAGATTGATTTTTAATTCAAAAGTGTCATTCTCATTTAAAATGAATTTATGCATAGGAAGATGCATAAAAGATTGATTTTATTTCGAAAGTGAGTCTTCTTAAAATGCATAAATAGATGCGTAAAGAAATCTTCTATCAAAAATAAGAATTACCTTGTATTCCATAAATAGATGTGAGGATGTGAAACGAAACAAATAGATGAAAATGAACGAGGAATAGATGGAGATGTATGTATGTGAAAGAATGGATGTAGTTATATGTATGTGAAAGAAATGATGTAGATGTGGGATGTGGATATGGATGTATGGATGTGAATGTGAATGTGGATGTGGATGTATGTGAATGTGAATGAGGATGTGTGAATGTGGATATGGATGTAGATATGGAATGTGGATGTGGATGTAGGTGAATGTGAATGAGGATGTGGAATGTGGATATGGATGTATGGATGTGATTGTGAATGTGGATGTGGATGTATGAATGTGGAATGTGGATATGGATGTATGAATGTGGAATGTGAATGTGGATGTATGGATGTAAATGTGAATGTGGATGTAATAATGTAGATGTGGATGTGGATGTATGAATGTGGATGTGGATGTGGATGTATGAATGTGGATGTGAAAATGGATGTATGGATGTAGATGTGAATGTGTGTGAATGTGGATGTACGAATGTGGATGTGTGTGTGGAATAATGAATGCAAATATGAATGTGAATGGATATGAAATCGATATGAGCGAATGGATGAGATTATGGCAGTAGTTCCAACAGCACCCTCAGTGAGACTACCCGCATTACCCCTAACCGCAACACACCCCATGCTGCCCATTGGTATCAGAGCTCTCTGGTGGTAACTTTTTGGTCTCATAGGTCATTTTGGCCTTTTGAAGACGTAAATATAGCATTTCATTTTGTTTCATTTCTCTCTCTCTACTTACCGTGCATTGTCGCATCGATGACTCAGGAGTTTACACATTTGTTTCAGCAACCGCTTCTGACTCCATCCTGCCCCAAACTCCATCTCCAGTGTGTTGATGACATATTTCTTGTCATCCTCGAGTTGATCGCTGCATTGCAAAATAAAGTCAGTTTAGTAATTTAAATAAAAAATTGTAATTCATATTCTTTATGTTAAATAATACTTACTGCCATGGTATATGAACTCACTGTAGATATAACATGCAAAGATCTCTCATCCGTCATCTGAAGGCGATGCCAGCTCTGACCTGAAGGATACCCCCGTCAGGTGTGATGTCGCATATGACACCCAAAGTCCGAGTGCACGTGCGCATCGGCACTGGTGGTGGGGGCACTGGTGGTGTGGTACTCTGCCGTGCTGACGCCTACGTGCAATACAAACATACGATATATTGAGATGTGAGTTCGTAAAAAATACTTGATATTTAATCCGTAATCGCCATAAAAGATATACCTGCGGGAGGAACGGCCACTACCCTGTGAATCAGGTGTCACCTGAGTACTAGGAGGTACATCAGGAGTAAGTCGCTGACTCTCGTGATGTGATGTAACTGGGATAGGAGTCCTAAGCAAACAAAGACATCAAAAGGATATATATATTAAGAATTCTATATGTAAAAAATGGATGACATTACTATTTTATCAATCAAGAATCTTACCGATGCGCAGTAGTATGTGCATGCCAAGACGTCTCCACTCCTGCATGTGGCTGGGAGGATGTACCCTCTCCAGGTCGTACGGGCATACTGAATCTCCCAAGAATCTCAATCGTGCCGTCTAAACCCGCATCATCCATCTCCACATAATCTGTCATGGCCTTTAACAGTGTATCTCCACAAAGTCTAGTGCCTCGTAGCAAAGACTTGATGATGATCACCAACTTCACTTTACGGCCGTGGTCACTCATTGTATCTATATATTTAAAACAACTATATGTCAGACTAGAGATACATTGTTAGAGAAGAGCTCAATACATTGTTAGAGAGGAGCTCAATACATTGTTGGAGAGGAGCTCAATACATTGTTGGAGAGGAGCTCAATACATTGTTAGAGAGGAACTCAATCAAGCCAAGGCTCATATTAGCAGCAGAGAGCGAAGGGCTAAAAGATTACCCACATCTTTTTCCACCAACATGTTCTCTATTATTGATGTTAGATATGGTGATTCAAAAGCTGTTGACCCAGGTGATGGCCTATTGGATACCTCTCCTGAATGCCAGGTACGGGAAGGGCATGGAGACAAGGAGCCGCATGCTAAATAAATCACATGTGGGACAAACACCGATGGAAAAGACCACTCGCCGCAGGAGTTGCAACCAGCAACATGACTTCATCGTTTTGATGGGGAGTGTGGTGCAGGAGAAACCGCATGTGGGAGAAAATATGGAGGAGAAATTGGCTACCCCAGGAACCACACTCATGAGAGTGAACCAACTGGGGTCTACTCCAGAAGAGGACAAGACCGAACAAGAGGTCAAGGGAATACCTAGGCCTCAATACAGGGCACGCAGGGGGCACAACCTGGGGACACAAAGGGAACTTCCCTAGAGAAAACAAATGCCCGCAGATAAAGGAGAATGGGGATGGCCAGACAATGGAGTTCTCATGGATGGATCGTGGGTGTAGAATAGATCCTGGCTAGAAAGGAACTCGAAACCCAAGCCAAGAGATACATGGAGACGACTCTCATGAAAAGATGAGATACAAAACCTCCGAAAATAAGAGGATGCAACCACCAGAGGAATGGAGGATGGAGAAGGATGCATGGAAGAGTTTGTTCATGCATACAGCTTTGGCAAGAGGTTGGAAAGAGTTGAAGACGAACTTGACCATTTCCAATGGATGATGCACCAAGAAGGAGACAAGGAAGATAAAAGTGATGAAGAGGAAACTTTACAGGAAGCCATGGAGGAGGCCAAACAGGCACTTGAGAAATTGCATGTGCAGATGGATAACTTATGGGAAGCATTCATGGAGGATGATCAAGAGTGGAAATGATTGGAGGAGCAAAACCATTCACGTCATCAAGCATGGGAGAATGAAAACCTATGGTTAAGTGAAGCACATGACTGAAAATGCATCATGACAGTAGCAAATTCGGAAAGAAACTTCAGAGTCGGTACGTTGGAAGAGAGATGGCAGGGACTCATGGACAAGTATGAGAACATCACACAGGGGCCAAACAACGATGAAAACGACAAGGAGACAGAAGATGAGGGGAAAACCAATGAAAAGAAGCATGAACATGTCTATGAAGCGAACGAAGAGGACAATGTGAAGGGTGCAAGGTGGTATGTTGAACCAGATAGGGATTGGGATGGAGACCTCCCCATTCTCATCATGGAGGAAGTAACACTTAAGCCGAAGGAAGGTATGGGACAGGAGAAAATATGGAGGAGAAATTGGCTGCCAGGAACCACACTCATGAGAGTGGGGTCTACTCTGGAAGAGGACAAGACCGAACAGGAGGTCAAGGGAATACGTGGGCCTCAATACGGGGCACGCAGGGGGGCACAACCTGGGGACACAGAGGGAACTTCCCTGCAGAAAACAAACGCCCACAGATAAAGGAGAATGGGACCGGCCAGACAATGGAGTTCTCATGGACGGATCATGGGTGTAGAATAGATCTTGGCTGGAAAGGAACTCGAAACCCGAGCCAGGAGATACATGATAACCTACCAGGAGACGACCCTGATGAACAGATGAGATACAAAACCTCTGAAAACAAGAAGATGCAACCACTAGAGGAATGGAGGATGGAGAAGGATGCATGGAAGAGTTTGTTCGTGCATATAGTTTTGCATAAACATGTTTATGAAGCGGACGAAGAGGACAATGTGAAGGGTGCAAGGTGGTATGTTGAACCAGATGGGGATTGGGATGGAGAAAAAAAGCCAATTCAAAACGGCCTAATAGGGCAGCAACACCCCGCGTGACAGGGAGATCATTGAACGGGATAAAGGATAAGTCCCGTAAACTAGTGATAATGGAGTACAGAGAGGCTAGATTCACCATAAATCGACATCAACATTCATATACTGCTTTTGTGGAGTATTGGAGCATGCAGGTCATGCAATGGAATGTGGGAATCATAGGTGAAGCAAGGGAGCTTGTCTCACAGGCACCTGAACATCACACACAGGGATATGATACACAAGCCATCAATGACAAACAGGCGGTCAGATTCTCAGGTATGTTATGCAGCATATAGCATTGAAACACACGAATATGCCACCCACAAAACTTAGCTTGGGTGCCATCAAGTTTGGCGTTCTAGAATGTTGCATTGGATTGTCTCAAACAATGGCATGATTAACGTAGAGGATGAGCACAATCAACAAGAACATTGGAATACTTGTGTATGTCTCATTTTTGGTGAGTATGGGGATTTCATGGAACTCAACACAGTCCCCACTACACCCATGCAATGGTTACTAACGTGGGAGCATCAAATTGATCAAAGCAGTCAGCCGTTTTACCCATGGACGGTACCAGCTCATGTAAACCCAATAGAAAACCCAACACAAAGAGATACAGGTCAGGTCGCATGCAGAATCATGCAGTAAAAAACAAGCTCACTGGAGGCTATGGAATGCACAGGAAAATACAGGCTATGGCTGATTGCCTGGATCAATACATACATACACTGGCAAACCACAACAGCATACTATCAGCCCCCACTTAACATTGAATATTACAAATGGGGAGCCACTTGCATGGGATATCCAAACAAGCAGCCACACACAAGATATATAGGAGACATAAGCCCGGAGGACATGCTTACATATGTCGCACAATTGTATGTACATAAAGATGCCAAAGGAATGCCGGACATGTGCAATAACACTCAGATAGGAGAATATTTAGATTTCAAGACGGTTACAAAAGGCATAAAAAAATTAGCCAACGATAAAGCACCTGACACGCTCCATTTTAATTCGGAGATGCTTAAATGGACAGGTAACCGGACACGGCAATGGATATGTGGGCTTCTTAATAAAGCCATCACACAAGGGCTACCCATAGATTGGCAAAAAAATTGGATGAAAGCACTATTCAAGAAAGGAGATGCAAATCAGCCCACTAACTATCGCACTATCATGGTGGGGTCTTGTATGTCAAAAATCTTGGGGAGCATTCTGGAACAAACCATAAGCTCATGGGTAGAAACAAATGGCAAACGGGCCAAGGGGCAAGCGGGCTTTAGACCCAAGCACAGCACCATTGATCATCTCATCTCACTCAGAGTTCTAATGGAGGAGAGCAGGCTGAAAGGGAAAAATCTACATTGTTGTTTTGTAGATTTCACAAAAGCATTTGATACAATTCCAAGAGCCGGCCTATGGCAAAGAATGGAACATATTGGGGTTCCCATGCATCTTCAAGTTGCGGTGGCACAACTATATCAACAGGTTAGATGCCAATTAAAAACACACACAGGTTTCTCCAGAGAATTTTCAAGCAACATGGGAGTAAAACAGAGGTGCCCTCTATCCCCCACACTCTTTGGATTATGCATAGACCAACTAGAGGACTACATGCCTCCAACATTAGAAGAAGACAGGGAAGGGCCAGCCATCGGAATGCTCACACTCTTACTACTCATATATGCAGATGATGTGGTTCTTTTTGCACACGACATAATAGCTTTGCAAAGATTGGTAGATGCGATTCATGCTTTCTGTGAAGCCACCGGTCTTTCCGTGAATGTGGACAAGACAAAGTTCATAATAGTGAGAACTCATAAGAAGGAAAATCAGCCTATGCTCAAATATTGAGGACAACAAATTGAACAAATGAACAATTTCAAGTACTTGGGGATAGATATCCCATCTAACTATGCTTGGAGACAATGTGCACAAAATAGAATTGATGCCGGGCATGCTAAGTACTATCAATTTGAAAACATGTGCGCGCAAAAAACTATCAGACACTGGGAGATAAGGCCATCATTTTTGACACATGTATAGTGCAAACCCTTTTATATGGGGTGGAAGTTTGGGGTGCTAGCATTTCAGCCCACACATGGAATGAGATCGAAAAGATACAAAAGAAGTTTCTATGTAGACAATTGGGCGTCAAGAAAACTACACCATACTCAATGTTGCTCTTGGGGAAACTGGAAATATGCCTCTAGAGATAAAGGCTTTGAAAAGGATGTTTACATACATCATGAAAGTCAAATTGATGCCCATCACTCGCATCCCCCGCATGGCATGGGAAACTGGGTGTGCACCACAAAAGACTAAGAAGAGTAAATTTATAGCTTCTAGTCTCATTCAAGACATCAGAAAATGGTTTGCTAAATGGAATGTGGAAGCATATGTAGACATGCCAATTGTGACAAAGGAAGAAGGTGAACATATGCTGAATTTTGACATAGCCATACTAGATTCTCTCCACATCAAATGGCAAACGACCATACACCGGTCCAAATTTGACTACTATTGCAAATATGTAAACACAAAATACTGGGAGCACTAGAGTAGTACAAGCCAACCGAACGTAAATATCAAATCAAATCAAATACAATCTCCCTCTCTCTCTCTCTCTCTCTCTATATATATATATATATATATATATATATATATATATCTACTCTCTCTCTCTCTCTCTCTCTCTCTCTCCCTCTCTTCCTCTCTCTCTCTCTCTCTATCTATAGATATCTCTCTCTCTCTCTCTCTCTCTCTCTCTATATATATATATATATATATATATATAGAGAGAGAGAGAGAGGGAGAGGGAGAGGGAGAGGGAGAGAGAGACGAACGCTCTCTCTCTCTCCCTCTCCCTCTCCCTCTCCCTCTCTCTCCCTCTCTCTCTCTATATATATAGAGAGAGAGAGAGATAGGGAGAGAGAGAGAGAGAGACGAACGCTCTCTCTCTCTCTCTCTCCCTCTCCCTCTCCCTCTCTCTCTCTCTCTATATATATATATAGAGAGAGAGAGAGAGGGAGAGAGAGAGAGAGAGAGAGAGAGAGAGAGAGACGAACGCTCTCTCTCTCTCTCTCTCTCTCTCTCTCTATATATATATATATATATAGAGAGAGAGAGAGAGAGAGAGACGCACGCTCTCAGTTGTACTGTTGAATAAATGTACATATATACTTATTACTTTTTCGCCCAAAGTGCCCGGCCGGCCCTAGTTTAAGTGAGTGTAAACACTTATGGCCATGTATATAAGTGAATTTCTCTCATAAAACAACACACCAACACGCTGGCCTTATGGGCAGATGTTAAGGACCGGTTAGAAGGAATATTGAACCCAATTTCCACTACAAAGGGGAGCCAGTCAACTCTGGCAAAGAAAAACCTAGTGCATGAGGAAGAAGGAACACCCATATTCATCAAAATACCTATCAATCAATTGGGCCGATGTTATGAGTGATGATACGAATGCCACAATTCCAATTCACCACAATAGGACCAAGCACTGGCTATCCTGGATGGAGGGGCACGTGTAAGCATTATTACCAAACAATGTTGAAAAAAAATGGGAAAATCTAGAATTGGAAGGGGAAGATCTACTAATCGTCAAGATGGCAGATGGAACATCCTCAAGACCAATGGGACTATTGAAAAATTTTAGTATTTTCATTCTTCTACCATCATACATTTGTTATAATGGACTTTCTACACCAGCCAAATTCATATGACATTATCTTGGGTAGACCCTTCATGAGAGGGAAGACACATTGGTGCATGATTGGGCACTAGATTATGTGTATGTTCGAAAGGATTCACAGATTTTGAAAATTAATCTGCATACATGGAAGGCACACCCCATGGAAGGGCTATTGTTTGGAAATGATTTGGTCACCACACAAAGTGATTCATAGGAAGAGGAAGAGGCCACAATGTATGCATCGCTTCCACCATTGGGTTTTAACGAAAATTGGATACACGTGCTTGCCAAAAATATCCTATTATTTTTTAGTTTAAAACTCATCCACACATGTTCCTTACCCATGTGTCAAAAATGAATGATTACTTCAAAATATCTCTTTTTTTATTAATACTTCATAATTTTAAACTAATAAACCTAGTACTCAATCAATTATGGCATTGATGCGGTGATGCCTACATACTTTTTAGTTCCTAGCCTACGAATTTACATAAAAGAAAGGCTCATTGAAAATGCATTGGTTGACTTGGAAAAACTCGATGAAACCCAATTGATTGCCTCACATGGGCTTATGGTCAAATAACTACGGAGAAAAGACTGGTTTGACCTTAACTTGAAACATAAAGAACAAGAAATGGGGCACCTCGTCCTCGTGTATGGTGTGGGAAGCACCAAGAAAAAGAAAATAAAATAGAGAGGGTTAGGGTCTTTTAGAGTTTTTGAAATCACCCCCCTCAAGGGTCAGTCCAAATTAAAACTATTGAAGGGGTAGAAATGGAAGGGTATATGAATAGAAGAAAACTCAAGAAATATTATGGACCCCTAAATCGAGGACCCTCAAGAAAACTCAAGAAATCGAGGACCCTCAAGAAAACTCAAGAAATATTATGGACCCCTAAACCCCTAAGTTCTGGAGAGGGTCAAGAAGAAACACAAGGAAATTCCTCATCTTTTACTTATCCATTGTTCTCTTCCATTGCCAGTAAATTATTATATCCCTTTTCTAATGTATCTCCAACTAAGAAAATTGAGGTCAATCGTATATTCTCTCACTTCCTCTCATTGCCCGTTGATTTTGCCACTAACACTCTCTACCCCAAGGAGATGCTGGCACCAACTCTATCCCACCATGGCCGATCAATGAGGTACTCAAACAGCACCCTCACGATGATATTCAATATTTTTCTGATGAAACATTTCTTGAGTCTTTGACATTGCTGCAAAATATGAGGGCTTCATTCGTGCAAGCAACTCACTCTTGAAACCAAAACTCATGTTCAAGGTGCTAATGAAAATCACACCATTTGAGCCAACCAAAAGAATCCTACTAGATGCATACTCAACCTTGAGTCAAGGAGGCATCATTATGTTCCATACCCGTGCCGTAATGCCAGATTTAGAAGATCTCCGTTACCGATGGGAGGATAAGGGACATTATGGGAGAATGTGCTCGTCACACCAAGCTGGATGATCCGTATATATTGGTTGATATGCTGGAGATCAGAATCGTCACATTCATGATTAGCTATTGTTTCCACAGATGGCTCAAAAAACACCCAATGTATATAAGGGGAGGCTATACGACTATCCAAACAGATGATACCCATCCCCGCCTGGTAGATTTTGGCATACAGCCAAAATGGCAAAAGGAGTATCTAACAATCCTAGAATACAATTATCAATACGAGTACTCCCTGACACTACAAAGAGTGAATCCTTTATTCATGCCACTCAAAAGGCGCATGACTCCACTACAATTCCATGAGGCAAAGAAACATAATTCTCATGTTTGCTACAACTTCCCGCATTTCTCGCCATCCACATTCCAGGATATAACAAATCAAGGACAACAATTATTCACATGGATACGACATTGGCGCAGAATTACGATCCAGATATAGTAGCTCCTATGAGATTCATGAAGTTTATTGTAGCCCTCATCGATCAACCAAAAGAAAGATATGATGGATTTGATGCGGAGCAGCTTTGCTTTGACATGAACACATGCCCAACTAAAAGAGTCATGATGCTTTACTATCATCTCCTAAGGTGTCTTCTAAGATACATGCATGTCTCGTTCAAAGACATGGTCAACACCGAGTCTACAAAGATGATCCTAAAATTGAGGACATTAATAATTTTCATGTAAAGGCACTATAAAACACTTGTATAATAGGAAAATTCTCATAAGGAAAGGACACAATGCCCCTTTATGATATGAGAGCTTTTGCTTTGTCGTGTGAGTGAGAGAAAGAGAGTGAGAGTGTACTCTAGTGCATGTTCCTCTTCTATGCCGTGTGGAGGAAGAGTGAGAGGTAGATTGCTTTGCATTGTGGTGAGAGTGACTCTATAGGTGACAGCATGGAGGTGGACATTGGAGGAGTGGAGCTTTCAAAAGAAAGCTTAGGGAGCCTCAAGGGACGTGAGCTCGAAGTGTTGGTAAGTACCCAATGATGGTTGCTGTGTATTGCTTCTTCCAATTATGAATGTGTAGAGTTCTCTCTTGGGAGGTGTGGTAGCCCATAATAGTGCACGAGAAAGGGAATGAAAATGCCCGCCAACTACACCGTTAAGGACTGAAAGAAGGCAAATAAGGAAGCCCGTGAGGATACTCAATACCCTCAATAGAAGGTGGCATGCACAAGTGAATTGTTAAAGTATGGTGCGATGAGGTATGGATTCGGAGGAATCGGTACTCCAAGAATATGAAGGGATCCTATATGTACCCAAAGAATGGGGGAAGTATAATTTACCACTTCTAGAGAGTGGTATATTGAGAAAAATGAGAGAAGCACAAGCCCAACTTAGAAGACTCGAACAAGAAAAGACTAGCTAGATCTCTGTATGGAGTTAGACGAGAGGTGTGCCTTTGATACAATGATATGTGGAGAAGATTCTTCTAGTCTCAGAGGATTGAGGCATGACGAGAACTTGATTGCACATGAGTTAGTGCTAGAGAGGTTGAATTGGAAATGGAGGAGGATATGCCACCTCTAGAGCCTATGAGTCAAGAGGAGCCTTGAGATGACCTAGCTGTTCTCAAGCTAATAATCCATTGGTAACTTTGTGCAACCGCCTTGTAGTTGGTCGGTGTCATTGGGATATCATCTCGTAGAAACAAGTCAATTTTATTGACACTATCATCTAGGATGTTTTGTTGTTGTGGCACCCGACACCAACTATGAAGATTTAGCGCTATGGGATGATGTAAGGGGAAAAAGAAAATATTATCTGGGTCAATTAGGACTATATTCCCCCATAGGATTCCCATTATTATGGTTGGGTTTGCATCATGTTCTGTATTTTGGTGAATGAGGGTTAGGTCTCCTAGATTGAGGTCTTCAGTTAAGTTAATTTCATATTGAACAAAAGAGAGGGTTAGTGTAGATAAAAGAGAGATAAAAACAGTGTTAGAGTTTGAGGAGGGGCCGGAGGGGTTACTGGCAAGGAACCTATCTCCGATGAGTTGGCATAATTCATTTGGTTGGTAAATTCATTGGGATCTTTGTTCGAGGGTGAGCTGGCATTCCAGATCTTGTATTCTTGAGTCTTTGATGTGGTGAGTAGTGTTGAGATTGAGGCTTCCCTCACATCTCAAGCAATGGACAACTCTGCATATCTTCTTTCTGTTTCCTTTGTTACAATCCTCTCTTCAAGTATCCTTTGCCATTCCTCTGCCAAGCTGTGGCTTGTAGTTAATTGCTGGTCCACATGCTCAAGCACATGTTGATGGCTAGCCAGCATTTGATCTATCTCGAAGGACTTTGTAGTGATCACCGAATTAAGGACCTTCAATTTCTCAGCATGTGCTTTGTTCATCTGCTCTCTTTATGTTTAAAGGCTTACCACTCTATGTTCTTCTTGAGCAATGGCCTCAATGACTAGTGTGTTGATTTGTTCTATATATCCATCTTCGTTTCTTGGAATGTGGCATGTAGTTTCTTTGTATAATGCACTTCTTTCTCCTTGGTATATACCACTTCCTTTTATAGTTGTACCTTGGCTTATTCTAATCTTGCCTTGAGCGCTTCGTTTTCTTATGGACGATGGTCTTGCTGTGATGAATTTGTTATCGCCTTCCAAAGCCTGCAGTCTTGCCTCCTGTTCCTTGACTACCTTTAAGCTGTTTAGGATCACTTGTCTATTTGTGTCATCCACCACTGCTATTTGTTCCTTAAGTGTTTTCACTTGGTTCGTGGTGCAGGATTCCATAGTGCAGCATTCCTGTCATGCAGCATGTGAGTGGTAAGCAACTGAATTCTCCATACTCTTTTCTCTTGGGTCTAAAGATCTACACTTCTAGAGGTCATCTTCTGTTTGGTGCACTAGAAGCGTATCCTAGCCTTCCATGGTGTCCTCAAGAAAGCGATGAGCTTTGAGATTTTTCAAGAACGATCCTTCTTCAATTCTGCCCTTAGCTTCCAATCGCCTTCACTTACTGGGACTCGTGGTCTCATCAGTGATCTTTCTCTTCTCTACTTCTTGAGCCTCTTGAGTTTTTAGTTGTGTTGAGGTGGCCTCTTCATTCCTTTTGCCCTCATCCTTTTGTGGCACTTGATGTGCTACTAGAACTTGTGTTGCACCAATCTCCGTGGAGGTGGGCTGAACTTAGATTGCGTAGATGTGAAAGGTTTGTGAATACTATTTGAGTAGGGCTCGAAGGTGGTGTTTGTTGTGTGGACTCTGGAACTACTCTTGCTGTTAAGCTGATATTATCTTTATCTTTGGCCTCCTTTTACTCCAAAACTTGTTGAAAAGATGGAATCTCCTATGCCACCTCTTCTTCCATATGCTGCATTTTGGATTCTGATTGTTGTAGGCTGCCTCACATCTTTTTACTTTTATTTGATTTCTTACCCCCCTTTAGCTCTTTAATTATATCCTTTATCTTCTTTAAGACTACCTGTCCTTGCTTCATGTGTGTAGAGGGCTCCAAAGATATTACACAATCGTCCCTAAGCAAAAAGGAATCTTCTAGGTATCTATCTTGTCCCTTCTCCGAACCCTATCATGTTATATATCAATGGATCGCTTTTCAAGAGTAGAATCTAAATATGTGAAGTCCGACAAATTTGAAGTTCGTTTGCAAAAAAAAAAATTTCGGTGCCCCTTTTTGGAGGGAATATTTCGATCAAACTTCCTTACAAGGCCCTCTAAATGACCTCAAAAAATTCCTAATGATTTGCTGCATGACTAAGTAATTTGGTGAGGAGATATGGATTATACACCTTGGATTGGTGTGACTTGAGGTAATTCTCCATCTTGCGGTGGATGTACCAAGCCTACTCTTCTTGTTTTTCTTCTTGGACCTTTGCTATTCGGTTTAGAGAGACCCTGTTATACTTGTCCACTGGATTGACTTGCATGAGCATTGACATTCCTTTGCAAGCTTTTTCATCCACTCATCCCTTATGTTCTCGTATTCTACTCCATTTGAGTTGAAAGAAACCCTCTTTAACATATCCTCCATGGGCATCCGATCGATTGTAAGGACATGTGTTGGTATGGGTGGGGGTAGCTGCAGAGATTCTCGGATAATTTCCTCGGTGATGAGGACCTACTTAGTGGACCCATTCGTTTTCATGATTGTACCCCTCTTGGTGTTTTTATCATAAGTCATTAGAAACTCCGCACATAGTGTTGGGTTCATGGTGAAGGGGAGGATCTTTGCATTATTCTACCAAGACCTACTTTCTCTAGATTTTTCTTGTCAACAACTATATGCTCTAAGATCCTCAAATACTCAAGGCTATTGTACTAGAACATAATCTTCCCATGAGTTGTTTGAATGTCTTTATGGTGGATGACTGTACCTTGGTGGACTATTTGTGCGTAGAGTCCAAGGTAGGTTAGCTTGGTGCCGCATGGTTATCTCTACCTCTTTTCAGCTGATGTTGACCCTGTGGTACTAGCCTCAGTTAACCGGGCTCCCCTCAACTTATGGTACAGAGGTCGTGTGGAGGAGGCCATCTGTAACATGTGAAAAGAACATCAGTCATTGTGATTTGGTAGGAACTCATTATCTTCTCTTTTTTTTTTTGGGTGTGTGTGTTAGTGATTGACATGGGTGTATGATGGGAAGAGTGTTAGTTTGGTGAGCAATGAATTAGGAAGGGATGTGTGTGAATTAGTGTGTGTCGGGCATGAGTCCTAATCCGTGAAGTATCAGGCCTTGAAATGGACGAGCGTGAAGGGTTAGCATGTGAAAGGTTAGTTCGTGAAGTGTTAGCACGTGAAGTGTAAAGACATGAAGGGATTAAGCCATGAAAGGTTTAACCCGTGAAGTAACAAGCATTAATTCGTGAAAGAGTAGGGTGTGTTAGATTATGGGTGTTGATGGGTAGCGTATGATGTAGGCAATGAAATTTTAGCCATTTTATTATATTCTTCCAAAACCCGAGATTTGCATTTGACTCTGTGAAATAACAGAGTGCTATTTCACAGGTCATACCGGTATGCATGAGATTTGGATGGTGACAAGATTAAAACAAGAATGACAAGATGAAAACAATAATGACAAGATAAAAACAATAACACCACAGATGCAGTCACTATGTGCGATAGTGCAGAGATGATTTAATGAAAATGAATTAAACCATGGTTCCCACTAACATCGTAATAATGAAAACGAATGAAAACATCAAAAGTGTGTGAAGAGGCTCCTACATGGAAATCGATGGTCTCACAAGAAATCACAGGAAGAAGCACACTGATGTGACAAACGCAATCCAAAAGATGATGCAGACGAGGATACTGAGAAGAGAACCAAGCCGGGCAATGAAAAATGACAAAAACGAGAAGAAAGATGTATTTATGATCTAGCTGTCGGGCCCCGGTGGCCATCTTAATTGGGTATGCCATGTGTCTGCCTCCTATTTATGGAGGTTTTTTTACCATTTCACGGCGTGGTGGCATGAGTCGATTCATAATATGAACCATTTTGAAGTTTTTTACAGCGGCATGAAATAGTCCTAAGCATTTCACGACATGAACGAGCCTGCAACGGTTCATGACGTGAAACAGCTTGTACCCTTATGCATGCAAATATTGATACCCTATTGTTTTCTATATGCTCAAGAACCCCAAGGCTATATGTTATGCATTCTGAGTAGTAGAAGTGTACACATGAAACAAATGAGCATGTTTCATAGCATGAAAAGCATACCCTTTTACCTTCTGCCCAGTTGTTTGTCAGAGTTGAGTAGCCTTCATCATCCTCCTTTCTTTCAGTGCCATAGGAACCAATGTTATACTTTGGAACTTGTGGATATGTGTTATTGTTGCAACCGCTTAAGTTTTGAGTAAGAATTTTTTAGTTTTCCCTCCATCCACCAGTGGAGGAGTACATCCACCGAATCCTGGTGAACCTTTTTTGCTTCCTGTGCATGTGAGTGCACGTCTTTCTCACCTTGGTCCACAGCTTGGTTCAACTTTTCCTTCTTGGAGGATGACATTGGTGGTGTCGCTCTCCCTTGATTACTTGGTTGAACTTGTTTCTTTTTCCAAATAAAATTTGGTGCTTCTTTAGCACTTGACATAGCTCTGGGACTTGGTCATGTCTTTTCTTATAGCACTTTGATGTTTTTTTGGAAGTACATGAGGAATTACATTTTAGATTTGTTTTTGGTACCCATACCATTTTGCTTCCTTAATAATATCCGTGTGCCACTAGCAAGCCTTTTCAGACCGCGGCCACTAATGAATATTGAGTTGTGTGTGGGCTTGCTTTGAATACAGCTTCCTATCCTTGTCGGGATTTCCTTGTCTCTTTCTTGTAGTATGTCTTTTTTGCTTTGTTAACCATGAGGCTTTGTCTATCTCATAGTATCCTTATGCTTGAAGCTGGGCCTTTGGAACCAACAGTTTTTTGCCCGGATACTTTTGTTGCCTTTTCTTTGGACCTTTCGATGTGGATTCTTGTTCTGTTAAGCCTTCTCTTTTTCGTGGCATTGGAAATTCCATGTTGCATGCCACTACATGTTTTCCCTTATTAAATGGACTCCATAATGGCATGGTGGTGGTGTCCTTTCCATCATTAAGTTGTACTTCTAGTTTTTCCCATTGGATGTGGCAGTTTGCTGACGCAAATCCAGGTTCGTCCCATAAGCATTTCCTCTTCCATTGTTCCTCCATGCATAACAAACACCTTGCCGACCAAGGGATTGTTTTTGACATAGATGTTTATATTCAAAAGCCCTACTGTATGTGTAATAGATAGATGCACACTTTGAACCTCCACATTAGTTGCCTCTAGGGGTTTTCTGTAGGGCTACCCATGTCTTATTGGAAATCAAGTTATGACGACCCTGTACAAATGAGTGTGATGCTTGTCGTGTACTCCTCCCTTGTAGAGCCCTTACACTAACTCTTGCAGGTTTAATATTATACAAGTCATCCTTGTCAAGTAGGGTGAGTGAAGGCATGTTGATGTGTAGCATTATACATTGGAGTCTTTGTTTTGATTTGGCTTCCCTTGAGTTTGGCTGGCTCCGTTGAGAGAGCAAGTCTCTATAGAACCCAGTGGCAACGGCTCTGATCTCCTCGAGCTCAGTAGCTACCGAACTGTCCGGGCTCCCAAGCTGGCGGACTCCTGCTCGAGCATGGCGGGGTCCAGTAATCTTAAAAAACTCCCCAGTCACTCTATCACCAAGCTACGTCCACTGAGAGGCTTGGCGGCGATAGTAAGACTCATGTCTCTACTCCTCTGCCTCTCTAACCTCCTGGCGTGCGTGGTTCAGCTGGGACGCTACCCACCCACATGTAGGCTACTGCTCTTGAAGGTGCTGAAGCGAAGCAAGGCTACGTCTCAGCTGACGCTCTCGCTCGTGAGCCTCTCCTAGTCGTGTCAAGGCTTCAGCGTGCAAAAAAGAGCTGAGCTGGATGAGTCCCTGGGCACACTTGCATCCTGGTCAGAGCTCTGACTATCATGCCATATCCTCTCAATGTCCTCAGCTAGACTAGGATCTGTAAGCACCCTCTCTGGGATCCTGAACTGCAAACTGGTCTCCCGTGTCCTCTCCTCAAGTGTCAAAATAATTGGCGCATGGTCTGAAAAAGAGGTGCCAGCGAGAATGCCAACAGAGCCCCCTCGCTCCCCTAACCTGTCACCCACATAAAAGCGATCAATCTATGATAGATTAGTCCCTCCTTGTCGGCGATCCGACCGAGAGAAGCTAAGACTGTCCTGAGAGTGGGAGAAGGCCTCATGCTGCTGCCATGCATCAGTGATCCTCAGTGTCATGCAAAATCGCTCCCAAGATGCAAGTTCCGTACCCTGCACTGTAACATGACTGCCTCCCACCCTATCGGCTAGGTCCTCAAACATGTTGAAGTCTCCCCTGACACACCAATGTGCGGCCTCTGGTAATGCATCCGTAACCTGGGTCCACAACTCTACTCTAGCACTAGCATGGTTGGGCGCATAGACACTGAGCATCCCAAAGAGCTCATCATGTGTCCTCAAAATGACATACTGTGCTCTACCAGGCACAATGATCCCGCGATCCACAATGGCCTGCTGCCATACATCCGCAATGACCATACATACTCCTCCCTGCCCACCCCAAGGGCAGGGAGGAGTACGTATGGCCTGCCGCCATACATACTCCTCCCTGCCGCCATACATCCGCAATGACCATACATACTCCTCCCTGCCCACCCAAGGGGCCAAAAACCTACAGACCAAAAGGTGTCCCATCTACCAGGCATCACAAAACCATATCTCCGGATCCTACTCTCACCCAAATGGTGCTCCTACATCATCAAAATATCAATACTGCCCCCAACCAGGCATCTCTAAAGCTCTTGCCTCAAGCAACCACGATAACGTATATAATGTGTGCCACCAAGGCCGTGTACATTCCATGAGATGATCCTCATGGATGACCTGCTGAGGTGGATACTGTCTCAGCCGTACGGCGGGCCTTCGCTAGCGGCTTGGATGGAGAATAGTCCCCATCCGAGCGGCTACGAATCTGTCCACCCGCCAGTGTGCTGCAAGAATCTCGGATCAGGCGCGCCAGTGGGGCTGTGTCCCATGGCGACTGCCTCCCACTCAGACAGAGCAACCTTGTGTATGCATACATATCCAGGGTCGCGTGCTAAGTCTGCCACTATGCGAACGACCAAATATCGAATCCCTGAGGCATCCGCACTCCCGGGATCAAGGAAAAAATGAGGCAACTCCCATAGTCGACCTATCACATCTCTCACCTCCAGATCACTTACATGGTGAGAAAACTCAACTGCCTGAGTCTTCAAAGTGCTAAGAGCGAGCTTCAGAGTCCACACTCCCGGTCGCGTGGGCCACAGAGAGGGAATGAGAAGGCCACTGCTGAATCAAGTGCCTCCTCCCCGCGGGCCGGAGGTATCACTACATGAACTTTGATGGGTGTTGGCTCGTGGGGGCCCTCTGCTCCAAAAAGCCGTGTGAAGGAGTAATCAAAAGCCTCTCAGCGCTTTCTAGTGTCAAGACGACTCAGCCGACTGTGGATAGAGGATATCCGTGAAGCCCGAATCGGCATGGTAAGTCTCCTCTGTGGTGCTCGAGCAAGGTCAGTGCTCAAAGCCCTCCGGAGTGCAGGTGAACGCCAGGGGACTGCCAGGGCCTCCCGAGGAGCTGAGGCAAGCGGGGGGGAGGAGGCGAGCGGGGGGGAGGAGGGGGGGAGAAGGGGGTGGAGAAGGAGCTGCTGTCGAAACCGGAGAAGGAGCTGCTGGGAGGAGGCGAAAGTGGAAGCGAGGCGGGAGGGGGGGTGGGGGCGAAGGAGGGGGTGCTAGCATCTCCTGGTCCTTAGTCGGTGCAGGGGTCTCCTCCTGGAGGGGAGCAAAGCTGTTCCTCACGGGAACCCACAGTGATGCTGAGACTGTGGCTGTGCTGCTGCATCGGTCTCTGGGCGTGCTGCTGTGGCTGTCTCCCTCGACGGCGCCCCTGTCCAGGTTGCCACTCTGAGGTCTCTCTGGGCTGAGGAGGTGTCCCGGAGGCTGCCAACCGAGCCGCATCTATGGGCACGGGCCATCAGGGGCCTGCTGCAGCGGTGAAGGTCGGGGTCTCCTGCGAGGGCAGGCCTTGGCCAGGTGGCCGACCTGTCTACAAATAAAGCACTGGTTTGGGAGCCCCGAGAGCTCCACTCTCTGATCAATCCATCCCCCCCCTATCCGAGGTAGCTGAATGACCTTCGGAAGGGAGGAGATGTCAAGAACCAAAACTCTGATCAAAGGTAGCCCAGCTGCTCTAGCCACCACTGAAGCTGCTGTGGGGCCAATCTTGAGCACCAAGCCCACCAGTGCTCCTAGCCTCGAAAGGAGATGTCAGGAACCAAAACTCTGATCAAAGGTAGCCCAGCTGCTCTAGCCACCACTGAAGCTGCTGTGGGGCCAATCTTGAGCACCAAGCCCACCAGTGCTCCTAGCCTCGAAAGGAGTGGAAGGTACTCACGATGGAGTCCAGGGAAGCAAACTGTAACATGGAAAAGGCGCTCTCCCTGCTCAGCCCGCTCTGTTGGGTCAAAGCCATGCTGCCAAGGTCTGAAGAATGCCCGAGCGTCCCTGATGTCAAGGGGACTCATGGCTAGGACCTAGGCCACGCTCTGGGCTGTCTCGAACTCGATCTGATAGTGTCCACGCCCAGTAGCTGAACGTCCAAGATCTTGCCCACATATGTAAGAAGGCGGGATTGGAGAAGATCCCGGATCTCCCCTCTACTGGGACGCGAGTGCCGACTATACGACAGATGGTGGAATGTGCCTGGAGGTGTTCCACCTCTGCGGCGGCGAGGCTCGCTTCCTCTTCTGGCAAAAGAGAAAGCCTGATGGGGGTATCCTCAGGGGCGGGCGAGGGGGCTGCGGAAGAGTCTCTCTCAGGTGGGGCGGGAGGAGTCTCCATCAGAGTCTGAAGCTATGGCAAAGGCGGAGCGAGTGCGGAGAGACCTGCAAGAACCGAGCTGCACACAAAGGGGTGGAGGGGGAAGGCAAAAGGTTAAAAAAAAAAGAAAGAACCCCCAGGGGGCGGAAAAAACCAGAAAGAAGGGGAGGGGGGTGAAGACGGTGAAGAAAAAACCCTAGGGGCGGAGGCGGAAGCAGTGTGAAAGGAGGGGTGGTGGGAAAGAAAGGGCTCGCGGAGGGGGGGGACTGGGCGCTGAAGAGGGGAGGGGGGCGCAAAGGCAAGAAGGTGGGGGGCGGGCGCTTCAGCACAAGAGAGCCAGGCGGAGGGGGGCGCATAAGCGAGGGCAGGCGGGGGGCGAAATGCGGCGCGTGGGTGGGAAGGGCCTGCAGGCAACGTGAGCAGGGGAGGAAAGCGGGAGCTTCAGCGAGAATGCTTGCTCTCCTTGTACCAAGCAAGTATAAGTTAGCAAACATGGATAGGTACCTCGAGCCTTTGATTCATGAGCTTGAGACACTATGGTGAGGTATCAAAGTACATGGATTTTCAAGGCCAATAAATAGGTGTGAGGCGGAGGTGAAACGAGTTTTGCTTTGGACGATGCATGACTATCCCGGGTTCTTGGAGTTCTTAGGTACCTACTTGAACCTTATATGCATGTCTTTAGCCTTTAAACTTTAAGTTTTGCTCTGGACGATGCATGACTATCCCGGGTTCTTGGAGTTCTTAGGTACCTACTTGAACCTTATATGCATGTCTTTAGCCTTTAAACTTTAAGTTTATATCTCTATCTCAATCATCTCAATTTTAAATTAAGTTTGGCAACGTCCAGACATCATGCATGTCCGATTTGCGGACCATCACTTGTTTCGGAAAGACCCTCTACACTTAAGAAGGTGGTGTATGACAAACATCATTGATTTCTCTCTCCTTCACATTCCAAGTATGTGCCACATGATGCCTCACCACTTGTAATGAGAGGTAGAGATTGGTTTGAGGCATACAAAAGCACTCCCAATCCACCACCAAATGGGATTTCTAGACACTCAATCTTCTTTCGACTTCAATATTTGTGTGACATGAAGATCAATCATCTCTTAGATCCCATGCATATCTTCAAAAATGTGGCAACAAATATTTGGGACCATTTAATTGGTAAAAGAGATACAAAGGGTGCAAGGGATGACTTACAAAATATTGGATGCCTTCAAAGTGCATGGCCAATTGAAAGTGAGAGTGGAAAAATAGTCCTACCCAAAAAGGCACCATGGGTATTAACCAACAGGGAGCATAATAAGGTGAAAAGTGTGATTGACTCTTTTTGTACACCAATGGAAGTAATGCATTCATTGAAGGGTGCCTTCAGAAAGACCAAAAATAAAGGAGAGGAACAATTATATGTCCTCAAGACACATGATTGGCACAAGATATTACAGGTATATAAATATTCTCTTATTTCTTTTCTTTTTGTGGTACATAATTTGTAAGCTCATATACTAACTTCCATTTTTTTAATGCATAGTTTATTCTTTTAATTTATATAGGTGGTTCTAGAGATAAGAAGGTGAGAGAGGCTATTTGCAAAATGGGAAGCTTGGTGAGCTATGAATCTTCTCTTCAATTCAGTACACATAATTGCTATGTATGTAGGTACATATCCTTACAAGAGATAGATCCTATATCCATTGAGATGGCTCATCTCAATGCTATTGAGACAGTGTGTATGATCGAGCACAAGTTTCCTAAAATAATTCTCACTAGACATTTGCATCTTGTGATGCATTTGGTGGATGAAGTGGCATTGTGTGGTGTTGTTCATGTTCGATGGATGTTTTTCTTGAAAGGTTCATCTACCTCTACGAAATGTGATCAATATAGAATGGCTTCGTATGGCAATATTGATGGCATCGCAAAATAGAGAGATGATCACAAGAGAAGAGCATGAGTATGCAAGAGGATGTGACTCTCAAGTAAGTACATTCTTCATCTCTATCTCACGGATATAACTTGTTTAATGCACTATACTAAATTTCATGCTTTTGTTTAATGTTAGTACAAACTATATAATGCAATATCGTTAGAGGGAAGGCACTTTTGCAGGGAGTGTGTGGATTCTAAAAGAAACACATTTGATTGTTGTGTGATGGCATCTTTGAGCTAGAAAGTAGAGCTAGTAGACATGATACCAATGTCTTAGAGGACAATCTTGAGAATTATGGATCTATTTAATATAATATTCTTGAGGTTGGATATAGAGCATTTAGTATATTCATCTTTGATTTCAAATGGTTCAAGGTGATATATAGAGGTGCTCAAGTAACCATGAAGAAACATCCAAATGGGTTCTTTCAAATTGATTCCATCAAGTTTTGGAATGATGAGAAAGATACCTTTGTACTACCTCAATACTGTCAATAGGTTAGTAACCCAACCAATCCCAAATTAAATCTTGATGTGGTATAATAAAATTATAACCCTTTTGCTTTGTGATATTAGGTTGCGATCGAATTGATCCAAAGTTGGGATTGGTTATACAAGTTTTCCCTCGTTTCAAAACATATCTTTCAAGATCAAGATGTGGAGGCTGAATCTCCAAATGAGGTGCAAGTCAGGGATTTAATATTCACGTGATCACAAGATTTTTTGTGATAATAACACATGTGAACAAGTTATTCACATGTTCTCATGTTACCGTTCACAAAATAACAGGTCACTTGCCATTTGGGAACCCCTTAAAAACTTGGCTACACATGGAAATAAGCTATTCACATGTTCTCATGTTACCATCTTCACATAATAGCAGGTCAGTGGCCACCTAAGAAGATTTTTTATGCCCGAAAAAGAATTTTTTTAGGCCCTTGTGAAAGCTTTGTGAATATAACATGTGATCACAAGATTTTTTGTGTTATTAACATATGTTATTTACATGTTCACATGTTTTCATTTACGTCAGTGAAATTCCTAGTGCAAGTACTATCTCAAATTGGCTCATTGGAACAAGACAATGAAGAAAATATTTTGGATGGGCCGATGAAGAGCGTGAGGAACATCAATCGGAAGAAGATGATGAGTCACCTATCAATTATGACAATGCTTCATTGGATCATGATAGTGATCACTTAGTGATATACTAGAACTTGTTTCATTTTCTGACTTTCTTTGGATTGTTAGTTTTTCATCATGTTTGCCCATGCGACGAGATCAAATTTTCTTTTGGGATTTTGTATGTTGTGTCACACATATGGGTTTTTTTGGCTCAATGTGTGGTGGCTTTTGATGTAGATGCTTTTGCAGCCCATGTATCTTTTGGCTCTTTTGTGTTTATGTCCCATTTTGGGTTTATGTCCTCTACAGGCTCCTTTTCCTTGTCTTTTAATTCGACCTTAGTCTTGATAGTTTGTAGTCTCTTGTTCTTCTTGGGTTTAGAAGGTTTTGGTTTTTCTTTTGGGTTTTGCTTTAAAGCATGTTATTCTAACCATGTTGAGGTATTGTCTTTTGCATTCTTTTTTACTTTTCCTCGTGCCTTAGCTTGTAAACGTGTAAGCACATTCAAGGGTACTATAGACAATTTCCCATTTTGTACACTTAAGATGTTAAGAGTTGTATTTTGTGAGACAAGTTGCATGGAATCAACTTGTGTTGGGCAATATTGGAACTTGTGGTCAATGCCACATCATTCACACATGGGTCGCAAAATTTCAATGACCATGTGCATGGAAGTATTCCAAACTGTGTAGTCTGCCACCTTGTGAGGTCCATGATAATAGAAACACTGGAGTGTTTGATTAACTGCTTCCTGAATGAATGAGTAATTTATACCCTTTGGACTGTTTCAGTTTGTTGCACGGGAAATGGAAGTTTTAAGTCAATTGTGGATGAAGTGGGACACTTTTTAGTATCATGGTCAAAGGTTTTACAATATATGCTGTATAGAAGAACAGGTGCCTTGTATGTACAATGAGGAGGTTGCACTCAACACAAGGTATTTTGTTCCTTACTTGTAGAGGCATTGAGGATGTCTGGTTTTGAAGGATCTCATCCTCTTTTAGAGATGTTGTCTATAAGGTTTTAAGCAAGGCTGCATAAAATTATGGGAATGTCAATTTCGAGATCGATCTTTCTTTTTCCATTGCTTCACTTGGTTTAGATATGGAACACCTTGTAGCATGATCATCTTCTAGAGCATGTTGTCATCTAAACGTATTGCTTCTTTACAACATTGATCGAATGTTTTCGGATTGGATACAATGATCAAGTTTTACAATGATCAAGTTGTGAAACATCTCTTCAATTGAATATCGTTTAATTTTTCCCATGACTCACAACGTTAGTCTAAGAGTTTTATCTGAAGGATAAAATCTCTAATGGATTCATTTGGTTGACGCTCAATTGAATAGAGTTTTGCTGCTGCACTCCACCGATCACTTTATTTGGAAAATCCATGTATAAAGGCTGATTTCAAGGTTTTAAAGTTGGTCTTGATCGCAGGCATCAATGTGATGAACTATCGACTAGCTTTTCCCTCTAAGCATAGGTTCAACAAATGTAACTTGGTGGGACAATTGGGATTTCCAAAGGCTTCACATCTATGTTCAAACATTTGAATGAATTGAACAAGGTTTATTGTTCCATCGTATTTGCCCATAATCTTAAAAATTTGTACGGCCGTATAACTGTATGAGTCACTAAGGTTGTATGTGAGTGCTCTTGCTGGGAGAGACTTACTTAGTCCTTAGGCTACCCCCCTTCCTAGACTAGTCTCAGTATTTCCCATATCTCTATGCATAAGTCCATTTCCTAAGCCCGGCACCCAAGGGTGCAATAAACATGAGGTTAAATGAATAAGGCCTCTTACCTCAACAATCTCAAGCCAACCAAGAGAAAAAAACAACACAAGCTTAGACAAAAAATACAACATGTGATATTAGGACATTGTTACGACCTCCTACAATACTACTTAGACAAGCCAGTGGACAATTCCCCTTTCGGATGATAGCTTCTGAGGACTTTCCACATGCTCCCCACTATTAAAGCCAAAGGCACCTCCTCTTTTACAAGAGAAGTATAGTGAGAAGATCGAGGGATCCCCCTCCACTATAACCAGCTACTCATGGATAACCACTCCTAGCTAGACAAGCACCATTCTAGATGGCATATAACAATGCCCATAATCTCTTGACCTAAACCATAGCGTATGCATAGTCTAAACCATACGCTATACATAGCCTATGCATAGGCTATGCATACCCTATGTATAGCCTATGCATACGCCATGCATAGCCTATGCATACCCTATGCATACGCTATGCATACCCTATGCATATAGCCTATGCATAGGATATGCATAGCCTAAGCATAGCATCTGCATACCCTATGCATAAGACCACCAATGCATAGCATATGCAATCCCTATGCATAAGGCCTATTCATAAGGTCTTATGCATAGGACTATACATACGCTATGCATACCTATGCATACGCCATGCATAGCGTATGCATACCCCATGCATGCGCCATGCATAGCCTATGCACAGGCTATGCATAGCCTATGCATACGCTATGTATGGGCTATGCATAGTGTATGCATACGCTATGCATATGCCATGCATAGCCTGTGCATACGCCATGCATAGCCTATGCATATGCTATGCATGGGCTATGCTTAGCCTATGCATACACTATGCATATGCCATGCATAGCCTGTGCATATGCCATGCATAGCCTATGCATAGCCTAGCCTATGCATAGGCTATGCATAGCCTATGCATATGCCATGCATAGCCTGTACATAGGCTATGCATAGCCTATACATATGCTATGCATAGCGTATGCATACCCTTTGCATAAGGCATATGCATAGCATATGCAAGCCCTATACATAAGGCATATGCATAAGGACTACTCATAAGGCATATGCATAGCATATGCAAGCCCTATACATAAGGCATATGCATAAGGCCTATGCATAAGGACTACTCATAAGGCCTATACGTAAGGGCTTATGCATAGGGCTATGCATAGCCTTTGCATACTCTCTGCATAGGGTATGCATAAGGCCTATAGGCTCTTGACCTAAACCTAATCCCTGGCACCCCCAAGGGTATAGAAACACAAAGAGAAGAAGCATAAACAAAGAGGGATTACCTCTACTAGCCAAATCCATATGAACCGCTACGTGGTTGGAACCCTTGGTGGTTGTTCGCTTGAATAGACTACAAAAAATTATCATAATAAATAAAAACATTAGCTCATTAGTTCATAATAAGCACTATGCATAAGCCCTATGCATACGCTATGCATACACTATGCATAAGGCCTATACATAAGCCCTATGCATACGCTATGCATACACTATGCATAAGGCCTATACATAAGCCCTATGCATAGCCTATGCATATGGCCTAGGCATAGCCTATGCATAAGGCTATGCATGAGCCCTCTTGCATAAGGCCTATGCATAGCTTTATTGCAATAGCTATGCATAGCCTATGCATAAGGCTATGTATAAGCCCTATGCATAACCCTATTGCATGAGAGGGCTATGGATAGGGCCTATGCATAAGGCCCTAATGCATAAGAGAGGTATGCATAAAGCCTATTGCTTAAGAGGGCTCTGAATAGGGCCTATGCATAAAGCCTATTGCTTAAGAGGGCTCTGAGTAGGGCCTATGCATAAGGCCCTAATGCATAAGAGAGGTATGCATAAAGCCTATTGCTTATTGACCTAACCCTAATCCCCGACATCCAAGGGAAAAAAACACAAAGACAAGAAGCATAAGAAAAAAATGAATAAAGAGGGCTTACCGTATGAGAGGCTATGCCCAAAACCCTTCTCACTTGAATAAACCTACAAAAAAGAAACATAATAAATAAAAAAGTTAGTCATGTCATTACCACATTAGTAAGCAAGAAGAACAAGAGAAAAAAGAGGTGAGTACCCTAAACCCTACTCTTAATGCATAAGTGAATGGAGAAAGTAGCTTATGTTAAGCCTAAACCCTAGCTCTATGCATAGAATGTTTAATAGAATGCTCCATCAAAGCTCTCTAATAGAGCTCTATGCATTAGGCTAGGGCTAGGGCAAGGGAGAGAAAAGAGAGGGAAAGGGAGAAAAACCCACATAAAGCTCTGTTCAGGCTTTCCATAAAAGCTTGGAAGAAGACAAAGATTAAACAAAACCATGAAACCTTCAAGAAAGCAAGAAAGGGATTAGCTTGGAGAGGGAGACTTGAGCTATGAGAAGGGGTGTGGTGGGAGGAATACTTGGGCTGCAGGCGTAGGGCTGTGCATGTGCAAGATAGGGAAAGTAGGTATGTATTGACACCCATCATTGGCAAAGATTTAGGCGGGAGTCACAATTCCCAATTTGCTCTGCTGAGGATAAAAATTTTGATGCTAGCTTCGCTGGAGCAATGCATTTTCACTGCTGGGCAACGGATTTTTGCTACTGGGCAGTGCAAAAAAACGCTGTTGTGATCGCTGTTTAGTAGCGAAATCCTGGGTAATTTTTTGTTTGCAGTACTGGATGTTATTGTATTTTGTATGAACCCTAAATCAATTTTAGCCAAGTTAAAGATGTTTGATAGTGATCATTAAGGGCCGAAAGTTGGATTCAAGGCATGGTTGAGAAAAAAAAATTCGATGTATGTGTGATCGATGATGCAAGGGCCAGTATATACGACAACATCGTATAAAAATTGAGCATGTCCGGACATATAGTCCTCATGAGGCAGTGGCACGACCAAGTGCAGATGATGACATGGAGGAGAACCATAGGAGAGTTCTAGGTAACATGCCACACCATTTGGTGATATTGGGTATAGTGCGGAAGGTGGCAAGACTTCATATGGAAAGCATGGCTGAGACTCATCTTTCCCAACCAATGAATGAGGTGGCTCTGCCACATGAGGAGGAAGAGAATCTCATCATGGACAACAAGGTGAATGAATTCTTTGGACAGGAGGTCATAGATGATAGTGAGCAAGCTCCAATGTCACAACAGGAGGAAACCTTGCATAGAGAGGCAAGCACCCCTTTATATGTTCATAATCTACACTATGAGAAAACTTGGAGCTATTGAACTTACAAACAACTTATGGATGGAGTGATGCAAGTGTCACAAGTCTTCTTCGGTAAGACTGCCTCATTCTATTCTCTCAAATAGAAAATATTTCATGTTCTATATACTCTCCTTGCTAATATTTTGACATTACCGTATGTTGTAGGCTTCTCAAGAACATTCTTCTCCCTCAATATCTATTACCAAACTCATGAGATGGGTGTCCTAAAATGCACTCTATGCTAGGTATGGATTACACAAAAATACATAATGTCCCAGTGATTGCATGCTATTTAGAGGGGTTAATAAAGATGCAACATAATGTCTACAATGTGGGAAGAGCTCCTAAAGGGATTATTTACAAGGAGATAAAGTTCCCCGAAAGATTTTGAGACACTTCCCTATCATTCCTTGCATCTAACATAGGTTTAAATGTAAGGGGATTGAAAAACTCATGAGACGAGGCATGCTACTCGTCATTTGACCAATGGCATCATGAGGATCATAGCTGATTCACTGGCATGGCAGCATGTAGAGCATCAATGGCTAGAGTTTAACATGAAGAGTGGACTAAGGACCAAAGAAAACAATTAAAAAAATAATTTTTGACACAGTGTGGGGATCTCCCCACATGAAGTAGGTGCCTTTTTCTCATCATTCTCCCAATTTTTAATCAATAAAATGAGATATTTTCATCTCTCCTCTCTCCTATTTCAAAACTAGATCCAAAAAGTAACCTGAACTAACCCAAAAATGGTAAAAAATTGACCAAATTGGTCTAGAAAATTCTAGAATTAGTATGGTTAGAGGATCACTTTTTCCTATCAATAGAAGTCTCCTCCTTTGTAAAAGCTTAATGGTATTTATGCACTATTACTCTGCTCTTGTCCCAAGCCATCTACTTTGAATTTTTTAATAGTTCAATTGTTTTTGGCCTAATCCTCATTAATTATTAAAATTGATTTCTATGCATAGAAAGATGCATAAAGGATTTTTTTTAATTACAAAAGTGTTATTCTTATCAAATTTGATTTTTATGGATAGAAAGATGCATAAAGGAATTTTTTTGATTAGAAAAGTGTTATTCTCATTGAATTTTATTTTTATGCATAGAAAGATGCATAAAGGAATTTTTTTAATTACAAAAGTGTTATTCTCATTAAATTTTATTTTTATGCATAAAAAGATGCATAAAGGAATTTTTTATTACAAAATTGTTATGCTCATTAAATTTGATTTTTATGCATATAGAAACATGCATAAAGGAAATTTTTTTATTACAAAAGTGTTATTCTCATTATATTTGATTTTTATGCATAGAAAATGCATAAACAAACTTTTTTATTACAAAAGTGTGATTCTTATTAAATTTGATTTTTATGCATAAAAAGATGCATAAGGGAACTTTTTTATTATAAAAGTATTATTTTTATTAAAAAAAATTATGCATAAATAGATGCAAGAATTTTTATATCAAAATTAGAATTCTCTTAAATTCTATGAGTATTTGATAAATGCATAAATAAATACTCCAAAAGAGAAATTTCTATCATTTTATATTCACACGGATTGTAAAGAGAGAATGTAGGAAATCTATTGAGATCAAAATATTCAAACAAATGATTAATCTATTCTTCATTGAATTCCTATAACTAATTTAGAAATCAATTCAATGAATATTCAAAGAAAGAAATTCAGTAAAATAGTAACTGAATTATTAAACTTTTTTGAGAAAGACAGATCAGGAAAAATCTTATACGACTGACTCGAACCTTGAATCAGACCAAGACCAAACTCTTTCATCAGTTTCGAGGAAAGAAGGTGTGACCAATTTAGAAAAATACACTCAAAACTCCCACCAAATCTGAAACTAAGTTTGAGACCCTTCGAATTGATCTGTGCATCAAGGTTAGAGAATTCGAGGAGTTCTAATATGAAATTCACAATTCCAATCAAGAAGTTTTGCGGATACTAATTCAAGAGATACTCCTTGTATTCACAAGAAAATCAAATTGAAAACTTGCATAGAAATGAGATGTGATGTGAATAGATGTGATGATATGTGATGTGAATAGATGAGATGAGATGCAATGTGAATCAGATAGATGTGAATGTGAGTGGATGAGATGTAATGTGATGTGAATGAATGAGATGTGATGTCATGGGAATCAGGATGTAAATGAATGATATGGGATGTGAATGGATGTGAATGTGTATGTGAAGAATGGATGTGAATGTGTATGTGAAGAATGGATGTGAATATGTATGTGAAGATGTGTATGTGAAGAATGGATGTGAATGTGTATGTGAAGAATGGATGTGAATTTGTATGTGTAAATGGATGTGGATGTGTATGTGAAGAATGGATATGGATGTGTATGTGTATGTGTAAATGGATGTGGATGTGTATGTGAAGAATGGATATGGATGTGTATGCGAAGAATGGATGTGAATGTGTATGTGAAGAATGGATGTGAATGTGTATGTGTAAATGGATATGAATGTGTATGTGAAGAATGGATGTGGATGTATGTGAAAGAATGGATGTGGATGTGTATGTGAAAGAATATGATGTGATGTAAAGAGATGTGATGTGACATGAATATATGTGGATGTGAAGTGATAGATATGAATGTATGGATAGATGTGAGTAGTCGTACATATAAATGATTGGATGGATGTGAATGAATGAGATATGATGTGTATGAATGAGATATGATGTGGATAGAAGTGATGTGATATAATGTGGATAGAATGTATGTGATGGGATGGTTATGAGAATGAATGTGGATAGAATGTATGTGATGGGATGGTTATGAGAATGAATGTGGTGGATATGAATGAATGAATGTGATGGATATGAATGAATGTGATGTGATGAATGTAAATGGATGTGATGTAAAATAATGTGATGGACGTGAATAGATGTGATGTGATGTAAATCGGGATGTGAATGAATGAGATGTGATGTCATGTGAATCGGCATGTGAGTGAATGAGATGTGATGTCATGTGAATCGGCATGTGAGTGAATGAGATGTGATGTAAATTGGGATAGATGTGAGATGTGATGTGAATGAATATGATGTGATGAGATGTGGATATGGGTAGATGCGAGTGGATGAGATCTGATGCGGTTAAAGGAGGAAAGATGTGATGAGATGTGGATATGGGTAGATGCGAGTGGATGAGATCTGATGCGGTTAAAGGAGGAGGAAAGATGTGATGAGATGGAAAATGATGTGATGAGAATGGGAATACATGAAATAAATGAGGATTGATGTAGAACAATGTGGAAACACAAGAGTTTGTTATAGAAACTACATTTATGATCTATTTTTAAATGAGTGTTTTATGTCAAAAATGCTGGGAAAGAATTTTAACCGTCTTGTGAATGAGGTCGTGGAGACGTAACTATTGAAGTTGTAATAGGTGACGGAGAGTTAACGAAGGATGTATCGCGTAGCAAGGTCGGTCGAGGTCTTGACCAGCCTCGGTTTGATTTGAAGGGTGAGCTTCCGGTACGGTACGATGTGGATGAGGGAATAAGGAAGCAGCCTATGAGTGAAGCACTAGGTGACCTGCGAAGGATCCTAAAGGGTGCTGACCATATGGTGTTGGGGCTCTCGGTGGCCGAAGATACCCACATGTACATCATGGAAGATATTAGAGCAAGGAGGAAGAGTTGTTTTCTTAATTTTAGCATGGATTTGGTTGATTGACCTTGCTGGTCCTCAACGGATGAGTCCATGGCTCTTTTTTATGGATCTATTGGTTGATCTTGCTAAATCTTCAATGGAGATTCCATATTGATTTTTATAAGAAGTGAATATTTTGCCGAGTACTACGAGCTAGGAACTATCAAAAAGGACCCTGAGTGGAAAGGTGGCGAGCGTTGTGGTTGCCAATGATGCCATAGGTACACTGATGAAGGAAAAATTAGAAATTAGGATTCAACCGGATATTTTGGAGGATTATGATTGGTGATACTATAGTTTCATTAGAAGATTATTTTAAAGATAGCTGAATTTGTAAGAAAGGCAATTTCATATTGGGTGTGTAAGTGGTGTGAGTAGTTTTAAGTTCGCATGAATATCCAGCTAGGGGGCTTGGGAACTCTTTTCCCTGGTACCCTGGACAAAACCTAACCAAATTCTTAAATGGATCCCATCACTACAGTGGTTGGGAAGTTGGCTAACCCATGGGAGTGGATGGGGTTAGAGGTTGGACTGATGGATCCCTAATATGAGACTCAATTCTATTATGGTACGATAGATGAAGTAAATCCTGAATAAAAATTGTTCTATGGAAAAGAATCACCGGCTGTGCCTCTCAATGAGGAAAAAAGCGTTGGTCTCTATGATCCAAGTGCAAGACTTTTCCTTGATCCGATTATGGGAACTTACGGGTTCGGTCAGATCAGTTTAGCTAGTTAAGACCCTTGACTACGTTAGAGTAAAAATATCCTGGAGGAATCGCCCATGCTTTCCGGGCGAGGGAAGTTTTTCCGGGTTCGGTTTTGGAAGAACCGAGGGATTAGTCTTTTGTACGGATATACATGGACGAGGCCCCGAGTGAAGGACCCTGCCCAGCACAAGAAGTGCTACTTCCGCTGCTGCTAGCACCCCAGGATTCATTGCGCGAAGGGGGACATGGATTATTCAGTTGGTATCAAAGCAAATTGGCTAAAGTGGATCAACCGAGAAGCCAAAAATGTCAAAAATTTATGAAGTATCAGTAAAAAGTTAGAAATGTGTCATGAAATTCATACAAATTGATATTCAGACTGAAATTCATAAATTAGTAATTGGGTCTTCAGATGGAAGTACCGCAACTGCATGGAATCCCTGGCTTGCTTGAGGCCTAGACATGTTGGTATTTACCTTATAATTCCAAGGACCATTGACTACCCGTATATATCGAGGGTATAACTGCAGCTCTTTACTGGCAGTATATACGAGTAAATCTAAGACCTTGAAATTATAAGCAAAAAGGCTATCCAGATGATGAATTCGAATGTGGTTGATATGATTTTAAAATTCTGGTTGAGAACTGATGAGTTGATTTGGATTCTGATTGAAAAATGATGATTCCTCAATTTTGGTTGAAAAGCGATAAGCTGAGCAAAACCACAATGAGGATGAATGGGACGAGTCCCTATGATGATGTTCGTAATTGGAATGACGATAATGACTTCAGCAAATCACTATGAGATTAGTGGATTGTGCTGATAGATTGCCACTGTTAACACTTGAACTGGTGGATCAAGTTAACGGATGACGAATTAAAAACCTGTATAATTGAAATTCCCATGGAGGAATGTTCATATGGAAATTTTAGTCTAATGGACCATTATTCTGTTAAGGATATGAATGATATGATCTGAAAGAATTGTTATTTGATGATGAGTTCTATATAAGGGATCTTTATTCCAGGATTTTGTTGGGTTCACCAGACTATAACGAACCCTAGAATCAGTTGGATCTTAAGGGAAAGAGTTGTCCTCTAGTTTGCGAGATGAGGACATCTCGAATTTTTTAAGTGGGGTAGGATGTAAGATTCCTCCCTCCAGCTTTTGAGGTGTGCAGGTGTAAGAACCTCCCCTTCTGATCTTATAAGTATTCTTCTGTCTGAAATAAAAGAAAGATCATGTTTTACCCTGTTTTGTCCTAGAGAGAGAAAATATCTAGAGAGAGGTAATTCAAAATTGAGACATTTTTGGATATAAAAATCCTCCTAGTGTCCAAAATGGTTTCCCCTGAAACAAAAATTCAAAAAGAACTTTCCAATGTGCAATTGGAATTAATTGAAAATATGTATAAAGGACCTTAGCCTAAGGGTCCAGATTTTCAAAAAAAAAAGATTATGGTCCAATTAAGGTTCCTATGGACTAATAAGATTAATCTGATATATTGAAGAATACAAGAAAAACCCCCCAAAAATGAGTAAATGCTCACATAAGATGAAGAGTGGACTAAGGACCAAAGAAAGCAATTAAAAAAATAAATTTTGACACCTCGGTGTGGGGATCTCTCCACATGAAGTAGGTGCCTTTTTCTCATCATTACCCCCAACTTTTAATCAGATATTTTCATCTCTCCTCTCTCCTATTTCAAAACTAGATCCAAAAAGTAAGCTGAACTGACCCAAAAATGGTCAAAAATGACCAAACTGATCTAGAAAAATCTAGAATCAGTTTGCTTAGTTAGAGGCTCACTGTTTCCTATAAATAGAAGCCTCCCCCTTTGTAAAAGCTTAATGGTGTTTATGCACTGTTACTCTGCTCCTGTCCTAAGCCATCTACATTGAGTTTTTTAATAATTCAATTGTTTTTGGCCTAATCCTCCCCAAAGTGAATTGGTGACCACTCTTGCTTCAAACAAGAGTAGAATCCTCAATCTCTCAAGAAAAACAAGAGCTTACAAGCTCCATGTAAGCTAATTTTCTTACTTGTTTAATGAAGAATCTATGGTTTTCTTAATGTTTATGTTTTGCAGATGTTGAATAAAATTCAAATGCTATGCCTTGCCTTTGATAAAAAGGCCACCCCCTTATCTTCTTTACATTCCAACCTTTCTCAATCCTAGAAAGATTAACTAAAGGATTAATTAAACTCTTTTTATTATTTACTAGATTAGAGTTCTATAAATCTAAATTGGGTTAATTTAAGTTAAATAAAGAATGATAAAAATGAGAAATGGTCAGCCATACAAAGGAGGATATGAGAATTTTGTGAAAAAGAAAGTTTGTTTTTATGTTATTCCAAAAAAGAGTGATTCCCACCATTTTTGCATCTAATAGAAATATTCTAATTACTCCATATACATATTCACCTATGAATATGCATGGATATCACTGATATTAATTATTAAAATTGATTTCTATGCATAGAAAGATGCATAAATGAATTTTTTTATTACAAACGTGTTATTATTATCAAATTTAATTTTTATGCATAGAAAAATGCATAAAGGAATTTTTTTATTAAAAAAGTGTAATTCTTATTAAATTTGATTTTTATGCATAGAAAGATACATAAAGGAATTTTTGTAATTACAAAAGTGTCATTCTCATTAAATTTATTTTTTATGCATAGAAATATGCATAAAGGAATTTTTTATTACAAAAGTGTTATTCTCATTGAATTTGATTTTTATGCATAGAAAGATGCATAAAGGAAATTTTTTAATAACAAAAGTGTTATTCTCATTAAATTTCATTTTTATGCATAGAAAGATGCATAAAGAATTTTTTTTATTACAAAAGTGTTATGCTCATTAAATTTGATTTTTATACATAGAAAGACGCATAAAGGAATTTTTTAATTACAAAAGTGTTATTCTCATTAAATTTAATTTTTATGCATAGAAAGATGCATATTAAAGGAATTTTTTTATTACAAAAGTGTTATTCCTATTAAATTTGATTTTTGTGCATAAAAAGATGCATAAAGGAATTTTTTTATTATAAAAGTGTTATTTTTATAAAAAATCATTTTTATGTATAAAGAATTTCTTTTTTTTAGTGTTATTCCTATTAAATTTCATTTCATGCATAAATAGATGCATAAAAGGATTTTTTTAATAAAAGAGTTTTTCCCATTGAAGTCAATTTTTATGCATAAATAGATGCATAAAGAAATTTTATATCAAAATTAGAATTCTCTTAAACTCTATAAGTATTTGATAAATGAATAATTAAATACTCTAAGAGAGAAATTTCTATCGTTTTATATTCACAGGGATTGTAAAAAGAGAATTCAGGAAATCTATCGAGATCAAAATATTCAGATAAATGATTAATATATTCCTCATTCGTACTAATTTAGAAATCAGATTAGTGAATATTCAAAGAAAGAAATTTAGTAAAATAGTAACAAAATTATCAAACCTTTTTGTCAGGAAAAATCTTATTCGACTTGAACCTTGAATAAGACTATGACCAAGACCAAACTCTTTTGTCAATTTCGAGGAAAGAAGGTGTGACCAATTTAGAAAAATACACATAAAACTCCCGCCAAATTTGAAACTAAGTTTGAGACCCTTCGAATTGATATGTGGATCAAGGTTATAGAATTCAAAGAATCCTAGTATGAAATTCAGAATTCCGATCAAGAAGTTTTGCGGATATTGACTCAAGAAATACTCCTTGTATTCAAAAGAAAATCAAACTGAAAACTTACATAGAAGTGAGATGTGATGTGAATAGATGTGATGATATGTGATGTGAATAGATGAGATGACATGCAATGTGACCAGATAGATGTGAATGAGTGAATGAGATGTAATGTGATGTGAATCGGGATGTGAATGAATGAGATGTCATGTCATGGGAATCACGATGTAAATGAATGATATGGGATGTGAATGGATGTGAATGTGTATGTGAAAATGGATGTGAATGTGTATGTGAAGAATGGATGTAAAGAATGGATATGAATGGATGTGAGTGTGTATGTGTAAATAGATGTGAAGAATGGATGTGAATGTGTATGTGTAAATAGATGTGAATGTGTATGTGAAGAATGGATATGGATGTGTATGTGAAGAATGGATGTGAATGTGTACGTGAAGAATGGATGTGAATGTGTACGTGAAGAATGGATGTGAATGGATGTGAATGTGTATGTGAAGAATGGATGTGAATGTGTATGCGAAGAATGGATATGGATGTGTATGCGAAGAATGGATGTGAATGTGTATGTGAAGAATGGATGTGAATGTGTATGTGTAAATGGATATGGATGTGTATGTGAAGAATGGATGTGAATGTGTATGTGCAGAATGGATATGGATGTGTATGTGAAGAATGGATGTGAATGAGTATGTGAAAAGAATGCATGTGGATGTATGTGAAAGAATGGATGTGGATGTGTATGTGAAAGAATGTGATGTGATGTAAAGAGATGTGATGTGACATGAATATATGTGGATGTGAAGTGATAGATATGAATGTATGGATAGATGTGAGTAGTCGTACATGTGAACGATTGGATGGATGTGGATGAATGAGATGAGATGTGTATGAATGAGATATGATGTAGATAGAAGTGATGTGATATAATGTGGATAGAAGTGATGTGATATAATGAGATATGATGTAGATAGAAGTGATGTGATATAATGTGGATAGAATGCATGTGATGGGATGGTTATGAGAATGAATGTGGTGGATATGAATGAATGAATGTGATGGATATGAATGAATGTGATGTGATGGGTGTAAATGGATGTGATATAAATGAATGTGATGGACGTGAATAGATGTGATGTGATGTGAATCGGGATGTGAATGAATGAGATGTGATGTCATGCGAATCGGGATGTGAGTGAATGAGATGTGTTGTAAATTGGGATAGATATGAGATGTGATGTGAATGAATATGATGTGATGAGATGATGTGAATGAATATGATGTGATGAGATGTGGATATGGGTAGATGCAAGTGGATGAGATTTGATGCGGTTAAATGAGGAAAGATGTGATGAGATGGAAAATGATGTGATGAGAATGGGAATACATATGAAATAAATGAGGATTGATGTGAAACAATGTGGAAAGACAAGAGTTCGTTATAGAAACTGTATTTATGATCTATTTTTAAATGATTGTTTTATGTCAAAAATGTTAGAGAAGAATTTTGACCATCTTGTGAATGAGGTCGTGGAGACCTAACTGTTAAAGTTGCAATAGCTGATGCAGAGTCAACGGAGGACGTCTCGCGTAGCAAGGTCGTCGGCCGAGGTCTTGACCAGCCTCGGTTCAATTTAAATGGTGAGCTTCCGGTACGGTGGATAAGGGACCAAGGAAGCAGCCTATGAGTGAAGCAGTGTGAAGGATCCTAGAGGGTGCTAACCATACGGTGCTTGGGCTCTAGGTCGCCGAAGATACCCACACGTATGTCGTGGAAGATATTGGAACAAGGAGTAAGAGTTGTTTTCTGAATTCGGGCATGGATGTGGTTGATTGGCCTTGCTGATCCTCAACGGATGAGTCCATGGCTCTTTCTTATGGATCTGTTGGTTGATCTTGCTGAATCTTCAACAGAGATTTCATTTTATTATTTATAAATGAATGTATTGCCGGGTACTATGAGCTAGGAACTATCAAAAAGGCCCCTGAGTGGACAGGTGGTGAGCGTTCTGGTTGCCAACAATGATGCCATAGGTACACCGATGAAGGAAAAATTAGAAATTAGGATTCAACCGAATATTTTGAAGGATTATAATCACTGAAACTATAGTTTCATTAAAAGATTGTTTTAAAGACAGCTAAATCTGTGTGAAAGGCAATTTCATATTGGGTATGTAAGTGGTGTGACATTAGGAACTCAATGGAGTCTTTTTGGGCCCTTTTATTTGCCATTGCCTAATGGAGGTGATTAAGAAATAGACAAATAGGGAGATTACATGTGGACTGAAACCAATGGTTTGTAAGAGCCTAGAAGGTAGTGGTCAAACTTAGAATAATAGGCTAAATAGGCTCTTTTTTAATTTTTAAAATCACCTAAAACTCAAAAAATTTACACATATATGAAAATTTCCTCTATTTTTTATAGAAAAGGATAGCTGCAGCCATCATTAAGTAAGGTCTCTAAAGTGATAGAGGCCCAAAAACGAGCTCCTATCATTATCTTGCATTCAATGCACATTCCCCTTCCCTCTCTCCCATCTTCCCTCCAAAATGCTCTCTCTTCCCCCTTTCTCATAGCAGGGCGTTTTTCACTCTCTATACTACTTTTAGCTATCTACCTCTTGATCGATCTCTCTCTTCACTCACAAACCTAGATCTATAGCTGTAGAAGCTTGATCTGCAACCTCCTCTCAGAAGCTATGGAAGTTTGATCCTCACTTACATTTCCTTACTTCATCCTTCTACCTTGTCCAACCTCTTTTTACAGAGTGTAATAGCAGAGCCAAGCTATGGAAGCTTGATCTGCAACCTCCTCTCAGAAGCTATGAAAGTTTGATCCTCACTTACATTTCCTTACTTCATCCTTCTACCTTGTCCAACCTCTTTTTACAGAGTGTAACAATAGAGCCAAGCTATGGAAGCTTGATCTACAACCTCTTCTCAGAAGCTATGGAAGTTTGATCCTCACTTACACTTCCTTACTTCATCCTTCTACCTTGTCCAACCTCCTTTTACAGAGTGTCACAGTCGAGCCAAGCTATGGAAGCTTGAGTTGCAAATGCTTTGGCTCTCATAATCTTACTCATTGTCTTCTCTCACCCCCTCTAATATCCTCTTTCAAAGTGCAGTAATAGCACAGCCAAGCCCTTGGAACTTGTTCTATAACTGCTTCTCTTATGTACATCTCCCTAGTCTAAGTTTTTTTCTCACCATTCTATTTTCCTTTGCCATCAAGGTTTATAATCTCCCTAATATATACATGTGATGTCTTCTTCTAAAGCTCGAAGGCCTCCGATCAGTATTCAATCTCTCTCTCGTAGCAGTGGTCAAGATGAGGATGGGCACTGGAACATCAAACAGTACGAGAAGTGGAATTCGATCACGATGCAGCCTAGTACAAGAGGAACCCACAAGGTGTCAAAGCGATATGTTGCTATACAAAGTCACCATTGGAAAGGGCAGATATTGGAGCTCAAACAAGATCGTGATGGAAAAAAGCTAGCCAAGGTCCAACATGGCAACAGAGCTGACACTAGCAGACCATGACCATCGTCAATGATTTCCTGCAAATTGTAAGTCATTTCACCACTTTATATTCTTGTTTTTAAATCAATTGTGTGCTAATAATGGTATACTGAGCACTGCTTTGATTGTTCTTGGGTTCCTCTGCGTAGATATTTTTTCCTCAAACTATAGTGAGTGGGAGCCTATGGAGGCAATTTCAGGAACCTTTGAAGCATACCATGTGGAGCTTGGTAGTTTAATCTTTGGAGGGTGTCCAGCTGCACAACTTCTTGCACGAAACATCTTCTTCTATGAGGATATATATGTGGTTCCCACGACAACAAATGGTACTGGAAAATTAGTTCCAGAACCTACACCAACTCTCACATCTATTGAATGGCCAATTCCAGACAATGCTTCAGTGGTCATGGCTTGTTTGTTGCAAATCGAAAGCAAGGTGCAAAATGCCATGAAGTGCACATATGGATCTCACAAAAAGGCAACCATAACCTGCTTCATACCTCTACACCTCTTTGTGTACCTGTTTCGTACAAGTGACACACATCGCATCCCAACTTTATGGATTGCAAAGGGGGAGAGAGCTCTCACTTGTTTCTTATCACCTGCATGGGATAAAAAAGTTGTTCAACACAATGGAGACACCATCAGATGCGGAGTAATAGTTGAGAAGATTGTGATGTGCTACCATATTGCCAACCAATAGTTGTCCATTGCATTTCCTTACAGGTGATGGAAGCTTACAAATGGAGAATGGGAGGCGTTAGACTCTGATAACACCTCTACAGAACAGGGTGTGCTACATATATCCATGCAAGGTGGGGATGTAGAAGATGTTGCTGTGAATGATGACTGGTCCCTTGCCAACTTACGTGACTACTTAGTTCTTCGATTCTCACTGAGTGGTGATTTTGCTTTGATAATCAATGGAAGAGTAGTGCGCAAAAGGCAGGAACGATCTTTTCTTTGTAGAGAAATTACTTTCCCTGGCTGTGTAGCTATCATGGATATGTAATCTTGGATTGAAGTAAATACAATTTCATTTTTTTTGCCTCACTGTCTTATTAAGGTTTTTCAATTGTCTTGTACAAGTTTTATTTTTTTGTGATAGTGTAAGGTTGGTCACACAAGCATCTGTGGCTTCAGCCACTAGTAAATTAGAAATGACCTTGTGATGGAAGGATATGTTCTTGCTTTCGCATACCATTTAAAAAAAAAAAATTGTACTTAAAAATTTTAAAAGTTTTTAAAAATTTTATAACAAGGTCGCCCATTTATAAACGATACTTTACTCATTTTTATCAATTGACAATTACCGTTCTCTCCTAACACTTGCTCTCAATTTCGCACACCTTTCTGTATCACACACCCTCTCTTTCTTGCAATCACTCATAGTCATGGCACCTCTACTTGACGCACTTATTGCACAGCTAGGAAAGCTTGAGCATGCTGGGGGTCAAGACAAAGGGAAAGTGAAAATATCTTTTGAAGATGACAACCTCACAAAAGCGCTTGCATACGATATTGGTAGCAGTTCCTTGGAAGATGTAGTGGCCAAAGTGCTCGTTGAAATAAAGCAAGATGTGCAATTCTATGAGAGCGTAGCTGCCTTTGAACCACACATGCCCTTGATTGCTGGCGATGCTCAAGACCAAGGAAGCATAAACTTGACAAATGAGCAACTAGTTGCAAGTGACGATGCAACTGAGGTATATCCTAACTTCTTAGTTGTAAAGCAAATTATTTTTAGTTGTATCATTTCACGCTACCTAACTTCTATATTGTGAGATCCCTGTTTCCACCGCGCAACGGATTCGGGGTACTAGCAGCGGAAGTAGCACCTCTCGCGCGGGACAGGGGTCCCACACTCGGGGCCTCGCCCACGGATATCTGGACAAGAGACTAATCCGTCGGTTTGTCCAAAACCGAAACCGGAAAAACTTCCTTTACCCGGAAAGCACGGGCGATTCCACCAGGATAACTCTTTACTCTAACGTAGTCAAGATCATTACTGATCAAACTGATCTGACTGCACCTTTAATGGTACTTGGTCAAATCAAGGAAGAACTTGCACTTGGATCATTGGGATCAATGCTTTTTTCCCCATCAAGAGGCACAGCCGTTGATTCCTATCCATAGAACAATTTCTATCCGGGATTTACTTCATCTATCGTAATAATAGAAATTAAATCTCGATTTACGGATCCATCAGTCCAGCCTAACCCCATCCGATCGCATGGGTTAGCCAACCGCCCAACCACTGTAGTGATGGGATCCAATTTGGAATTTGGTTAGGTTTTGTCCCGGGTACCAAGGAAAAGAGTTCCAAGGCCCCCTAGCCGGAAGTTCATGCAAACATAAAACTAGTCATACCACTTACACACCCAATATGAAATTGCCTTTTTCTTAGCATCAACTAGCTTTAAAACAATCCTTTAATAAAACCATTATGTCACTGATGACAATCCTCAAAGTCTCTGGTTGAATCCTTATTTCCAGTCATTCTTTCATCGGTATACTTATGGCATCATTGGCAACCAAAACGCTCACCACCTGTTCTCTCAGGGGCCTTTTCCATGGTTCCTAGCTCATAGTAACCGGCAATATATTCATATAATAGAATGGAGTCTCCGTGGAAGATCAGCAAGATCAACCCACAGATCCATATAAAAGAGCCATGGACTCATCTGTTGAGGACCAGCAAGGTCAATCAACCAGATCCATGCCCGGTTTCAGAAAACAACTCTTACTCCTTATTCCAATATCTTCCACGACGCACGTGTGGGTATCTTCGGCAACCCAGAGCCCGAGCACCGTATGGTCAGCACCCTCTAGGATCCTTCGCAGGTGACCTAGCGCTTCACTCATAGGCCGCTTCCTTGGTCCCTCATCCACCGTACCGGAAGCTCACCATTTAAATCGAGCCGAGGCTGGTCAAGACCTCGATCGACCTTGCTACACGAGACGTCCTCCATTGACTCTCCGTCAGCAGTTGCAACTTTATCAGTTCAGTCTTCATGACCTTAATCCTCAAGACGGTCAAAATGCTTCTCCAGCATTCTTGACATAAAACAGTCATTTACAAACAATCACAAATACAGTTTCTATAACGAACTCTTGTCTTTCCATATTATCCACTCTCGGACCACATTACTTATTCCACATTCCATTCAGTGTGTACTCGTTCTCATCCATTCACTCATATAGACTACATTATCTCACATACATCTTCATATTCATTATTCTACATACATATCCATGTTCGTACGTCCACATCATACATCCAATTTCACATTCATACATACGCATCTACATGCATACATCCACATCTACATTCATACATCCATACCTCCATTTCCACATCCACACATCCACATTCATATTTATACATCCACATTCACATGCATACATCCATTTTCACATCCTCATTCATACATCCACATTCACATACATACATCCACATCCGTATCTACATCCATACATTCACATCCACCTCTTCATTCACAATCACATCCATACATCCACATCTACATACATACATCCACATCTGTATCTACATCCATACATTCACATCCACCTCTTCATTCACAATCACATCCATACATCCACATCTACATACATACATCCATACATCCACATCTATATACATACATCCATTTTTACATCCTCATTCATACATACACATCCACATACATACATACACATCCGTATCTACATCCATACATCCACATCCACATCAACATTCACATTCATACATATACATCTACATGTATACATCCACATCACATTCATACAACCATATTACATCCATTCTCGTCCTAACACATCCCATATACATCTTAACACATCCTAACTCATCTTAACACATTCTATCACATCTCATACACATCTTATCACATCTTTTTACATCTCATACACCTCTTATCACATCCTATCACTTTCCATACGCATCTTATCAAATCTTATCACATCTCATACACATCTTATCACATCTTTTTACATCTCATACACCTCTTATCACATCCTATCACTTTCCATACGCATCTTATCAATTCTTATCACATCTCATACACCTCTTATCACATCCTATCACTTTCCATACGCATCTTATCAATTCTTATCACATCTCATACACCTCTTATCACATCCTATCACTTTCCATACGCATCTTATCAATTCTTATCACATCTCATACACCTCTTATCACATCTTATCACATTTCATATCTTTTTTAAAAAAGAGAATTCTTATATTTGATATAAGATTTCTCTACACATTTATTTATACATAAATTCCATTTAAGGAAACTAAGACTTTCGAAATTAAAATCAATCTTTTATGCATCTTCTTATGCATAATTTCAATTTGGTAGGGAATTACACTTTGAGAATAAAAGAATTTCTCTTATGCATCTAAGTTAAGCATAAAATCCATTTATGAGGAAAATCACACTTTTAGTATAAAAAGAATATCTTTTATGCATACCTATATGCATGAAATCCAATATGATAAAAGTAACACTTTTGATATAAAAATTTTTCCTTTATGCATACTTCTATGCATGAAAATTAAAAATGATAAAAGTAACACTTTTGATATAAAAAATTTTCCTTTATGCATACTTCTATGCATGAAAATTAAAAATGATAAAAGTAACACTTTTGATATAAAAAAATTTTCTTTTATCCATACTTCTATGCATGAAAATTAAAAATGATAAAAGTAACACTTTTGATATAAAAAAATTTTCTTTTATGCATACTTCTATGCATGAAAATTAAAAATGATAAAAGTAACACTTTTGATATAAAAATTTTTCCTTTATGCATACTTCTATGCATGAAAATTAAAAATGATAAAAGTAACACTTTTGATATAAAAAAAATTTCTTTTATGCATACTTCTATGCATGAAAATTAAAAATGATAAAAGTAACACTTTTGATATAAAAAATTTTCTTTTATGCATACTTCTATGCATGAAAATTAAAAATGATAAAAGTAACACTTTTGATATAAAATTTTTTCCTTTATGCATACTTCTATGCATGAAAATTAAAAATGATAAAAGTAACACTTTTGATATAAAAATTTTTCCTTTATGCATACTTCTATGCATGAAAATTAAAAATGATAAAAGTAACACTTTTGATATAAAAAATTTTCCTTTATGCATACTTCTATGCATGAAAATTAAAAATGATAAAAGTAACACTTTTGATATAAAAAAATTTTCTTTTATGCATACTTCTATGCATGAAAATTAAAAATGATAAAAGTAACACTTTTGATATAAAAAATTTTCTTTTATGCATACTTCTATGCATGAAAATTAAAAATGATAAAAGTAACACTTTTGATATAAATTTTTTTCCTTTATGCATACTTCTATGCATGAAAATTAAAAATGATAAAAGTAACACTTTTGATATAAAAATTTTTCCTTTATGCATACTTCTATGCATGAAAATTAAAAATGATAAAAGTAACACTTTTGATATAAAAAATTTTCCTTTATGCATACTTCTATGCATGAAAATTAAAAATGATAAAAGTAACACTTTTGATATAAAAAATTTTCCTTTATGCATACTTCTATGCATGAAAATTAAAAATGATAAAAGTAACACTTTTGATATAAAAAAATTTTCTTTTATGCATACTTCTATGCATGAAAATTAAAAATGATAAAAGTAACACTTTTGAAATAAAAAATTTTCTTTTATGCATACTTCTATGCATGAAAATTAAAAATGATAAAAGTAACACTTTTGATATAAAATTTTTTCCTTTATGCATACTTCTATGCATGAAAATTAAAAATGATAAAAGTAACACTTTTGATATAAAAGTTTTTCCTTTATGCATACTTCTATGCATGAAAATTAAAAATGATAAAAGTAACACTTTTGATATAAAAAATTTTCCTTTATGCATACTTCTATGCATGAAAATTAAAAATGATAAAAATAACACTTTTGATATAAAAATTTATCCACTATGCATACTTCTATGCATGAAATAAAAATGGTAAAAATAACACTTTTGATATAAAAATTTATCCATTATGCATACTTCTATGCATGAAATAAAAATGGTAAAAATAACACTTTTGATATAAAAATTTATCCATTATGCATGATATTAAAATTCAATTTCTCCATGATTGTAATGAAATTCTTTCAATTAATCTAGGATGATAATTCCTAGAATATGGTAGGAAGTACTCTTTTTATGCTTTGAATGAAATTATTTTATGCATAATTTTTATAAAAATTTTGCCATAGCTCCGCTGCTATGACTGATAAATCTCAATTTTTCTAAGGGATAATGCTTATCATTAAGGAAATAATTAAAATGATCTCTAATTGGATTATTAATCCATAATGGATTGAATCATCAATATACATAAACTAAAAGCATAGAAAAAAGCCATTAATTTGACCTCAAGCATAGCTTAATCTTGGGTTAAGGAAAAGCTTTATGAAAAGCTTGATTTGGATTGAGAACGGGTCATGAGTATGACCATTTCTTGAGTGAGAGAGAGAATTTACATAAAAATCATTAGAATTTAAACATAAATGAAAATTAACTTCAATAGCATTTATTAAATTATGTAACTCTTCAATACTATTCAAACTTCAATAGCATTTAAAAAAAACCATACCAATTAAACTTCTCAAGCTTGAGAGGGGTTGAGAAGAGAGAAACATTGAGAAATTATAGAAAGATCAATATTCACTAATTACCTTACAACTTGCTTGATTCTTTGTTCACGGTAGAGGCCCCCAACCAATCAATTGGTTAAGTATGTTGATGGAGCCACTAATGGGGATTGAAGAAAGAGGGAAGCTCCAAAAACTAGTGAATTATTAAATGAATTCACAGTTCTTGGCTTAGGTGGAGTAGAGTAACGATGCATAAACACTATCTATTTTTCAACAAGGGGGAGGCTTCTATTTATAGGAAAAATTGAGCTCCTAACCAAACAAACTGATTCTAGAATTTTCTAAATCAGTTTGGTCAATATTTGACCATTTTTAGGTCAGTTAAGCTAACTTTTTGGAACTAGACTTAAATGAGGAGAGAGGAGAGATGAAATATCTCAATTTTTATGAGTTTAAAACTCATTCAAGCATGTGAAATATGCACCTCCTTTAAAGAACTCCCCTTCCTTACATATGTGTCATAATGGAATCATTTTAATATTGCTCATAGTTTTTTACTAATAAACCTTGTACATTTTCAACTCTTCATCTTATGTGAAATATGCACCTCCTTTAAAGAATTCCCCTTCCTTACATATGTGTCATAATGGAATCATTTTAATATTGCTCATAGTTTTTTTACTAATAAACCTTGTACATTTTCAACTCTTCATCTTATGTGAAATATGCACCTCCTTTAAAGAATTCCCCTTCCTTACATATGTGTCATAATGGAATCATTTTAATATTGCTCATAGTTTTTTACTAATAAACCTTGTACATTTTCAACTCTTCATCTTATGTGAAATATGCACCTCCTTTAAAGAATTCCCCTTCCTTACATATGTGTCATAATGGAATCATTTTAATATTGCTCATAGTTTTTTACTAATAAACCTTGTACATTTTCAACTCTTCATCTTATGTGAAATATGCACCTCCTTTAAAGAATTCCCCTTCCTTACATATGTGTCATAATGGAATCATTTTAATATTGCTCATAGTTTTTTACTAATAAACCTTGTACATTTTCAACTCTTCACCTTATGTGAGCATTTACTCATTTTTGGGTATCTTCTTTTTACAAATTTGGATTTATCTCTTCCCTACACATGGATTGATGCTATTGGCCCATAGGAACCTTAATTGGACCATAGTCTAAAGATTTCTGAAAATCTAGACCCTTAGACTAAGGTTCTTTATACCTATTTCCAATTAATTCCAATTGCACATTGGAAAATTCTTTTTGAATTTCTGTTTCAGGGGAACTCATCTGAATTATAAGAGATATTTTTCTATCTAAAAATATTCAAAATCTGAATATTCTCTCTCTAGAATAATTTTTCTCTCTCTAGGCTAAAATAGTTAGCAACAGGGTCTTTATATTTCTGAAGAGGGTTGATTACAGGGGAAGATACTAGACATCAAAAAGGGGTTGGGGGAGGAATCTTACATTCTACCCCACTTAAAAAACGCGAGATGTCCTCATCTCGCAACTTGTGATAATTTCGCAAGATTCACGAATATGAGACTTAGAGAAAAATTTTAATCAAGATTAACCACCAAGATAAGTCTTAAAGAGAGCAAGATTCAAAATACGAACAAGATTTAAACTTTATTCATTCTCGAAACTTATACAGTAAAGATAGAGGAACTCTTTACACTTCCATAAGCCCGTCCATCATATGGTCACAAAAGCAGTCCTCACAAGCTGCACAAGTATAAGTTAACTCATCTATGGGAATGATTCTGTGGGTTATTGCCGCACCTATCTCAGTGGTATGAGGTGTTCTAACAAAAGGACCTCTGAGAGGCAAGCCAAAAACGGGGTAAAGGCATATCTTCTCATGAGGAAGAAAACACGCCAGTAAGAAGACCCGCTCAGAAAACCCAGGATGCCTTGATCTCATGACGCAGTAGTATCGGGGACCCAAACCCAAAGCTTCAATAACCATGGCCAAGCGGACATTGTTACGAAAGTGCTGCTGACCCCAGGGTGTTACCCTAGTTATGTCTTGATAGGTCCGCCATTTTGTCTGCGCTACAGAAGTTCCCAAGTGAGGGAAAAGTGAGCGCTCATACTGCTCTATAAAATCTTTCTTCACAGACTCCCTTGCGTCTTGAAGGTGAGAAATCATCATGGATAAAACTAATTCTTGTTGCCAAGCCATGAAGGAGATTAAGAAAGAAAGAAGATCGATGGAAGTAAGATTACTGTGAACGACAAGTAAAAGTTGCGACTTATATAAAGGAAGGAGCTAGCGTAACTTAGAAGCCAACGGTAACTTGCCACTGAAGTTTTACCGTCTTTCCATGATTTGGGTTTGGCATATTTTTCTATAGAAGGCATTTAGAACTTTGAGATGAGGAGATAAAAGAAGTTCGTAAGCTAAATCACCTACTTTCTTTGGTCCACAATATCTGGGAGATAACTTCTTATACTTCCCAAGAGATAAAGAACTTTTTTTGGGCCGTACTCGAATGAAGACCAAAACCTTGATATCCAAAACATCGATTCTCACTTCTGAACTCATTGTTCTGAATCTTAAAACAGGTGGGACTCTTGAGAAGTATTCAGGGAAAAGGTTCTTCCTTTTTTAAACAGAATCTTTCTTTTATTTTAGAGAGAGAATAATTATAAGATCAGAAAGGGAGATTCTTACTCCTGTATACCTCAAAGGCTGGGGGAGAATCTTACATTCTACCCCACTTGAAAAGTGCGAGATGTCCTCATCTCGCAAGGTAGAGGACAACTCTTTTTCTTAAGATCCAATTTATTCTGGGGTTCCTTATATTCTGGTCAACCCAACAGAATACGAGGATAATTATCCCTTATATAGAACTCATCATTAAATAACAATTCATTCAGATCATATCATTCATATCTTTAACACGATAATGGTCCATTAGACTGAAAATTTTCCTTGTGAACATTCCTCCACAGGAATTTTAGTTAAGCAAGTTCTCAATTTGTCATCCCTTAACTTAATCTACCGTCTCAAGTGTTAACAGTAGCAATCTGACAGCACAATCCACTAATCTCATAGTGATTTGGTGAAATCATTATCATCATTCCAGTTATGAATATCATCACTGGGACTCGTCCCATTCATCCTCATTGTGGTTTCGCTCAGCTTATTACATTTCAACTAAATTTCGGAAATCGTCATTTTTCAATCAGAATCCAATTCAATTCATCAATTCTCAAACAGAATTAAAAATCATATCAACCACATTCGAAATCATCATCTGGATAGCATTAACGCTTATAATTTCAAGTCTTAGATTTACTCGTATATACTGTCGATAAAGAGCTGCAGTTATACCCTCGGTATATACGGATAGTCATGATACTCGAAACTATAAGGTAAATACCATCATGTCTAGGTCTCAAGCAAGTCAGGGTTCCATACAATTGCGGTACTTCCAATTGAAGACCCAATTACTAATTTACGAATTTCAATTTGAATTAACAATTTGTATGAATTATATCAAACAATTACAACCTTTTTGTGCGTCTTGATAAACTTTTGACATAATTTGCTCCTCAGTTGATCTTATTGGAGATCTATGACTTAAGTCTGATAAATAGATTTTTCTTTATCCGATCGTCCGTAAAAAAAAAAACAAACATTTGTATATTTATATACAAGTTGCAATAATTACATAGAGTGGCTCGGCTCCAAAATTCAAAATCTCTTCGAGAGACGCATAAGACGACGGTACTGGGCCATAGTCATGCCCTGTTACATAAGTTCTCTAACTGCGAAGGGAGCTATTATTTTCTCCTTAGGGATAAATCGACTAAGGAGTCTATAAACTCGGCAAGCACGTCTGAAATTTTGAGGCGTTGAAAGATATAGAATGACACCACGCGTCATTTTCAGCTTTATCAAAATCATGGCCAATGAGAGGTTCTGCCTCAGCATTGCACGCCGGTTATAAGAGGCGTGGATATATAGCCCTGCAACCCACTTATGCTGTTGTCTCTCCACTGGGTTAGGAAAATATAATTCCTCAAAATGGCGTGCGAGTCTTGCTCGGCTTGTTCGTGTTGAAGCGGAAGAGATGAGATGCTCGAATGCAAATGCAATCATATCTTGAGACTGGGTGAGGTCGGGAATACCAGATCAATGGGGAACTTCCATCTATAAAAACAATTTCTTTGATTAAAATTTCTTCATTAAAGAAGCTTACGGAATGAAAATACATTATGAAAATGCTGTTTCTGAATTCTTATTACCAATTTCAGATAAGAATTTAATTATCTTTATTAGCTTTCAAAACCGCGCTCTGATACCAACTGTGAGATCCCTGTTTCCACCGCGCAACGGATCCGGGATACTAGCAGCGGAAGTAGCACCTCTCGCGCGGGACAGGGGTCCCACACTCGGGGCCTCGCCCACGGATATCCGGACAAGAGACTAATCCGTCGGTTTGTCCAAAACCGAAACCGGAAAAACTTCCTTTACCCGGAAAGCACGGGCGATTCCACCAGGATAACTCTTTACTCTAACGTAGTCAAGATCATTACTGATCAAACTGATCTGACTGCACCTTTAACGGTACTTGGTCAAATCAAGGAAGAACTTGCACTTGGATCATTGGGATCAACGCTTTTTTCCCATCAAGAGGCACAGCCGTTGATTCCTATCCATAGAACAATTTCTATCCGGGATTTACTTCATCTATCGTAATAATAGAAATTAAATCTCGATTTACGGATCCATCAGTCCAGCCTAACCCCATCCGATCCCATGGGTTAGCCAACCGCCCAACCACTGTAGTGATGGGATCCAATTTGGAATTTGGTTAGGTTTTGTCCCGGGTACCAAGGAAAAGAGTTCCAAGGCCCCCTAGCCGGAAGTTCATGCAAACATAAAACTAGTCATACCACTTACACACCTAATATGAAATTGCCTTTTTCTTAGCATCAACTAGCTTTAAAACAATCCTTTAATAAAACCATTATGTCACTGATGACAATCCTCAAAGTCTCTGGTTGAATCCTTATTTCCAGTCATTCTTTCATCGGTATACTTATGGCATCATTGGCAACCAAAACGCTCACCACCTGTTCTCTCAGGGGCCTTTTCCATGGTTCCTAGCTCATAGTAACCGGCAATATATTCATATAATAGAATGGAGTCTCCGTGGAGGATCAGCAAGATCAACCCACAGATCCATATAAAAGAGCCATGGACTCATCTGTTGAGGACCAGCAAGGTCAATCAACCAGATCCATGCCCGGTTTCAGAAAACAACTCTTACTCCTTATTCCAATATCTTCCACGACGCACGTGTGGGTATCTTCGGCAACCCAGAGCCCGAGCACCGTATGGTCAGCACCCTCTAGGATCCTTCGCAGGTGACCTAGCGCTTCACTCATAGGCCGCTTCCTTGGTCCCTCATCCACCGTACCGGAAGCTCACCATTTAAATCGAGCCGAGGCTGGTCAAGACCTCGATCGACCTTGCTACGCGAGACGTCCTCCATTGACTCTCCGTCAGCAGTTGCAACTTTATCAGTTCAGTCTTCATAACCTTAATCCTCAAGACGGTCAAAATGCTTCTCCAGCATTCTTGACATAAAACAGTCATTTACAAACAATCACAAATACAGTTTCTATAACGAACTCTTGTCTTTCCATATTATCCACTCTCGGACCACATTACTTATTCCACATTCCATTCAGTGTGTACTCGTTCTCATCCATTCACTCATATAGACTACATTATCTCACATACATCTTCATATTCATTATTCTACATACATATCCATGTTCGTACGTCCACATCATACATCCAATTTCACATTCATACATACGCATCTACATGCATACATCCACATCTACATTCATACATCCATACCTCCATTTCCACATCCACACATCCACATTCATATTCATACATCCACATTCACATGCATACATCCATTTTCACATCCTCATTCATACATCCACATTCACATACATACATCCACATCCGTATCTACATCCATACATTCACATCCACCTCTTCATTCACAATCACATCCATACATCCACATCTACATACATACATCCACATCTGTATCTACATCCATACATTCACATCCACCTCTTCATTCACAATCACATCCATACATCCACATCTACATACATACATCCATACATCCACATCTATATACATACGTCCATTTTTACATCCTCATTCATACATACACATCCACATACATACATACACATCCGTATCTACATCCATACATCCACATCCACATCAACATTCACATTCATACATATACATCTACATGTATACATCCACATCACATTCATACAACCATATTACATCCATTCTCGTCCTAACACATCCCATATACATCTTAACACATCCTAACTCATCTTAACACATTCTATCACATCTCATACACATCTTATCACATCTTTTTACATCTCATACACCTCTTATCACATCCTATCACTTTCCATACGCATCTTATCAAATCTTATCACATCTCATACACATCTTATCACATCTTTTTACATCTCATACACCTCTTATCACATCCTATCACTTTCCATATGCATCTTATCAATTCTTATCACATCTCATACACCTCTTATCACATCCTATCACTTTCCATACGCATCTTATCAATTCTTATCACATCTCATACACCTCTTATCACATCCTATCACTTTCCATACGCATCTTATCAATTCTTATCACATCTCATACACCTCTTATCACATCTTATCACATTTCATATCTTTTTTTTAAAAGAGAATTCTTATATTTGATATAAGATTTCTCTACACATTTATTTATACATAAATTCCATTTAAGGAGACTAACACTTTCGAAATTAAAATCAATCTTTTATGCATAATTTCAATTTGGTAGGGAATTACACTTTGAGAATAAAAGAATTTCTCTTATGCATCTAAGTTAAGCATAAAATCCATTTATGAGGAAAATCACACTTTTAGTATAAAAAGAATATCTTTTATGCATACCTATATGCATGAAATCCAATATGATAAAAGTAACACTTTTGATATAAAAATTTTTCCTTTATGCATACTTCTATGCATGAAAATTAAAAATGATAAAAGTAACACTTTTGATATAAAAAATTTTCTTTTATGCATACTTCTATGCATGAAAATTAAAAATGATAAAAGTAACACTTTTGATATAAAAATTTTCTTTTATGCATACTTTTATGCATGAAAATTAAAAATGATAAAAGTAACACTTTTGATATAAAAAACTTTTCTTTTATGCATACTTCTATGCATGAAAATTAAAAATGATAAAAGTAACACTTTTGATATAAAAAATTTTCTTTTATGCATACTTCTATGCATGAAAATTAAAAATGATAAAAGTAACACTTTTGATATAAAAATTTTCTTTTATGCATACTTCTATGCATGAAAATTAAAAATGATAAAAGTAACACTTTTGATATAAAAATTTTTCCTTTATGCATACTTCTATGCATGAAAATTAAAAATGATAAAAGTAACACTTTTGATATAAAAAAATTTTCTTTTATGCATACTTCTATGCATGAAAATTAAAAATGATAAAAGTAACACTTTTGATATAAAAAATTTTCTTTTATGCATACTTCTATGCATGAAAATTAAAAATGATAAAAGTAACACTTTTGATATAAAAATTTTCTTTTATGCATACTTCTATGCATGAAAATTAAAAATGATAAAAGTAACACTTTTGATATAAAAATTTTTTCTTTATGCATACTTCTATGCATGAAAATTAAAAATGATAAAAGTAACACTTTTGATATAAAAATTTTTCCTTTATGCATACTTCTATGCATGAAAATTAAAAATGATAAAAGTAACACTTTTGATATAAAAATTTTTCCTTTATGCATACTTCTATGCATGAAAATTAAAAATGATAAAAGTAACACTTTTGATATAAAAAAAATTTCTTTTATGCATACTTCTATGCATGAAAATTAAAAATGATAAAAGTAACACTTTTGATATAAAAAATTTTCCTTTATGCATACTTCTATGCATGAAAATTAAAAATGATAAAAGTAACACTTTTGATATAAAAATTTTCTTTTATGCATACTTCTATGCATGAAAATTAAAAATGATAAAAGTAACACTTTTGATATAAATTTTTTTCCTTTATGCATACTTCTATGCATGAAAATTAAAAATGATAAAAGTAACACTTTTGATATAAAAATTTTTCCTTTATGCATACTTCTATGCATGAAAATTAAAAATGATAAAAGTAACACTTTTGATATAAAAAATTTTCCTTTATGCATACTTCTATGCATGAAAATTAAAAATGATAAAAATAACACTTTTGATATAAAAATTTATCCACTATGCATACTTCTATGCATGAAATAAAAATGGTAAAAATAACACTTTTGATATAAAAATTTATCCATTATGCATACTTCTATGCATGAAATAAAAATGGTAAAAATAACACTTTTGATATAAAAATTTATCCATTATGCATGATATTAAAATTCAATTTCTCCATGATTGTAATGAAATTCTTTCAATTAATCTAGGATGATAATTCCTAGAATATGGTAGGAAGTCCTCTTTTTATGCTTTGAATGAAATTATTTTATGCATAATTTTTATAAAAATTTTGCCATAGCTCCGCTGCTATGACTGATAAATCTCAATTTTTCTAAGGGATAATGCTTATCATTAAGAAAATAATTAAAATGATCTCTAATTGGATTATTAATCCATAATGGATTGAATCATCAATATACATAAACTAAAAGCATAAAAAAAAGCCATTAATTTGACCTCAAGCATAGCTTAATCTTGGGTTAAGGAAAAGCTTTATGAAAAGCTTGATTTGGATTGAGAACGGGTCATGAGTATGACCATTTCTTGAGTGAGAGAGAGAATTTACATAAAAATCATTAGAATTTAAACATAAATGAAAATTAACTTTAATAGCATTTATTAAATTATGTAACTCTTCACTACTATTCAAACTTCAATAGCATTTAAAAAAAACCATACCAATTAAACTTCTCAAGCTTGAGAGGGGTTGAGAAGAGAGAAACATTGAGAAATTATAGAAAGATCAATATTCACTAATTACCTTACAACTTGCTTGATTCTTTGTTCACGGTAGAGGCCCCCAACCAATCAATTGGTTAAGTATGTTGATGGAGCCACTAATGGGGATTGAAGAAAGAGGGAAGCTCCAAAAACTAGTGAATTATTAAATGAATTCACAGTTCTTGGCTTAGGTGGAGTAGAGTAACGATGCATAAACACTATCTATTTTTCAACAAGGGGGAGGCTTCTATTTATAGGAAAAATTGAGCTCCTAACCAAACAAATTGATTCTAGAATTTTCTAAATCAGTTTGGTCAATATTTGACCATTTTTAGGTCAGTTAAGCTAACTTTTTGGAACTAGACTTAAATGAGGAGAGAGGAGAGATGAAATATCTCAATTTTTATGAGTTTAAAACTCATTCAAGCATGTGAAATATGCACCTCCTTTAAAGAACTCCCCTTCCTTACATATGTGTCATACTGGAATCATTTTAATATTGCTCATAGTTTTTTACTAATAAACCTTGTACATTTTCAACTCTTCATCTTATGTGAAATATGCACCTCCTTTAAAGAATTCCCCTTCCTTACATATGTGTCATAATGGAATCATTTTAATATTGCTCATAGTTTTTTTACTAATAAACCTTGTACATTTTCAACTCTTCATCTTATGTGAAATATGCACCTCCTTTAAAGAATTTCCCTTCCTTACATATGTGTCATAATGGAATCATTTTAATATTGCTCATAGTTTTTTACTAATAAACCTTGTACATTTTCAACTCTTCATCTTATGTGAAATATGCACCTCCTTTAAAGAATTCCCCTTCCTTACATATGTGTCATAATGGAATCATTTTAATATTGCTCATAGTTTTTTACTAATAAACCTTGTACATTTTCAACTCTTCATCTTATGTGAAATATGCACCTCCTTTAAAGAATTCCCCTTCCTTACATATGTGTCATAATGGAATCATTTTAATATTGCTCATAGTTTTTTACTAATAAACCTTGTACATTTTCAACTCTTCACCTTATGTGAGCATTTACTCATTTTTGGGTATCTTCTTTTTACAAATTTGGATTTATCTCTTCCCTACACATGGATTGATGCTATTGGCCCATAGGAACCTTAATTGGACCATAGTCTAAAGATTTCTGAAAATCTAGACCCTTAGACTAAGGTTCTTTATACCTATTTCCAATTAATTCCAATTGCACATTGGAAAATTCTTTTTGAATTTCTGTTTCAGGGGAACTCATCTGAATTATAAGAGATATTTTTCTATCTAAAAATATTCAAAATCTGAATATTCTCTCTCTAGAATAATTTTTCTCTCTCTAGGCTAAAATAGTTAGCAACAGGGTCTTTATATTTCTGAAGAGGGTTGATTACAGGGGAAGATACTAGACATCAAAAAGGGGTTGGGGGAGGAATCTTACATTCTACCCCACTTAAAAAACGCGAGATGTCCTCATCTCGCAACTTGTGATAATTTCGCAAGATTCACGAATATGAGACTTAGAGAAAAATTTTAATCAAGATTAACCACCAAGATAAGTCTTAAAGAGAGCAAGATTCAAAATACGAACAAGATTTAAACTTTATTCATTCTCGAAACTTATACAGTAAAGATAGAGGAACTCTTTACACTTCCATAAGCCCGTCCATCATATGGTCACAAAAGCAGTCCTCACAAGCTGCACAAGTATAAGTTAACTCATCTATGGGAATGATTCTGTGGGTTATTGCCGCACCTATCTCAGTGGTATGAGGTGTTCTAACAAAAGGACCTCTGAGAGGCAAGCCAAAAACGGGGTAAAGGCATATCTTCTCATGAGGAAGAAAACACGCCAGTAAGAAGACCCGCTCAGAAAACCCAGGATGCCTTGATCTCATGACGCAGTAGTATCGGGGACCCAAACCCAAAGCTTCAATAACCATGGCCAAGCGGACATTGTTACGAAAGTGCTGCTGATCCCAGGGTGTTACCCTAGTTATGTCTTGATAGGTCCGCCATTTTGTCTGCGCTACAGAAGTTCCCAAGTGAGGGAAAAGTGAGCGCTCATACTGCTCTATAAAATCTTTCTTCACAGACTCCCTTGCGTCTTGAAGGTGAGAAATCATCATGGATAAAACTAATTCTTGTTGCCAAGCCATGAAGGAGATTAAGAAAGAAAGAAGATCGATGGAAGTAAGATTACTGTGAACGACAAGTAAAAGTTGCGACTTATATAAAGGAAGGAGCTAGCGTAACTTAGAAGCCAACGGTAACTTGCCACTGAAGTTTTACCGTCTTTCCATGATTTGGGTTTGGCATATTTTTCTATAGAAGGCATTTAGAACTTTGAGATGAGGAGATAAAAGAAGTTCGTAAGCTAAATCACCTACTTTCTTTGGTCCACAATATCTGGGAGATAACTTCTTATACTTCCCAAGAGATAAAGAACTTTTTTTGGGCCGTACTCGAATGAAGACCAAAACCTTGATATCCAAAACATCGATTCTCACTTCTGAACTCATTGTTCTGAATCTTAAAACAGGTGGGACTCTTGAGAAGTATTCAGGGAAAAGGTTCTTCCTTTTTTAAACAGAATCTTTCTTTTATTTTAGAGAGAGAATAATTATAAGATCAGAAAGGGAGATTCTTACTCCTGTATACCTCAAAGGCTGGGGGAGAATCTTACATTCTACCCCACTTGAAAAGTGCGAGATGTCCTCATCTCGCAAGGTAGAGGACAACTCTTTTTCTTAAGATCCAATTTATTCTGGGGTTCCTTATATTCTGGTCAACCCAACAGAATACGAGGATAATTATCCCTTATATAGAACTCATCATTAAATAACAATTCATTCAGATCATATCATTCATATCTTTAACACGATAATGGTCCATTAGACTGAAAATTTTCCTTCTGAACATTCCTCCACAGGAATTTTAGTTAAGCAAGTTCTCAATTTGTCATCCCTTAACTTAATCTACCGTCTCAAGTGTTAACAGTAGCAATCTGACAGCACAATCCACTAATCTCATAGTGATTTGGTGAAATCATTATCATCATTCCAGTTATGAATATCATCACTGGGACTCGTCCCATTCATCCTCATTGTGGTTTCGCTCAGCTTATTACATTTCAACTAAATTTCGGAAATCGTCATTTTTCAATCAGAATCCAATTCAATTCATCAATTCTCAAACAGAATTAAAAATCATATCAACCACATTCGAAATCATCATCTGGATAGCATTAACGCTTATAATTTCAAGTCTTAGATTTACTCATATATACTGTCGATAAAGAGCTGCAGTTATACCCTCGGTATATACGGATAGTCATGATACTCGAAACTATAAGGTAAATACCATCATGTCTAGGTCTCAAGCAAGTCAGGGTTCCATACAATTGCGGTACTTCCAATTGAAGACCCAATTACTAATTTACGAATTTCAATTTGAATTAACAATTTGTATGAATTATATCAAACAATTACAACCTTTTTGTGCGTCTTGATAAACTTTTGACATAATTTGCTCCTCAGTTGATCTTATTGGAGATCTATGACTTAAGTCTGATAAATAGATTTTTCTTTATCCGATCGTCCGTAAAAAAAAAAAAACATTTGTATATTTATATACAAGTTGCAATAATTACATAGAGTGGCTCGGCTCCAAAATTCAAAATCTCTTCGAGAGACGCATAAGACGACGGTACTGGGCCATAGTCATGCCCTGTTACATGAGTTCTCTAACTGCGAAGGGAGCTATTATTTTCTCCTTAGGGATAAATCGACTAAGGAGTCTATAAACTCGGCAAGCACGTCTGAAATTTTGAGGCGTTGAAAGATATAGAATGACACCACGCGTCATTTTCAGCTTTATCAAAATCATGGCCAATGAGAGGTTCTGCCTCAGCATTGCACGCCGGTTATAAGAGGCGTGGATATATAGCCCTGCAACCCACTTATGCTGTTGTCTCTCCACTGGGTTAGGAAAATATAATTCCTCAAAATGGCGTGCGAGTCTTGCTCGGCTTGTTCGTGTTGAAGCGGAAGAGATGAGATGCTCGAATGCAAATGCAATCATATCTTGAGACTGGGTGAGGTCGGGAATACCAGATCAATGGGGAACTTCCATCTATAAAAACAATTTCTTTGATTAAAATTTCTTCATTAAAGAAGCTTACGGAATGAAAATACATTATGAAAATGCTGTTTCTGAATTCTTATTACCAATTTCAGATAAGAATTTAATTATCTTTATTAGCTTTCAAAACCGCGCTCTGATACCAACTGTGAGATCCCTGTTTCCACCGCGCAACGGATCCGGGATACTAGCAGCGGAAGTAGCACCTCTCGCGCGGGACAGGGGTCCCACACTCGGGGCCTCGCCCACGGATATCCGGACAAGAGACTAATCCGTCGGTTTGTCCAAAACCGAAACCGGAAAAACTTCCTTTACCCGGAAAGCACGGGCGATTCCACCAGGATAACTCTTTACTCTAACGTAGTCAAGATCATTACTGATCAAACTGATCTGACTGCACCTTTAACGGTACTTGGTCAAATCAAGGAAGAACTTGCACTTGGATCATTGGGATCAACGCTTTTTTCCCATCAAGAGGCACAGCCGTTGATTCCTATCCATAGAACAATTTCTATCCGGGATTTACTTCATCTATCGTAATAATAGAAATTAAATCTCGATTTACGGATCCATCAGTCCAGCCTAACCCCATCCGATCCCATGGGTTAGCCAACCGCCCAACCACTGTAGTGATGGGATCCAATTTGGAATTTGGTTAGGTTTTGTCCCGGGTACCAAGGAAAAGAGTTCCAAGGCCCCCTAGCCGGAAGTTCATGCAAACATAAAACTAGTCATACCACTTACACACCTAATATGAAATTGCCTTTTTCTTAGCATCAACTAGCTTTAAAACAATCCTTTAATAAAACCATTATGTCACTGATGACAATCCTCAAAGTCTCTGGTTGAATCCTTATTTCCAGTCATTCTTTCATCGGTATACTTATGGCATCATTGGCAACCAAAACGCTCACCACCTGTTCTCTTAGGGGCCTTTTCCATGGTTCCTAGCTCATAGTAACCGGCAATATATTCATATAATAGAATGGAGTCTCCGTGGAGGATCAGCAAGATCAACCCACAGATCCATATAAAAGAGCCATGGACTCATCTGTTGAGGACCAGCAAGGTCAATCAACCAGATCCATGCCCGGTTTCAGAAAACAACTCTTACTCCTTATTCCAATATCTTCCACGACGCACGTGTGGGTATCTTCGGCAACCCAGAGCCCGAGCACCGTATGGTCAGCACCCTCTAGGATCCTTCGCAGGTGACCTAGCGCTTCACTCATAGGCCGCTTCCTTGGTCCCTCATCCACCGTACCGGAAGCTCACCATTTAAATCGAGCCGAGGCTGGTCAAGACCTCGATCGACCTTGCTACGCGAGACGTCCTCCATTGACTCTCCGTCAGCAGTTGCAACTTTATCAGTTCAGTCTTCATAACCTTAATCCTCAAGACGGTCAAAATGCTTCTCCAGCATTCTTGACATAAAACAGTCATTTACAAACAATCACAAATACAGTTTCTATAACGAACTCTTGTCTTTCCATATTATCCACTCTCGGACCACATTACTTATTCCACATTCCATTCAGTGTGTACTCGTTCTCATCCATTCACTCATATAGACTACATTATCTCACATACATCTTCATATTCATTATTCTACATACATATCCATGTTCGTACGTCCACATCATACATCCAATTTCACATTCATACATACGCATCTACATGCATACATCCACATCTACATTCATACATCCATACCTCCATTTCCACATCCACACATCCACATTCATATTCATACATCCACATTCACATGCATACATCCATTTTCACATCCTCATTCATACATCCACATTCACATACATACATCCACATCCGTATCTACATCCATACATTCACATCCACCTCTTCATTCACAATCACATCCATACATCCACATCTACATACATACATCCACATCTGTATCTACATCCATACATTCACATCCACCTCTTCATTCACAATCACATCCATACATCCACATCTACATACATACATCCATACATCCACATCTATATACATACGTCCATTTTTACATCCTCATTCATACATACACATCCACATACATACATACACATCCGTATCTACATCCATACATCCACATCCACATCAACATTCACATTCATACATATACATCTACATGTATACATCCACATCACATTCATACAACCATATTACATCCATTCTCGTCCTAACACATCCCATATACATCTTAACACATCCTAACTCATCTTAACACATTCTATCACATCTCATACACATCTTATCACATCTTTTTACATCTCATACACCTCTTATCACATCCTATCACTTTCCATACGCATCTTATCAAATCTTATCACATCTCATACACATCTTATCACATCTTTTTACATCTCATACACCTCTTATCACATCCTATCACTTTCCATATGCATCTTATCAATTCTTATCACATCTCATACACCTCTTATCACATCCTATCACTTTCCATACGCATCTTATCAATTCTTATCACATCTCATACACCTCTTATCACATCCTATCACTTTCCATACGCATCTTATCAATTCTTATCACATCTCATACACCTCTTATCACATCTTATCACATTTCATATCTTTTTTTTAAAAGAGAATTCTTATATTTGATATAAGATTTCTCTACACATTTATTTATACATAAATTCCATTTAAGGAGACTAACACTTTCGAAATTAAAATCAATCTTTTATGCATAATTTCAATTTGGTAGGGAATTACACTTTGAGAATAAAAGAATTTCTCTTATGCATCTAAGTTAAGCATAAAATCCATTTATGAGGAAAATCACACTTTTAGTATAAAAAGAATATCTTTTATGCATACCTATATGCATGAAATCCAATATGATAAAAGTAACACTTTTGATATAAAAATTTTTCCTTTATGCATACTTCTATGCATGAAAATTAAAAATGATAAAAGTAACACTTTTGATATAAAAAATTTTCTTTTATGCATACTTCTATGCATGAAAATTAAAAATGATAAAAGTAACACTTTTGATATAAAAATTTTCTTTTATGCATACTTTTATGCATGAAAATTAAAAATGATAAAAGTAACACTTTTGATATAAAAAACTTTTCTTTTATGCATACTTCTATGCATGAAAATTAAAAATGATAAAAGTAACACTTTTGATATAAAAAATTTTCTTTTATGCATACTTCTATGCATGAAAATTAAAAATGATAAAAGTAACACTTTTGATATAAAAATTTTCTTTTATGCATACTTCTATGCATGAAAATTAAAAATGATAAAAGTAACACTTTTGATATAAAATTTTTTCCTTTATGCATACTTCTATGCATGAAAATTAAAAATGATAAAAGTAACACTTTTGATATAAAAAAATTTTCTTTTATGCATACTTCTATGCATGAAAATTAAAAATGATAAAAGTAACACTTTTGATATAAAAAATTTTCTTTTATGCATACTTCTATGCATGAAAATTAAAAATGATAAAAGTAACACTTTTGATATAAAAATTTTCTTTTATGCATACTTCTATGCATGAAAATTAAAAATGATAAAAGTAACACTTTTGATATAAAATTTTTTTCTTTATGCATACTTCTATGCATGAAAATTAAAAATGATAAAAGTAACACTTTTGATATAAAAATTTTTCCTTTATGCATACTTCTATGCATGAAAATTAAAAATGATAAAAGTAACACTTTTGATATAAAAATTTTTCCTTTATGCATACTTCTATGCATGAAAATTAAAAATGATAAAAGTAACACTTTTGATATAAAAAAATTTTCTTTTATGCATACTTCTATGCATGAAAATTAAAAATGATAAAAGTAACACTTTTGATATAAAAAATTTTCTTTTATGCATACTTCTATGCATGAAAATTAAAAATGATAAAAGTAACACTTTTGATATAAAAAGTTTCTTTTATGCATACTTCTATGCATGAAAATTAAAAATGATAAAAGTAACACTTTTGATATAAATTTTTTTCCTTTATGCATACTTCTATGCATGAAAATTAAAAATGATAAAAGTAACACTTTTGATATAAAAATTTTTCCTTTATGCATACTTCTATGCATGAAAATTAAAAATGATAAAAGTAACACTTTTGATATAAAAAATTTTCCTTTATGCATACTTCTATGCATGAAAATTAAAAATGATAAAAATAACACTTTTGATATAAAAATTTATCCACTATGCATACTTCTATGCATGAAATAAAAATGGTAAAAATAACACTTTTGATATAAAAATTTATCCATTATGCATACTTCTATGCATGAAATAAAAATGGTAAAAATAACACTTTTGATATAAAAATTTATCCATTATGCATGATATTAAAATTCAATTTCTCCATGATTGTAATGAAATTCTTTCAATTAATCTAGGATGATAATTCCTAGAATATGGTAGGAAGTCCTCTTTTTATGCTTTGAATGAAATTATTTTATGCATAATTTTTATAAAAATTTTGCCATAGCTCCGCTGCTATGACTGATAAATCTCAATTTTTCTAAGGGATAATGCTTATCATTAAGAAAATAATTAAAATGATCTCTAATTGGATTATTAATCCATAATGGATTGAATCATCAATATACATAAACTAAAAGCATAAAAAAAAGCCATTAATTTGACCTCAAGCATAGCTTAATCTTGGGTTAAGGAAAAGCTTTATGAAAAGCTTGATTTGGATTGAGAACGGGTCATGAGTATGACCATTTCTTGAGTGAGAGAGAGAATTTACATAAAAATCATTAGAATTTAAACATAAATGAAAATTAACTTTAATAGCATTTATTAAATTATGTAACTCTTCACTACTATTCAAACTTCAATAGCATTTAAAAAAAACCATACCAATTAAACTTCTCAAGCTTGAGAGGGGTTGAGAAGAGAGAAACATTGAGAAATTATAGAAAGATCAATATTCACTAATTACCTTACAACTTGCTTGATTCTTTGTTCACGGTAGAGGCCCCCAACCAATCAATTGGTTAAGTATGTTGATGGAGCCACTAATGGGGATTGAAGAAAGAGGGAAGCTCCAAAAACTAGTGAATTATTAAATGAATTCACAGTTCTTGGCTTAGGTGGAGTAGAGTAACGATGCATAAACACTATCTATTTTTCAACAAGGGGAAGGCTTCTATTTATAGGAAAAATTGAGCTCCTAACCAAACAAACTGATTCTAGAATTTTCTAAATCAGTTTGGTCAATATTTGACCATTTTTAGGTCAGTTAAGCTAACTTTTTGGAACTAGACTTAAATGAGGAGAGAGGAGAGATGAAATATCTCAATTTTTATGAGTTTAAAACTCATTCAAGCATGTGAAATATGCACCTCCTTTAAAGAACTCCCCTTCCTTACATATGTGTCATAATGGAATCATTTTAATATTGCTCATAGTTTTTTACTAATAAACCTTGTACATTTTCAACTCTTCATCTTATGTGAAATATGCACCTCCTTTAAAGAATTCCCCTTCCTTACATATGTGTCATAATGGAATCATTTTAATATTGCTCATAGTTTTTTTACTAATAAACCTTGTACATTTTCAACTCTTCATCTTATGTGAAATATGCACCTCCTTTAAAGAATTCCCCTTCCTTACATATGTGTCATAATGGAATCATTTTAATATTGCTCATAGTTTTTTACTAATAAACCTTGTACATTTTCAACTCTTCATCTTATGTGAAATATGCACCTCCTTTAAAGAATTCCCCTTCCTTACATATGTGTCATAATGGAATCATTTTAATATTGCTCATAGTTTTTTACTAATAAACCTTGTACATTTTCAACTCTTCATCTTATGTGAAATATGCACCTCCTTTAAAGAATTCCCCTTCCTTACATATGTGTCATAATGGAATCATTTTAATATTGCTCATAGTTTTTTACTAATAAACCTTGTACATTTTCAACTCTTCACCTTATGTGAGCATTTACTCATTTTTGGGTATCTTCTTTTTACAAATTTGGATTTATCTCTTCCCTACACATGGATTGATGCTATTGGCCCATAGGAACCTTAATTGGACCATAGTCTAAAGATTTCTGAAAATCTAGACCCTTAGACTAAGGTTCTTTATACCTATTTCCAATTAATTCCAATTGCACATTGGAAAATTCTTTTTGAATTTCTGTTTCAGGGGAACTCATCTGAATTATAAGAGATATTTTTCTATCTAAAAATATTCAAAATCTGAATATTCTCTCTCTAGAATAATTTTTCTCTCTCTAGGCTAAAATAGTTAGCAACAGGGTCTTTATATTTCTGAAGAGGGTTGATTACAGGGGAAGATACTAGACATCAAAAAGGGGTTGGGGGAGGAATCTTACATTCTACCCCACTTAAAAAACGCGAGATGTCCTCATCTCGCAACTTGTGATAATTTCGCAAGATTCACGAATATGAGACTTAGAGAAAAATTTTAATCAAGATTAACCACCAAGATAAGTCTTAAAGAGAGCAAGATTCAAAATACGAACAAGATTTAAACTTTATTCATTCTCGAAACTTATACAGTAAAGATAGAGGAACTCTTTACACTTCCATAAGCCCGTCCATCATATGGTCACAAAAGCAGTCCTCACAAGCTGCACAAGTATAAGTTAACTCATCTATGGGAATGATTCTGTGGGTTATTGCCGCACCTATCTCAGTGGTATGAGGTGTTCTAACAAAAGGACCTCTGAGAGGCAAGCCAAAAACGGGGTAAAGGCATATCTTCTCATGAGGAAGAAAACACGCCAGTAAGAAGACCCGCTCAGAAAACCCAGGATGCCTTGATCTCATGACGCAGTAGTATCGGGGACCCAAACCCAAAGCTTCAATAACCATGGCCAAGCGGACATTGTTACGAAAGTGCTGCTGATCCCAGGGTGTTACCCTAGTTATGTCTTGATAGGTCCGCCATTTTGTCTGCGCTACAGAAGTTCCCAAGTGAGGGAAAAGTGAGCGCTCATACTGCTCTATAAAATCTTTCTTCACAGACTCCCTTGCGTCTTGAAGGTGAGAAATCATCATGGATAAAACTAATTCTTGTTGCCAAGCCATGAAGGAGATTAAGAAAGAAAGAAGATCGATGGAAGTAAGATTACTGTGAACGACAAGTAAAAGTTGCGACTTATATAAAGGAAGGAGCTAGCGTAACTTAGAAGCCAACGGTAACTTGCCACTGAAGTTTTACCGTCTTTCCATGATTTGGGTTTGGCATATTTTTCTATAGAAGGCATTTAGAACTTTGAGATGAGGAGATAAAAGAAGTTCGTAAGCTAAATCACCTACTTTCTTTGGTCCACAATATCTGGGAGATAACTTCTTATACTTCCCAAGAGATAAAGAACTTTTTTTGGGCCGTACTCGAATGAAGACCAAAACCTTGATATCCAAAACATCGATTCTCACTTCTGAACTCATTGTTCTGAATCTTAAAACAGGTGGGACTCTTGAGAAGTATTCAGGGAAAAGGTTCTTCCTTTTTTAAACAGAATCTTTCTTTTATTTTAGAGAGAGAATAATTATAAGATCAGAAAGGGAGATTCTTACTCCTGTATACCTCAAAGGCTGGGGGAGAATCTTACATTCTACCCCACTTGAAAAGTGCGAGATGTCCTCATCTCGCAAGGTAGAGGACAACTCTTTTTCTTAAGATCCAATTTATTCTGGGGTTCCTTATATTCTGGTCAACCCAACAGAATACGAGGATAATTATCCCTTATATAGAACTCATCATTAAATAACAATTCATTCAGATCATATCATTCATATCTTTAACACGATAATGGTCCATTAGACTGAAAATTTTCCTTGTGAACATTCCTCCACAGGAATTTTAGTTAAGCAAGTTCTCAATTTGTCATCCCTTAACTTAATCTACCGTCTCAAGTGTTAACAGTAGCAATCTGACAGCACAATCCACTAATCTCATAGTGATTTGGTGAAATCATTATCATCATTCCAGTTATGAATATCATCACTGGGACTCGTCCCATTCATCCTCATTGTGGTTTCGCTCAGCTTATTACATTTCAACTAAATTTCGGAAATCGTCATTTTTCAATCAGAATCCAATTCAATTCATCAATTCTCAAACAGAATTAAAAATCATATCAACCACATTCGAAATCATCATCTGGATAGCATTAACGCTTATAATTTCAAGTCTTAGATTTACTCGTATATACTGTCGATAAAGAGCTGCAGTTATACCCTCGGTATATACGGATAGTCATGATACTCGAAACTATAAGGTAAATACCATCATGTCTAGGTCTCAAGCAAGTCAGGGTTCCATACAATTGCGGTACTTCCAATTGAAGACCCAATTACTAATTTACGAATTTCAATTTGAATTAACAATTTGTATGAATTATATCAAACAATTACAACCTTTTTGTGCGTCTTGATAAACTTTTGACATAATTTGCTCCTCAGTTGATCTTATTGGAGATCTATGACTTAAGTCTGATAAATAGATTTTTCTTTATCCGATCGTCCGTAAAAAAAAAAAAAACATTTGTATATTTATATACAAGTTGCAATAATTACATAGAGTGGCTCGGCTCCAAAATTCAAAATCTCTTCGAGAGACGCATAAGACGACGGTACTGGGCCATAGTCATGCCCTGTTACATAAGTTCTCTAACTGCGAAGGGAGCTATTATTTTCTCCTTAGGGATAAATCGACTAAGGAGTCTATAAACTCGGCAAGCACGTCTGAAATTTTGAGGCGTTGAAAGATATAGAATGACACCACGCGTCATTTTCAGCTTTATCAAAATCATGGCCAATGAGAGGTTCTGCCTCAGCATTGCACGCCGGTTATAAGAGGCGTGGATATATAGCCCTGCAACCCACTTATGCTGTTGTCTCTCCACTGGGTTAGGAAAATATAATTCCTCAAAATGGCGTGCGAGTCTTGCTCGGCTTGTTCGTGTTGAAGCGGAAGAGATGAGATGCTCGAATGCAAATGCAATCATATCTTGAGACTGGGTGAGGTCGGGAATACCAGATCAATGGGGAACTTCCATCTATAAAAACAATTTCTTTGATTAAAATTTCTTCATTAAAGAAGCTTACGGAATGAAAATACATTATGAAAATGCTGTTTCTGAATTCTTATTACCAATTTCAGATAAGAATTTAATTATCTTTATTAGCTTTCAAAACCGCGCTCTGATACCAACTGTGAGATCCCTGTTTCCACCGCGCAACGGATCCGGGATACTAGCAGCGGAAGTAGCACCTCTCGCGCGGGACAGGGGTCCCACACTCGGGGCCTCGCCCACGGATATCCGGACAAGAGACTAATCCGTCGGTTTGTCCAAAACCGAAACCGGAAAAACTTCCTTTACCCGGAAAGCACGGGCGATTCCACCAGGATAACTCTTTACTCTAACGTAGTCAAGATCATTACTGATCAAACTGATCTGACTGCACCTTTAACGGTACTTGGTCAAATCAAGGAAGAACTTGCACTTGGATCATTGGGATCAACGCTTTTTTCCCATCAAGAGGCACAGCCGTTGATTCCTATCCATAGAACAATTTCTATCCGGGATTTACTTCATCTATCGTAATAATAGAAATTAAATCTCGATTTACGGATCCATCAGTCCAGCCTAACCCCATCCGATCCCATGGGTTAGCCAACCGCCCAACCACTGTAGTGATGGGATCCAATTTGGAATTTGGTTAGGTTTTGTCCCGGGTACCAAGGAAAAGAGTTCCAAGGCCCCCTAGCCGGAAGTTCATGCAAACATAAAACTAGTCATACCACTTACACACCTAATATGAAATTGCCTTTTTCTTAGCATCAACTAGCTTTAAAACAATCCTTTAATAAAACCATTATGTCACTGATGACAATCCTCAAAGTCTCTGGTTGAATCCTTATTTCCAGTCATTCTTTCATCGGTATACTTATGGCATCATTGGCAACCAAAACGCTCACCACCTGTTCTCTCAGGGGCCTTTTCCATGGTTCCTAGCTCATAGTAACCGGCAATATATTCATATAATAGAATGGAGTCTCCGTGGAGGATCAGCAAGATCAACCCACAGATCCATATAAAAGAGCCATGGACTCATCTGTTGAGGACCAGCAAGGTCAATCAACCAGATCCATGCCCGGTTTCAGAAAACAACTCTTACTCCTTATTCCAATATCTTCCACGACGCACGTGTGGGTATCTTCGGCAACCCAGAGCCCGAGCACCGTATGGTCAGCACCCTCTAGGATCCTTCGCAGGTGACCTAGCGCTTCACTCATAGGCCGCTTCCTTGGTCCCTCATCCACCGTACCGGAAGCTCACCATTTAAATCGAGCCGAGGCTGGTCAAGACCTCGATCGACCTTGCTACGCGAGACGTCCTCCATTGACTCTCCGTCAGCAGTTGCAACTTTATCAGTTCAGTCTTCATAACCTTAATCCTCAAGACGGTCAAAATGCTTCTCCAGCATTCTTGACATAAAACAGTCATTTACAAACAATCACAAATACAGTTTCTATAACGAACTCTTGTCTTTCCATATTATCCACTCTCGGACCACATTACTTATTCCACATTCCATTCAGTGTGTACTCGTTCTCATCCATTCACTCATATAGACTACATTATCTCACATACATCTTCATATTCATTATTCTACATACATATCCATGTTCGTACGTCCACATCATACATCCAATTTCACATTCATACATACGCATCTACATGCATACATCCACATCTACATTCATACATCCATACCTCCATTTCCACATCCACACATCCACATTCATATTCATACATCCACATTCACATGCATACATCCATTTTCACATCCTCATTCATACATCCACATTCACATACATACATCCACATCCGTATCTACATCCATACATTCACATCCACCTCTTCATTCACAATCACATCCATACATCCACATCTACATACATACATCCACATCTGTATCTACATCCATACATTCACATCCACCTCTTCATTCACAATCACATCCATACATCCACATCTACATACATACATCCATACATCCACATCTATATACATACGTCCATTTTTACATCCTCATTCATACATACACATCCACATACATACATACACATCCGTATCTACATCCATACATCCACATCCACATCAACATTCACATTCATACATATACATCTACATGTATACATCCACATCACATTCATACAACCATATTACATCCATTCTCGTCCTAACACATCCCATATACATCTTAACACATCCTAACTCATCTTAACACATTCTATCACATCTCATACACATCTTATCACATCTTTTTACATCTCATACACCTCTTATCACATCCTATCACTTTCCATACGCATCTTATCAAATCTTATCACATCTCATACACATCTTATCACATCTTTTTACATCTCATACACCTCTTATCACATCCTATCACTTTCCATATGCATCTTATCAATTCTTATCACATCTCATACACCTCTTATCACATCCTATCACTTTCCATACGCATCTTATCAATTCTTATCACATCTCATACACCTCTTATCACATCCTATCACTTTCCATACGCATCTTATCAATTCTTATCACATCTCATACACCTCTTATCACATCTTATCACATTTCATATCTTTTTTTTAAAAGAGAATTCTTATATTTGATATAAGATTTCTCTACACATTTATTTATACATAAATTCCATTTAAGGAGACTAACACTTTCGAAATTAAAATCAATCTTTTATGCATAATTTCAATTTGGTAGGGAATTACACTTTGAGAATAAAAGAATTTCTCTTATGCATCTAAGTTAAGCATAAAATCCATTTATGAGGAAAATCACACTTTTAGTATAAAAAGAATATCTTTTATGCATACCTATATGCATGAAATCCAATATGATAAAAGTAACACTTTTGATATAAAAATTTTTCCTTTATGCATACTTCTATGCATGAAAATTAAAAATGATAAAAGTAACACTTTTGATATAAAAAATTTTCTTTTATGCATACTTCTATGCATGAAAATTAAAAATGATAAAAGTAACACTTTTGATATAAAAATTTTCTTTTATGCATGAAAATTAAAAATGATAAAAGTAACACTTTTGATATAAAAAACTTTTCTTTTATGCATACTTCTATGCATGAAAATTAAAAATGATAAAAGTAACACTTTTGATATAAAAAATTTTCTTTTATGCATACTTCTATGCATGAAAATTAAAAATGATAAAAGTAACACTTTTGATATAAAAATTTTCTTTTATGCATACTTCTATGCATGAAAATTAAAAATGATAAAAGTAACACTTTTGATATAAAAATTTTTCCTTTATGCATACTTCTATGCATGAAAATTAAAAATGATAAAAGTAACACTTTTGATATAAAAAAATTTTCTTTTATGCATACTTCTATGCATGAAAATTAAAAATGATAAAAGTAACACTTTTGATATAAAAAATTTTCTTTTATGCATACTTCTATGCATGAAAATTAAAAATGATAAAAGTAACACTTTTGATATAAAAATTTTCTTTTATGCATACTTCTATGCATGAAAATTAAAAATGATAAAAGTAACACTTTTGATATAAAAATTTTTTCTTTATGCATACTTCTATGCATGAAAATTAAAAATGATAAAAGTAACACTTTTGATATAAAAATTTTTCCTTTATGCATACTTCTATGCATGAAAATTAAAAATGATAAAAGTAACACTTTTGATATAAAAATTTTTCCTTTATGCATACTTCTATGCATGAAAATTAAAAATGATAAAAGTAACACTTTTGATATAAAAAAATTTTCTTTTATGCATACTTCTATGCATGAAAATTAAAAATGATAAAAGTAACACTTTTGATATAAAAAATTTTCTTTTATGCATACTTCTATGCATGAAAATTAAAAATGATAAAAGTAACACTTTTGATATAAAAATTTTCTTTTATGCATACTTCTATGCATGAAAATTAAAAATGATAAAAGTAACACTTTTGATATAAATTTTTTTCCTTTATGCATACTTCTATGCATGAAAATTAAAAATGATAAAAGTAACACTTTTGATATAAAAATTTTTCCTTTATGCATACTTCTATGCATGAAAATTAAAAATGATAAAAGTAACACTTTTGATATAAAAAATTTTCCTTTATGCATACTTCTATGCATGAAAATTAAAAATGATAAAAATAACACTTTTGATATAAAAATTTATCCACTATGCATACTTCTATGCATGAAATAAAAATGGTAAAAATAACACTTTTGATATAAAAATTTATCCATTATGCATACTTCTATGCATGAAATAAAAATGGTAAAAATAACACTTTTGATATAAAAATTTATCCATTATGCATGATATTAAAATTCAATTTCTCCATGATTGTAATGAAATTCTTTCAATTAATCTAGGATGATAATTCCTAGAATATGGTAGGAAGTCCTCTTTTTATGCTTTGAATGAAATTATTTTATGCATAATTTTTATAAAAATTTTGCCATAGCTCCGCTGCTATGACTGATAAATCTCAATTTTTCTAAGGGATAATGCTTATCATTAAGAAAATAATTAAAATGATCTCTAATTGGATTATTAATCCATAATGGATTGAATCATCAATATACATAAACTAAAAGCATAAAAAAAAGCCATTAATTTGACCTCAAGCATAGCTTAATCTTGGGTTAAGGAAAAGCTTTATGAAAAGCTTGATTTGGATTGAGAACGGGTCATGAGTATGACCATTTCTTGAGTGAGAGAGAGAATTTACATAAAAATCATTAGAATTTAAACATAAATAAAAATTAACTTTAATAGCATTTATTAAATTATGTAACTCTTCACTACTATTCAAACTTCAATAGCATTTAAAAAAAACCATACCAATTAAACTTCTCAAGCTTGAGAGGGGTTGAGAAGAGAGAAACATTGAGAAATTATAGAAAGATCAATATTCACTAATTACCTTACAACTTGCTTGATTCTTTGTTCACGGTAGAGGCCCCCAACCAATCAATTGGTTAAGTATGTTGATGGAGCCACTAATGGGGATTGAAGAAAGAGGGAAGCTCCAAAAACTAGTGAATTATTAAATGAATTCACAGTTCTTGGCTTAGGTGGAGTAGAGTAACGATGCATAAACACTATCTATTTTTCAACAAGGGGGAGGCTTCTATTTATAGGAAAAATTGAGCTCCTAACCAAACAAACTGATTCTAGAATTTTCTAAATCAGTTTGGTCAATATTTGACCATTTTTAGGTCAGTTAAGCTAACTTTTTGGAACTAGACTTAAATGAGGAGAGAGGAGAGATGAAATATCTCAATTTTTATGAGTTTAAAACTCATTCAAGCATGTGAAATATGCACCTCCTTTAAAGAACTCCCCTTCCTTACATATGTGTCATAATGGAATCATTTTAATATTGCTCATAGTTTTTTACTAATAAACCTTGTACATTTTCAACTCTTCATCTTATGTGAAATATGCACCTCCTTTAAAGAATTCCCCTTCCTTACATATGTGTCATAATGGAATCATTTTAATATTGCTCATAGTTTTTTTACTAATAAACCTTGTACATTTTCAACTCTTCATCTTATGTGAAATATGCACCTCCTTTAAAGAATTCCCCTTCCTTACATATGTGTCATAATGGAATCATTTTAATATTGCTCATAGTTTTTTACTAATAAACCTTGTACATTTTCAACTCTTCATCTTATGTGAAATATGCACCTCCTTTAAAGAATTCCCCTTCCTTACATATGTGTCATAATGGAATCATTTTAATATTGCTCATAGTTTTTTACTAATAAACCTTGTACATTTTCAACTCTTCATCTTATGTGAAATATGCACCTCCTTTAAAGAATTCCCCTTCCTTACATATGTGTCATAATGGAATCATTTTAATATTGCTCATAGTTTTTTACTAATAAACCTTGTACATTTTCAACTCTTCACCTTATGTGAGCATTTACTCATTTTTGGGTATCTTCTTTTTACAAATTTGGATTTATCTCTTCCCTACACATGGATTGATGCTATTGGCCCATAGGAACCTTAATTGGACCATAGTCTAAAGATTTCTGAAAATCTAGACCCTTAGACTAAGGTTCTTTATACCTATTTCCAATTAATTCCAATTGCACATTGGAAAATTCTTTTTGAATTTCTGTTTCAGGGGAACTCATCTGAATTATAAGAGATATTTTTCTATCTAAAAATATTCAAAATCTGAATATTCTCTCTCTAGAATAATTTTTCTCTCTCTAGGCTAAAATAGTTAGCAACAGGGTCTTTATATTTCTGAAGAGGGTTGATTACAGGGGAAGATACTAGACATCAAAAAGGGGTTGGGGGAGGAATCTTACATTCTACCCCACTTAAAAAACGCGAGATGTCCTCATCTCGCAACTTGTGATAATTTCGCAAGATTCACGAATATGAGACTTAGAGAAAAATTTTAATCAAGATTAACCACCAAGATAAGTCTTAAAGAGAGCAAGATTCAAAATACGAACAAGAT